>NW_024884733.1:6582042-6951014 GCF_019232065.1 Centrocercus urophasianus | reverse complement strand
AAATTATAGTTTACACTACCTCCCCCCCCCCCCCCCCCAAAAAAAAAAAAAAAAAAAAAACCACCAAGAAAAGAAACACAGACATCATTTCTCTGTTACACATTTCAATTCTTCAGGGATAAATTCTGTATACCAGCCTGCAAAAGTCTCATTTAAGGAAGTTCAGGGTGCAAAAATGCGATGGCAGAGATGAAATGAAACAGAAAACATCTAAGAGCAAATTCATTTGCTGCCCCACAGCTTTGACAGCTGAAAGAGTTCTGTTCATGTTGCAAAACAAGTTGACCTTCTAGTAGGGGCCAGGCATGAGATCCTCGCCAAAGGTGAATGGCTTGGAAAGCTCTGCATGTGCGTGAAAAGGGAAACAGTGGAAACTATTCTTGTTTGGAACACACTTGTGCACTGAAAAGCAGTTCTGTACAAATGATGTTCTTACTAAATAGGTTTGTTTTCTACATGTCTGACCGCCACAGCTCCCATGCTCTGTACATGTTTGTTCTTAGGACCACTGCAGTCTGTAGATGTTGTTTAATGCTGTTAATCACACAGTGTTTCCATGATGGCTGTGAGTGGAGTAGGTGCTGACCGAGCTTTGGCCATATGGGGAACTGTCTCTGCACTGAGTTAAGCCAGTGCAGCTCCTGGAATTTTGCTGGTTCTAGAGGTCCTGAGAGGAGCAATCCAGCAACAAGAGTTTTGTAGTAAGTACAACTAATACACGTTGCTACTTTCATACTTCAGCCTTCAATCAAACCTTAAGCTCTTCCAGGAACACCCAAGGTGTAAGAGATACAGCCATAGATGACCTAAAACTGAGCATCATTTGTCTGACAGGGGGATTAATAATGTTAGTCTTTGAGGGAGCTCTGACAGAAACCATAAATAGCAGAACACAGTGTTCCTTCTTGCGTCTTGCACTAATCCTGGCATGGGAGCAATCTACCACCACAAATAAGGTTATCAGCACCAAATCTCCAGCCAACCATAAATCTCTCCCGGGTTAGTGAGCTCTGGCTGCCCAGCAATGTGAGCTCAGTCAGGAGGAGGCTCTGAATTGTTGGGTCTGCTCGAGGTGGTACAGCACAGGCTACACAACCTGATCAATGCGTGGAGGTGTGAATTCTTACCGAATACTAGTGAAGCTGTCTCCCAGTTCCTGGAACAGCTGCAGAGTCCAGTAAGTGTTGATAAACACAGTGCAAATGGGTGGGCAGCAGGTGCTTGGCACCATGTGGGCTAAAGCCCAGAAATAGATTGTATTGATTGTGAATAGCTTACTGCTAGCTTATGTTGGTGAGGGTAAACCCTCTCCTTATGGATATGTAATAAAAAAAACACTGATCATACATACATAGTGGGACCTGTTTTGAAAGTTACCAGCACTTCTATTTACTGCATCTTATTTTACCCTAAAAAGTACTTGAGAATAATGCTGAGTATAGATATCTCAGAGTAATAGAAGACCATTAATTTGTCCCTGGAATGGGATGACCTGAATGTGGAAGAGCAAAGGTTTCTTTGCTCTTCCAATGTCATCATCTCGATGGCAGTGGGTGTCATGCTGAACTGAAAGCCCACACATTGTCAGCGTACAGCAACACGTTTCAGCTGAATCCCAAACCAGGAACCCAAGGGTTTTCCCAACCCCTCCTTTGTGTTTTCCAATCTTTTGCAATCTCAACTGCAAACAATGCCAAGAGTCACAACAGGTGGATGAAGTGTTAGCAAGAATATCAAGATAATGTTTTCCTAAAAAAAAAAAACAAAAAACCCACAAGTAGAGTTTGTTTCAAAGTTAAAGACAGCTGTGGTTAAACTTTGATTTGAAGTCAATGAGAATCTACTGACCCTAATGTAAGAGGAACTAATCCGAGAGAGCCAGCATAAACAGAGCTGCTTGGCTATAAGTAGCAGGCTTAAAAAGAGAGACCAAATACCCCATCAAACACACACACACACACACACACACATTGCTGTTTGCATACTGTGGAGAAAAAGAGGAGCATACAGCACTCCAGAGCCGCGGGAGAGAGCAGGTAGCTTCTATTTTCTGCCATGATACTGCTGCCAACAGCATGGTGTATCTGACTGTGAATGGTGTAAATGAACGTGAGCTATACAGGGAGGTAAATAAGAGATGTGCCCAGTCAGATGTGGAGCTGAGAGGGAAGGGCAGGGAAGGCTGCGTAAAGGCAATGCTGAACAGGCAGGATTTCCTCTCAACAGTTTCAGCCTGGTGAATGACACAGAGCCTAGTGTGTTACACAAGTTGTTACGTCAGTGTGTGAGTTACACATCAAAATCTGTGCCAGGGGAGCATAATTATGGATGCAATATCGGGCATGAAAAGGAACTGCTTGAGTTACGGTTACTTGTATAATTTTGTGCAGTGTTCATGAGAAGATGCATTCCTTTAAATCTAGAAACTTCAAATCCAGATTTCATGTACTGCTTTAATTCTTGAAGGTGTTCAACACATGTTCTGTTTTCCTAGCTCAGTGGTGGCAGCAGCCATGCTCGCATCTCCCTGCAGACTGTTCACAGGTAGGTGACATAAGAGATCTGCCTGGAGCTGGTACTTTTCAGTGCCCTTCTGCATTCTCTAGTTTCTGTACCACTTTGCGGCTGCACAGAATGTCTATAAACATAACCTGGACTCACCTTTTGTACTTTCTCATTTTCTCCACAGACAAGAATGGTCCGGTCTGGACTTTGCAGTAATCTCTGATGTACAAACAATCTATCTCCAGCGATGCAGGAAAGGAGCCTCAGCCCATCAGTGATGTGTGTTCTTTTGGCAGCAGGGAGAGCAAAGCTTTACGTGGACAGTGGGAGCTCAGGTTCCTGGCTGCTAGATGTGGATTTGCCCAGTTTGGTGCAAGGGAAGACCCAGTTCTGCCATCAGCCCTGTGCAGAAGCAAAGAGCAGACTGGTGCCGGGCCCTTTGCGTGCTAGCACTTTGCTGAGCCATCAGAGAGGTTTGTGTGTTGTACCAGCAGCTTCTCAGAATAATCAAGTCCTCAAAGTGTTTAAGGAAAATATGGCAAGAATGCAAGGCTTCTGGTAGAAAAGTTGTTCATGTCTTTCCCCCAGAGAATTTATTTATAAATAACGTTGTCTTACCCTAATTCCTTGTGCCCCTATTCCTGCCCCCATTCTTTTTCTGGTTATTGGAATGTTTAGATGTAACAAAATATATTTGTGTCTTCTGCTTTGCCTCTTGCGTTTGCAGAGATGCAAAACCATCAAGAGCTACATTACACTGTTTGTATAAAAATGTGCAGTTTTGGTGATTCATGTAAAATGTTTGAACTGATGGTTTCTGCTTGTGTTTTACTTCTCATGATTTTTTTTTTTTTCATCTTTAAGGTCATCCACATTGAGGAGAGCTGCTGTGGGACAAAGAGAGATGTAAACCCAAACTACCTCTGTGTCTGTGTGCTCAGATCCTACAGCTATGTGAGTGCAGGTGTGAGGTCTGGCCAGAGCATTTCAGATAAAACTGCCTTTCCATTGGGTTCACTGTCTATTGGGATCATCTTTTTCCTTGGGGATTAGCTCAGTGTCAGCAAGTAGTCGCTGCCTGACTTCACGTGGTGTGCCAGGAAGACAATACTAGTCATAAGATAATGTGTTCCTGAATGGGATTGAAACTATGAGCATCCGACTCACAAGAATGGAAGGGGGAAAATAAAACAAAAACTGCACACAAAAAACCAACCCACCCTGAAAGTTTTCAGGCCCCTCCATGCCACATTTCAAATTATAAAAAAAAAAAAAAAAAAAAGCAGCCTTTATTCCTTTATTCATGAGACAATAACTACGATGAATTAAGCACAAGCTGTTTTGTCAAAAAGCAAGAGCCTCCCATGCCCAAGGAAGGACAGAAGCGCAGGGTTGCGACACTGCGCTGAATTCAACAGCCTGTTCAGTTTCTGCACTAGTTGTGAAATCACCTCTTTGTGTTCAGTGAGGCACTTTCTGGTGGCCGTTGCAGCACAGCTGTGCGACCTGATGGGGAGTGATGGCCATGGGGTCCTGGGCACAGCCCTTACCCAGGCAGCAGCAAGGAGCAGAGCTGTGTTCCCTTGCTGTGTTTGCACACCAGTTGATGTGTATCCAAGGACGTGGAGCCTGTTTCTGGATTTACACGCAGTCCCGTGCTCGTGCATCATCTCAGCCTGCCTGCAGGTTTTCCATGATGCATTGTTATTTTGGCAGTTTTGTTTGATCCCTCATCTGGAGCACTAGATTTACAGAAATGAAGGGGAAGCGGCCCCTATCTGCGGTGCTGTGTCCATTAGAGGTATTTACATTTATAAACTGAGAAAACCATTGCTATTTTAAGCAGCAGCTGCTGGAAGTCTGTCTCTGACCCTCCATGGCAAGGTCTAAATAATTTTTTTTTTGTTTAAGTTCCACACAGTTGAGGATTTTGCTGTCTTCTGCAGCCCACTGCACTGAGAAAGGCTGCAAGCAAAGATGGTGATGTTGTGCCACTTCATGTTAGTCCTCAACCTTAAATGTAAAAGTAAGAACAAACAAAAGCATTTTAATTCAGAAGAGAAAGTACTGGGGTTGGGGGAGGGTAGTTGGGGCTGGGGTGATGCTAGCTTTGTAGTCTCTTGTGTATTTGGAAATCACATTTCAGCCTTTGTTTTGTAACCACAGGTGATAGAAAAAAAGAAAACTGAATGTGTCGTGCTAAGCTGCAGCTCCAGGAACAGAGTGCTCTTGGAAAAGCAGACTGCAGAAGTTAGAGGCTCTTCCTGATGACTATGTGCTTTTAATTTGTGCTCAGCTCTATCAGAATCACCCAGCACTGTCTAAAGCCAAAGCCAGAGTCCCAGCCTTTCACTTTTCCTTGCCCAAACCCTGTCAGATACTGTTACTACAGTACATTATTAAATGCCCTGTTATCTAATGTGCTCTGATTGTTTGCTGCCACTGCCATGGCAGCAGTGAGGAGTCATTTCCTAACAGCCTCACTTTTACTGTGCTGTGTCACAGGGCAGTGCAAGCGACAGGTGACACCACTCTGACATCCACAGTGCGCATGGTGACAATTCTGAATGAATCAAAAGGGAAGGGCACATCTCAATATGTATATCCTGATGTGCAGCAGTGACTGATATGGAAAGTATTAAGAAGCAGCACAGTGAATGGTGCATATGGGAGTGCTGTGTGTACGTGGGCCTTTGCTAAAAAAAGCTTTGCCGCTGTCTGGAAGTTGTTTGAATAGATCTTAAACCTATCGAGTAAGAGCTGCACCTGGGCTTGCTGCAAAATCCAACGAGCAGAGCCAGCAGGTTTCTGGAATTTCTTTCTCTTCAGAGAGATGTGTGAGCAGTAAAGCATGTCCCTCTCCATGGAGGGGTGGGGTGGTGGGGAATGTACAGCAATCTGCTCCTGCTGACTGTTGGCATAGGACTATGCACAGCAGATGCACAGTAATCACTGTCCCACCACAGGCTGGTATCCTGGGATGTGTGTAATGGGTAATTAGCTGTGGAGTCATCAATAACGTTGTGGCTCACAGCAGAGAGGTCAGCCAAACTGACTGCAGGTCAGAGTTGGGTACCACGCTAACAGCTCCTGTGAGAAACGCACATGTAGGTTTAGCACTGTGCTATCAAGTATTTGAGAGCTCTGAGTCACTTCTTAAATTTTCCCCACCAGAAAAGTGGCTGAAAGCAGTTTTGCCACCAACCCCCGTTTCAGTGTGTGCTCTCGCCCCAGCCTATGTGTAAGAGCCAACACCAGTGCCACAGCCGGGAAGGGATGCAGGCAGCTAGCTCATCATCAGCTGCAGAGGGGCCAGTGCCAACATCCTGCGGGGGTGAGAAAGTGTGGGTGAGAGGCTAGGATTGCAACACGCTAAAAATAGGCAGGAAGTCCCCAGCCCAAGCTGCTGGCACCGTGTTCTAGCCTCTGACAGCACAGCATGATTCTCAGCAATGGGATGCAGCTTTTACCCCCTTCTCAAGTAACACATCCCTAAAATAAATGCTAGGAAAGAACTTTTGTGCTCAAGTGTGCCAGGTTGTCTTTGCTGTAAAACAAGATCATCCCGGAGTCTTACAGTGTGAATGTGGACAGAGGACTTTTAATGACATTGATTTTTTTTTACTGTTTGTGAACAGTTGCACTTGGACCTTTCTTAGCCACTCAATTCAGCTCTAACAATCACACATACCAACACTGCTCCTACTGTAACTGGTCGTATAACAGAGCTTTGATGCATTTGTCCCCTTGATGATCCACAGAGTCATCACAGTGCTTGTGAGGACACGTTCCCACTTGTTTCTGCTAATCTGCTGCCTAGCAAGTGGAACAGGGTGCCATGCACTTCCCGTAGCGGGAGAAGCAGGGAGAGCTTTTTTTTCATTTATTTTTCCATTCCCTGCAATATTTGTCACATCAGCAGTAGGCCCCTCAGTCCCTAAGCATGAAGTCTGAAACTCACTCCACGCTGCCTGCAGAGTCATCCCAAGGACCAATCCTCAGGGCAACGCACGTCACTCACATTTTGCAATGCGGGGCTTTCAGCTTGTCCTCTGGTTCCCATGGGCTTTCTTGTGGGAAGCCAGTCTTTGAAAGGGAAAGTTGTCTGACACAGTGGGATTTTCCTTAAGCGCTCGCTCGCTGCTGCTCTCAGCTGGATCCTAGCGAAGCCAAATCACCTTTTGAAAGCCGTGTGGAGACGTCTGGGGATTTTGTCTGTTTCTTCATTTTCCATCTCCTCCCTGGGACGTATGGTAATAAAATGAGACTCAGTGTTAGGAAATTGCTCTGAAGCTAACTCAGATTCATTTAAAATTTAAACTGTTTCCTGAGCACCTCTGTGACTGGAAACTTATTCCAAATGAGAATCCATTTTAGCTTAATTTAATTCCCCAAATGGGCTAAACTAAGAAAAAGGCAGCAGTGTACTGAGCCGGAACATTTCTGTCCTGGATGGGCACTGTGGAGTATTTTATTCCACATCAACTATTCCAGCAAATTCTTCTGTGAGGAAAATGCTTAATGGAGCTGCGGAAAGAATTAAAACGTTTCCAGCAAACTGAAACATCATTATAACCTCACTGAATCGTTCAATATTTTCCCAGACTGAAGAACTGGGAAGGATATTTTGGAACAGAAAAGTCAAACTTTCTGTTAGACTGACACTTACAGATGCCAGTCTTTATACTAGGCATCCTTTTCCTGAAAAACCTTGTGGTCTGTTTAGATCCAAGTTGGTTTTGGAGGGGCAGGCCTGCTTTTAGTTTGAGAAGCAAGAAAGGTTTACCAACAAAATGCCTTTTTATAAGAAAAGTATGGCGAACCGATTGTATGACAGTCAAGCTTGAGCCAGGGTATGTTTCCTTATTTGTGTAAATATGTCCCCAAAATCCTGGCTCCTTTGCACAGTGATGGGTCTCAGAACCCAAGCAGGGGAGCGGGCATCCCAGCAGCAGGAAGGCCTTCTGCGGCTCAGCTGCCCACAGAACTGCTGACACTGATCATGGCCACGATTTTGCAGGCAGACCTCAGCAAATGCAGCTTTCATGAAGCAGAAAAATCAGCTGGAAAGCTGATGACAGGAAGTTTTAGGAGGAAGTTTTTCATTCAGAGTGTGGTAATGCACTGGAACAGGTTGCCCAAGGAGGTCGTGGATGCCCCATCCCCAGAGGCATTCAAGGCCAGACTGGATGTGGTTCTGGGCAGCCTGGTCTGGGGGTTGGTGACCCTGCACATAGCAGGGGGTTGAAACTAGGTGATCATTGTGGTCCTTTTCAACCCAGGCCATTCTATGATTCTATGATATGATGTGATATTGGCTGGTTTCACCTCTGTACGTGTTCTCATGGCTTCCTTTTCACAAAGTATCATATTTCCTTGATTTCAGTTTAATAAAAACAGCCCTCTTTTTTGTCTTTTGCTGCATTCTGAGCAGATCCATGCACAGACCAGGCCTCAGCCCAAGAAGTGAGCAAAGACATGTTGATGCTTCTGTTGCCTACTGCTTGGTTTCCATTTCAGGCTCATCTGAAAGCATGAACCTGAGACAAATGCCTATTCACTCAGATTGTTTCATACATATCTTATTGCACTGTTAGCTGCTGTGTATATTTTAAATGCAGTCTTTTAAACTTCTATTTTAGCCCGAACTAACTGGTAGAAATGTGTGGTCCTTGCCCTGAATAGGAGCCAGGCACTGTCACTGCTCGGCCATTGCTGGGGCTGGGTGTTGGGCTGAGTCTTCTCTGGTTGGCCTGTAAAGGTTAATAGGAAATGTAAATGCTGTCTGCGTGAGGAGTTTTGTTGGAAAATGTGCACTGGATGATCCCCAGGGATGAGAGCGGCTGCTGCTCAGAAGGTCAATGAAAGGAAACTTGTGCTGGCAGCCCGCAGCAAAAGACGTGCCTGTCACTGACTGGTAGTCCTCTGGTAGCACAGAAAAGCTCTTCAGAGTCATTTCTAACTAGAAACAGGACTCCAAGACTGTCTCATAGTCACTTTCTATCCCTTGGATCAACTGTGAGTGACCAGGACATATTTCTTTCTATCTTTGCAAAAACATGATATAGAGATAAAAAGACACTGGATATAGCTGACTTCATTTTCTCTTGCCAAGAAGGAAATATGGGTGCAAAAGGATTCCCTGGGTTCTGCAAGGCAAGCTCGGAGACCAGCTTTGCATGCTGTGCAGTAGATAGAAACAGTAGTTGTGGAATCAAAGAAGACTGCAAGAATAGAAATAATTACTACCAGGCAGCAGGGTCTGGGAAACAGCCTCCTGCCTCAGCTCACCCAATCAGTCCTCTGATGTTCCTGAAAGTGCAGCAGGGCTCACTCCTGGCACAACCCTGTGGGAGCCCAATCAGAGCAGCCAGTTATCTCCCACCTGCCTGTTTGGGGGGGAGCAAGGTAGGCGGTACGGTTTTTTCAGAAACACACATATACTCAGAATGAATTATCTATCAAGCTTTAGTACATTTGAAGTGAAAGTGAAAGTGAAAAGTTAAAATTCTTGCTTTAACTGAAACCAGTTTGTTTGACCCCTAGTCAAAGTGTGAGCACAGGAGATCACACAATCAATAACAACAATAGCTTTAGCTGCTGAGGCTGAGTTGTGTCTGTTTCCAGTAAATTGTTTTCTCTGCTACAGGTACAACATGGCAGGGGGAGAATATTCATAAGCTACACAGTAAGAAATAAGCATCAACAAACTAAGCTAGAGCTGACTTCCTCTCAAATATACTGAATTCTTGACGAAATCAGTGCTGTCCTAGCTAGTTTAGGAAAATGTGCCTGCTTGGTGATATTGAAATACTGTAGAAAATGGCAAATTCAGTTGATTACCTTAGTCACTGGCTTCTGGCAATGGATTTGTAGCAAGGTGTTGCATAATTTGATATTTGCCTTATAAAAATCTCTATGGTATTTGTAGAGTGTGTTCCCTGTTTCAATGCAGCACGGGTTTTGTTTACTCTGGAAACTGCACTCATCATTGGAAAGCTGGCATTGCTGTTTTTCTAGCTCTACTTGGAAATCTACTTGGAAAGCTGAGCTGCTTTGTCCTTTCACACTTTTACACACGTGAGCCAGTGACTCATATCAGGACACTTGGCCAAAGTGCTAAAATTATTTTCAGGCCACATTTGAACTTTGGACCTCCCAGCAAGGCAGATTGGCAGTAGGAATTCAGGAGATCTATAATGTGAATCCATTCATTAGATCTTAAGCCAGCTAACAAGCCCTTCTCCTTCCCAAGAACCAGCCTAAGACATCCCTTCCGCCCGGGCACCACCATGCTTTCAGTTTTGCTGTTGATATCCACTCGATGGACATTGCTCCTGCAGCCTATGAACATCTCCCAATGCATTGATATGTGACTTGTCTAGTTGGGCTATAGAGGAAGCAGGGGCTGTTTCCAGAGGAATCGCATTCTTTTCATGATGCTGACAATGTGCTTGAGGAGAAGCACAAAGTATGACAAAGCAGTGACGAGGGACATGAACCTTGAGATCAGTCAGCTCCACCTTCCTGTGTGTCTGGCCATGTCCATCAGAGCCAAAGTGCTCTGCCTCTGAGTACAGCCTGGATCTCAAACAGCGTCCCCTTGAAGGCTCTGCTGGCTGAAGGGAAAAGACTTTTCCCCTTGCTCATGCTTAGTATGTAGATAGCTCTCCCAGCTGGCTCAGGCAGGATCCCAGAAAATGGCTGCTTCCTGGGACAATGTGTCAAAGCAAGTTTGCAGGTCTGCACCTTTCTGATGTTCCTGTAGCCATATCTGGTGCAGCTCATTGAAAGCCTATCTTTTCCAAGAAGCAGGCTACAAAGTTCTTGGTCTTTAAGCAGTGAACTGGGACAGAGAGGTAACAAAGACATATCTGTACCCAGGATTGCTGCCAGTCCAGCCCTGTCGTCTCACATATCTTGATGCTACACCAGGTGATGCCGAAATCAGGCTTCCCAAGGGGACTGCAGGCCACAAACCCTTGTTTTTCCATAAGCTTTGCCATTGCAGGAACTAAGGAAATTTCAGCTCAGGATGCTGCAAAGGATTTGTCATCACTGGGGCCACACATGCTACAGACCTATTTGAAAGGTATTTTAATGAACTGCTAGGATTCTCAGGCAGGATGAGCACATGGACAGATTGCTGGGCAAACGCTGGTGAGGTGGGGTCGCTGGTGGGTTAGGGTTAGTCCCTCTCCTCCCATCACCCTCATCCAGAGACAGCTGGCCACAGAGCCACGCGCACTGGAAAGCTGTTCCATGGAAAAGAAATCAGCCGAAGCAAGAAAAATTGCCTGACAGACCAGCTTGCTCATTCAGCTCTGCAGCAGCTGCACAGTTGCTAAATCACATGCAAGCAAGGGAAGAGAGGGACGTGCAGGGAGTGGGAATGGGGAGGGAGTTAGGCGGCGTGACTGTCCTGCTTCCCAGTAACACGGCCGCCCCTAATACGTCATGCTGAAATGTAACATGCAAACCATATCCTTAGTTTGACTGAGCAAGATTCCCTGAATCCATGCTGCTAAGAATGCGTAAGTTTGCCCATCAAAAAGCTCACGTGGGATGCTGTCCCAAGGCATATCCTGTGCAGTGTCAGTCACTGAACATGGCAGAGGATCGGGAAGGATGTGACAAAGCAGCTGTCATGCAGCTGGTGACGCTGCTCAGGGTCCTCTGATATGCATGTTAACATCATACTGAGATTTTAAAAAAAAAAGAGAGGCTTAAATGTGGCTGGTTTTGGTAAACTGCTTTTGAAGGAATTCTGCATGTCCTTTTGTGGTTATATCCGCTTTACAAATGGCTTGTTCCAGGAATAAACCATTAGCTCCACAAGTGCTAATTACACTTTGTTGTCAGTGGAGCAGCAAAGCAGCTGCGTTATTTCCATCCTTGGGGAGTGCAAATGGTGGTGCTGCTGCCAACATCCCTCAGTCTGAGGGGGAACATTTCCTATCTGTTGATGATCCCCCCCCACTTTATAAGCATCACCACGCATCCCTCCTGTTCATGACACCAAAGCCTGATGCAGACCCTGCTGCTGGAATTGCTCTTTATCTTGCTCCTCTAGTGTCTGCTTTTTTTCTGCATGCATTGGCTTCAGTCCTCCTGTTGCAGGATGGGCACCTGCCCCTGCCCAGCCCTCCTGGCCGCTCTGCCAGCCCTGCGTACTCAGAGGAGCTGCTGCTGCCTTTGCAAGCTATTTCCTGACTCTCCTTCTTGTTAATGACTGCCATCATCGTTAGTCACTTACCATTTCCTAGTGGAACATATGCTGGTATGTGCATTGTCACTCTTCCCCTGCCCTTACCATGTTGCACGCTGACAGGACGACCTACTGTGAGGGTTATAGCCACAGCCCAGTGCTCACTCAGGAGCTGAAGAAACACAGTTTTGCTCCCCCCACTGCTCTCCAGGGCTGATCTGACAGAAAAAAAAGGTTCTGCCTGCTTGGGCTCATGGATTACTTGTAAAACCTACACACCTTTACTCAGCCGGGCTGTACGCTCTGGTTGCTCCAGGTTAAATGCAACAGGGATTTTGCAGGGTGGGAATGTTAGCAGGGATGCGGGGTACAGCCATTATCCTTGCCATACTAGACATTATCATCAGCCTTGTTGCCTTGATAAATATTTGGTTTTCTCACAGGATGGAAACTACTGACAGAGAACAACCACCTGCTCTATGGAGCCCAGGAGGACTGATTAAGAAATGCTGCTTCAGATTCCAACTGCTAACAGACAGGGAGGCTCAGAGCCGCTTTCTGTACATTCCCTCATAATTAGCAGCCTTGGGAAAAATATACAGAGAGATTTGCTGAAACCCTTGAGTGTCTGGTATAGTTCCTTCCTTGGAGGTCTTAGTGCATCTGCACACCAGGAGACAAGTGACCTTTCAGTGTGCTGCTTATTTCAGAGTTCGGTACTTTTTTATGTCAGTGTAATTGTCTGTTTTTGTAGGGAAACATACAAAAGGAGAGATAGTTTACAAGCATCTGTATTCCAGAGCACCACATTTCATAAAATTGTATTTGCTCAGAGCCAAACAGCTTCAAGCAATGTGACATTTTAGAGTACGGGTTACTTTTTCGCAGAAGAAATACTTGGATGGGGAGGATCAAAAGGGGAAGGGAAGTTGGCTGGAAGAGAGGGCTGGTGCTCTGTATCTCTGTATCTAAGCAAAGGCTTACATGCTGATCTCTGAAAAGATGATTTGTCTCCTAATTATTAAGCCCCCCAGTTCCTCTGCTCTGCTCTAGACATGAGCTTTCCATGGCACTGTGTAACAATCCACACTTGGGGACCACTGCTGGCTTTAGGAAGGGTTCTGGGGTAGAGGGACATTCAGTTTAGCGAGCACCTGCCCTAAGATACACCTTTTGAAGGACATTTGGAAGCCGATGTCAAGTCCCTTTTCTCACCTCTTCCCAGACCTGTCTGCTGGCATTCATGCTGCTCTGTAGCTCAGCTATCTCAGTCCTGAGCTCGGTTATTGCAGTGCTGCGCCCAGCTATCACAGTCCTATATCTATATGCACCAACAGGCCCTGCAGGCAGCTCTGAAGCACAAAGCACACACAGCTTAGTGAGACCTGCAGAGGCCCCTCTGTCACCTTTGGAAAATTGCTCTGACAAGCTCTGCCACTTGGATTCTTCTGGGTTGTGAGAATGTTTCAATTCCCAGACTGCAATAAAACAGCTGCCAAGGATTCCAGCTTCTCAGCATTAACACTGCTGTGAGGCCTGGGGGTGATTGCAGCATTTCAGTAGTACCTGTAGCTGCTGCAGTTTCTACCGGGATGAGGAGGCTGGATCCGATGTGTAGGAAAATCAAGAGGGTGACATAGTATATTTTGCCACTTTGGTCTAAGCAAAAGACATATCCATTACTCCTTCCTTATGGATTTATGGACAGAGACACACGGATGTTGAGCCAAGTCCTGGCTTGTGAGTGAGTTCCTCAGAATTATAGCTTTAGCCTGAATTTGTAAGTAGCTCTCCAGAGACAGAATCTGTTGTCAGAATTCGAGAGGAAAATGAATTTGGTCCCTTGATGTCAGGACAACCCAACTTCTTCATATGCATGGCTCTGTAAATCACCATGTTTTTTCCTGTAAAAAATTGAGCCAAGAGGCTTTACTGGGAAAGTTCTGTGCCTATTCAATAGCTAACAACATGCTTATACAGGCATTAATTAGCCTGTTGAGACAAGTATGATCTCTCTAGCTTAATGAAGATGCAGCCAGTTGGATCGTGTAGCTATCAAACTCCACCCTTACATCCACGTGGCTCTTCCACAACCTGAACTATGGTCACAGCTGTTTACTTCCTCACTTCCCAGCCAGGATCCCAAAAACTGCACGTTTTACCTGGCGCTTCCATCTGGAAGGTCCAAGCCATACCGCATTCTCCTTGTGGGAATGGAAGCTTCCTGCTCCGAGCCCAGCAGCCTGCAGGACAGACATGCAGCAGAACAATGCTTCAGACAGCTGATGGCACTGAGCACAGCTGGAGGAACCCTGGCCCTCCTGACAATTGTTTCTCTCCTTGCTCAGACTCTGGTCCCAGCCTCGGAGTGGGTCTCAGGCAGCATAAACAGCATGAATCAGACGTAGCCAAATCAGGAGACAGCTCAGCTTTGCAAACAGACGCATGATGGCTGGGTGAACGCCAGGGTGGGCAGCCACACACAGCAGACAATCTCCGTGACGCAACGCCTGCCCTGCTGTGAGCAGGGGAGCAGTTGCAAGTCTGCAACTGCAAAAGCCCCATCCCACTGTGGGGCCATTCCATGGCCCTCTGAGCTCAGCCCCACAGCAGCCCTCACCCTGTCTGGTCCCAGCCTTGGGTTTGTCCCGTCAGCCCCACTGCCTGAACCAGGAGGGTGCTTACACAGCATCTCACTGCTCCTCTGCAACGCGTGTGTCCCTGCATGTTGCACTTGCTCCAATTTCCCTTTGACATCCCTGAAGGTGGAGGAACACACCAGCTAAATAAACAGGTTGCTCTTTTATAAGTGCCTTTTTCACATTGGCTGGCCGACTTTCCAAGCCCTATAAATATCAGATTAGTACCATGTCCTCCAAAAGCCCAAAGTCAGGCTCTGAGCCAGGCAGCCACAGAGCCGCTCTCCTTTAAAATCCTTAACATAGAAACAACTTATTCCATTAGATCTGAAGTGGGAAAACTGGCTGGAAAACACAAATACTAATTCTGTCAAATTTATTATCTTAAATAGGATATTTAATATTTTTAATGGAACATCATTTAATTGCTGCTCTTGGGTACTCTGTAACTGTTGGAAACTCTGATCTCAGTGCTTACTTCAATGAAAGATTGCCAACAGACATGAAGGACTCACATTTTAAACTCCTGCGTAGGAGAACAGTTGGGACTATTTTGCCCACGTTTCTGTGCTGGCTAGCTCTCATTTCCCAGCTACAGTGTTGAGAAACACGTCAATGATAGCATCTACCATAACTGTACAAGGTGAATTTCTGCAGGCTGTTTCCAAGGATGTTCAGTGCAAATCCTATCACATAACCTCCTCAAAAATTCAGACTGCTTCAAGATCATGAGCTGCTGAGACTGTGCATCTAGCACAGTGAGCTTCGGGGAAAAAGGTCCCACCCACAGTTGTATCAGAACCCTGAGGCCACTGATGGCCTTGGTCAGCCCCACCTGGGACCCCCCACACCTGCTGCCTATGGGCTGAGGCCCCATTTAAGCTCAGCCTTGCGTTTCCTACTTTTCTTTGAGCTGTGCTATAGGTGCAGCCTTGTATCTCTCCCTCTTTCTTGGATAGCTCATGGACCTACTTTACAGGTAGGTCTGTTTCTGCCTTGTTTGTGGGATGGATCTTGGGTTAATATTGTGGCTTTGTTGCTAGTTTCGTTCTTATCTCTTGCTCCTCTCCGGCAGTTTGTCCTGACACACACAGACTATTAGAGTCACCAGCTATTGTTGTACTGGTGAAGGAGAAGGTATTGTTTCCCCCTCTTGAATTGCATGGAGTCAAACTTGAAAAAAAAAAAAAAAATAATCATCTATGAAAATCCTAAAACCATTCCTAAAAGCTCTGCATGAGTGGCCAAATTAGGAAGCCTCATCCAACAAACTCTTCCATGTTTGTGTGCCTATTAAGGTGTGTAAAACTATCATCAGCCTCCTTCAAATAGAATCTTGGAATTTCAAGTAGGAGTGCATTTTTATTTTTAGTCCTAATACATTTTCTGACCCAAATACATAAATACAAGGAGCAAAAGCACTGTGTTTCAAATTGTTTATGGGATGGCATTACGTTCCCATTGGACTGCAGTGGTGAGTCAGCACAGCTGTTTAGCTCTTGCTGTTCTCAAAGGTCCTCTCCAGCATTTGGGTTAGAGTGCACTTGCCAAGGGTCAGTTGCTTTGGTTTCATGTTTTGAGAGGTTACTTTATACGTTGGTTTCCTGATAGCATGAAGAGCTCTCCACCAGATTGTCCTGTCAGAACAAACCCTTTACAACAAGCTGTTGCTGTATCCAGGCATTTGAAACTGATGTCTTACCTTCCCAAGATCATGAGATTTATGTTATTCTTCTTTAAAAATATACTGAAGTTTTTTTGTTTGTTTGTTTTTCAAGCCTAATTGTCTGCATCATGTTCTGGTTTGGGGATTTACTGTGGAAGCAGAGATTCAGACTGCAGTTTCAAACTTATGCATAATCATAAGGCTGAGAAATTTTCTGGTATGAAAGCTTTTCTTTAAGAAAAGCACTGGATACTGTGAGATGTAGTGATGCATGGATAGTTAAGTTGCCTTTATTCTCTTTTTGCTGGTGTTTTTCAGCAAGCCTGGTTCTCCATAGCCCAACATCAGCTGTGTTAGTGCATGAGCTAGCAACATCTTTTTGCCTTAGTGTGCAGCTGGGGTTGTGATAGCAGGACTGGGGTGTCCTGCTGCCTCTGCCCTTGGGGAGCTGCTCATTTCTCTCCTTCCTCAGCTTTTTGCAGAAAGTTCTTTCTCTAAAACAACTGGCTTTGTTTACGGGCTGCTTGCTCACAGCCTGTTCTCATTTACCAGGTTCCTGGAAGGCCATTACCTACAGGGTTTCCTTCTCTTTATTTTTCTGCCTGGGTGGCTGTCAACATGGTTAAGGGCTGGAGTGACTTTAAATCCTGATGGAAGCTAAAAAAAGGCTCATGTTCTAGCCAACTTCACATGGTCCTGCAAGACCCCAGCCCTCCCCTTGCCATTCCCAGACCTCTTCGCCACTGCTGGTGAGCAGGCTGCTAGCTGGGAAGGAGGGAGCAGTTTGTTACTTGTTGCCACTGGATACTAAGAGCAGGGTACCAAATTTAACTGCAGTCAGAGGACAGGAAGCAGCACTTTTAAATCAGTCAGGGTACTTAGGCTGCAGAAAGACCCCTCCAGGGACATGGCTTGGCTTGTTGGTACTGATGGCATGCACTGTGAGAGCTGAGGAGCTGCCAGCACAGGCTTTCTTAAGATCCATGTAAACAACCCAATTATTACAAATATACAACTACAGCCCGCAGGCACTGATACTCTGCCTAACAGCCCCACCTAATTTTCCCCTCTGGACTACATGCAGCACTATAAGTAGTCCTGGCACCTGCTGAAGCGTGTTTCTCTCCCTGAAACCAGACACCAGCAGTGGTTAATTAGCACGTCCCAGATTGGCACAGCTCAATGCATCTTCACTGAAGCCCATGAAGTTTCATGGAATTTTTCCTGCCCTGGTTCTGAGTCATTAATAGGTACAGTTCTGACTATTTTTATGCTTTTCAAATTGTTTTGTTAGATTACAGAAGCAATTATCAGCCCAATTTTTTTTTTTTTTTTTGGTCCTGGTTTGAAGGGGAAAAACTTTGTTACAGCAAATTATCAGGCAGAGTCTTTTTTTTTTATTGTGCTTGCTCTATGTGAGTATAACCAAACTGACCAGCAAGTTTGACTGTAGGAGAGCCAGATCTCACAGGGCCCTGTTTCTGGGACTATGCTTCTTTCTGTCTAGAGACAGTAGAATGTGTATACTGCTGCAAATCCTGCAGTTTGTACACATATGCATAGAATAGCTGCTCTTGATATACAGCTGAAATGTAAAATGCTGTAGTGAGGCTTTTCTTGATGCTTGGAGAAGTGGATCCCTGGAGAAGTGACTGCTATATGTGAGCCAAGCAGGTGAAGCTGTGATATGAGGAGGATGGGAGACGTAGCTGGAGCCAGGATGTGAGCAGACCTTGAGTTCAGAGAAATCATGGAAGTAGCAAGCCAGGATTCTGTCTGTGGGACTGCTGGAGGTGCTGGTTTTGGACACTGACGAACAGAAAAATCAACCAGCCTTGCAAGGTGGATGACCAGACTCCTGCTACGATTTGCTTGCTCAGCAGGCAGTAAAGTACTCTATTTGCATGGTTTGCAGCCTGGAAATGAAGCCCTATTTGAAGCAGAGGTCTTGAGCAGGAGCAGATGTGCTGCTGCACCGTAGGTGCCTGTATTTCATGGCTGTGAGCTTCAGCAGCAATGCTGCTCTTTCTGGCTGATCTGAAATGTCCAGCCATACACGCACCTTGCATATTGTAGAGATAGTCTACCTCCCTATGAAAACTAGCTTTCAAGCTCTGAAGGTTTTTATTATGTTAGAAGCACTAACTTGCCTTGTAGATTAAGAACTAATAGCTTAATATAGCTTAATATAGCCCTGTGGAGATGGCACTTGTAAGAGTGGTTACTGCATGGTACCTCATTGAGATCAGTGCCAGTTGCATGCAAAACAAGCAACAAAAGCAGCTTTGTATCAAAATAGTTTATTAAAAACAGTAAGACTTCACTGAAGCTTGCTGTCTCAAAAAGAATTGACATATTGCAGTATTCAACACAATCATAATCCATAGATAAATATAATACTGTATAGATCCTGTTCACTACGGCTGGGTTTTGCCCTCTGCCCAGCCTCATGCAGCCCTGCTGCCATGCCCAGCCCTGCAGGCTCAGCTGCATAGCCCATTCCTTCTGGAGCTGAACTGGCTGTCCCCTCCTTGCACAGCAGTGAGGATGGAAGTAGTGCCTGCAAACCACACACAAACCCAGTACATCTCTTTGCAGCCTGTGTCAGCTTAAACAAATGGAGTTGAAACACCAAGGAACTGATGACAGCAGTACTGGTTGATGTTCAGGAAAAAAAAACCAGAATCTATACATGACTCAAGTTCCCAGCACCGCTCAACTGCACAGACATGTGCTTCTGCTTGCAGAAGGGCAGCTCTGTGCTGACCTGGTGCATAACACCTCGGCTGTGACAAGGAGTGTGTCACAGAGCACAGACAGCTCAGTTTGATGCATAGAGGCACCTTTACTGCAGCACTCCAAAAAGAGCATCACCAGCCTGGTGCACTGCTGCCAGCCACAAATGCCTTCCAACAATGTCCTTTGCCACCAGCTTTGCACCAAGTCAATATCAGTCCTTACGCTGTGGCAAACCAACTGAGTGCACCCATCTCAGTCTCTCAGGTCAGGATGCTGCCAAGCCAGCTCGGTTCCTTGGTAGCTAAGAGGCATCTCCTTGCTCTGTACTCATGTCCCCTGGGCAGCTCTGGTGATGGGAGGCTTCTTGCACAGCTCCTGATAGAACTCTGATTCCAGAAACCGTGGGTATGAATTGTTCTCCATGAGGCTGTAAACTCTTTTCTGTGCAGCACTGAAGCAGCTGTGTGTGGCTTCCTGGAGGTTCTGTGCTATCATGTTCTTGGTCTGGAAGTCAATGTTTATCTGAAATGCAAAGAAAGGACACTTACTTTCCAAGAACTGAATCCCAACAAGTATAGCACTTCTGAGGAGGATAGGAGTGCTTTTGCTTCAGGGCTAAATTGATGTAGTTTCTTTTAAATGATTTACTATGAAAATTTGGAGTAACTCAGGTATGCTGTATTTTGGTGCCAAACCCAAATGTTACAGGTGTTTGACAGGGCCCCCCCCCCCCCCCAGCTAAGATGAAAACTGAAATACAGATTGTGCCATTTTCCACCTTGGTGGAAAGAAGGCAGTCAGGGAAGTGTTGTGCACAATGCATTTGTGGCATCTGTGTCTTACAAGTCCAGAGAAATGAAGTGGGGCTAAAGACACACAACAAGGCAATGCTTCTGTGCTTTCCTTACCTCCTTGGGAGCCTCCTTTTCAATGAAGTCATTGTAGATCTTCTTTGCCTTCAGTGTCAGCTTCTGAGGGGATTTGGTTTTCTTGAAGTCCTCACATGCCAGCCAGAACTCGATGTTCTCTTCACAGAACTCAGACTTCAGAAAAGCTCGGAAAGCAGCAACACCATCTAGGGAAAGGAGAGGGGGGAAAGAAAAGCAAAACCACATCAATTAAGTATTCCAGGCATCTTGAATTTACCAATTTGTCATATCTGTTCCTAACAAAATATTTTGCTGTAGTTCTGGTCCTTTCTGAAACGTCAAGGCAGTAAGAAATCTACATTGCATGCAAATTAACACCCTAACAGCTTGGCAGGCTTCAAGTCAGCCAATTTTATGTAAACACAAAACTGAAAGCTGCTTCTAGTCACTGTGTACCCTTATGATACCTGCAGGTATGCTACACGAGATCTCTCTATGGGATCGTCCTCATTAACCTTTATGCTGGAGCAAATGCTTCTGACAGCACGACAAACCCCTGGAACACTTTTGCAATGGGAAGGATGACTCAGTAGTTCAAAGAGCAAATGGCAATATCAGCTCTTAGTCTTTACTGCAGTGCTGTTGAGTGCTTTTCTCCCAGCAAAAATCCTCCCCATTAAAAATAATAATAATAAATCAGTGGACTTCTGCACTGCAGAATTGTTCTTGAATTATAAGAATGGATTTGTCTTGTATAGAGAGCACAGCGAAGAACAGTGCTTGGCACTTCTGGCAAAGCCAGGCTGAATAGGTAAGGTTGAACTACAGAGATTACAGCTGCAATACTCCATAGTGGGGAGTTTTAATGTTTTAATATTACTTTACAGAGAAATGTACAGTGCTGACATGCAGGGAAGCGATTGCTAAACAACACCAGGTTCTCCCCTGTTTTGTTCTTAACCACTACAGCCTGAAGACCAACTTACATTTGTTAGCCAGCAGTTCATCGAAGGCTTCTGACCACAGCCGGGCTTCCTCAGGGGAAGGTCTGTGTGAGGCAGAAAAAGAGCAGAGAACGTGAGAGCACTGCTTGAGGTTTGCTGCTTATTTTGTACAGAACTTGAGTTATCTACTGCCACAACTCACCTGAAGTAGGTGTGGTGTTTGCTCGCTTTACTGGACTTCATTTTGCTAGAGCGGGAAGAATTCTGCAGGAAGTAGCTCAGCTTCTTCTTCCAGTCCTTAATGCTGGAAGAACAAAGACACTCATTTACAACGAAGCCGTCAGCCACCGACCTCACCCCGCTACCGAGAGCCGCCCTCGGGCTGCGAGCAGAAGAGAGAAACCCTTCCATTCGGTACCACTCACATGGTGCGCTTCATCATCCTGCCCTTGTCCGCCTCCTCCAGCTCCGCGCGCCGCCGGCTACCCCGCTCCATCCGCCCGCCGTCCTGCGGCAGCGAAACGAACACTGCGCTCTGCATCGCCCCGCTGCCGCCCGGCTGCCGCGCGCCCCATATAGAGCCCGCGCCCCGCCCCTCGCACGGCCCCGCCCCGCATGGCGAGGCGCTTCCACATTGATTTATTCTTTTTTTTTTTTTCCCTTCCCCTTTCCTTCCCCAGAGCTCCTTTTCGCTTTACTCTTTTCTTCCTCTCTCTGCTTTTTTTTTCCCCCTCCTCTATTTTTAAATAACTATTTTCTTTCTCTCCCTTTTAAAAATTGCTTTCCCGCTCTATGTTTAAACCTCTATCTCTTCGGTTGTTCCCTACACCCCTGCCTAGGCGCCGTCCCGTTTTGCAGATTTGGGTCTGTAAAGGCCACAGGCTTCCGAGCAGAGAAGAAATGGAGAAAGGTGGGCCCGTTTATTTAAAAAACAGAAACAAACCAACAACAACCCGAAGTGACCATAAATTTGAGCACGCCGTTTTCCTGCCGCCCGCCGTTCCCCCTGCCGACCCGCCGCACCGCGCAGCTCGGCTGCTCCCTGTGGTGCTGCCCCCTACCGGCCGCTCGCGTCACGACAGTTTGGGCGCGGAGCTCCCTACAGGCACCCTCGCTTCTTTGTGTGAGCACCGCCTGCAGCGCAGTGCAACATCCCCTCCGCAGCCTTGTGCCTTAGGTGCGTCTTGCCTTAGGTGAAAATGAGCTCTATTTAATATTTGAAAGCGTGTGCTGCCTGTTGCGTGCCGGAGCATCCCAGGTGGGAGCTTGCCAAGGAGAAGCGTGTGTGAGGATGAGAAGGAATGGCCTCATGTTGCTGCAGGGGAGGTCCAGGTTAGGTATTAGGAGAAGTTTATTCTACAACAGAGTGGTGATGCAGTGGCAAAGGCTGCCCAGGGAAGTGGGGAGGTCATCATCCCTGGACCTTTCCAGAATTGAGGAGTTATGGCACCGAGGGAACATGGGCTGGAGTTGGACTTGGAGAGGTCTTTCCAACCTTAGTGATTCTAAGGTGACTTTTGTTATGCCTTTAAACAATGGGGGGAGAAAAAAAATAGCATTTCGGGCTAAAATATCAGAAAAACACTGAATACATCCCTGGAGGCATTCAAGGCCAGGCTGGATGTGACTTTGGGCAGCTGGGCAGCAGGTCTGGTGGCTGGTCACCCTGCACATAGCAGGGGGTTGAAAAAATGATCACTGTGATCCTTTTCAACCCCATGAATATGGAATTGTGAGGTGAGATGGCCCGATAGAATGTACTTGCTATAACATCTTGTTTAAAAAAAGTACTTAGATTGAATTTTATTGTCTGCAATAATATTTATTTTAAGTTTACATTTTTATTACACTTCTAAAGCAAGGCTATTATTCATGTTGGGTTTTTTTGTTGTTTTTTTTTTTTTTTTTCTCCAGTGAAGAAACTACCCCAAATAGTTTCTTGCTGCATCATGCTGTGCTGCGTGCTTTCTGGTGGTGACCCTGACCTTTGCTGGGATGGTAGTTAAAACATTTATGTGACAGAAGACGTTTTCTGTGTATGACTTCAAAAAACAAGGGGAAAGCATCTGACATCAAACAACACCGTCAGTGCTGCTGACATCAGGTGAGCTAGGCAGGTTGTAACAGTCTGCTTTTGGGATGGCAGAGGAGCTTGGTTCCACGGGCAATGCCATATACAGGCAAAGTGAGGGAGAACCTGCATCTATGCTGTGTCTCACACTGCCTATTGCTGATGGTATTTTGAACATTCCCATTGAATCTGATGGTGCTGCTTTCCAGACAACGCTCAGTGAGTGGTGCTGCCCCCAACTCATCCTCACCTACTTGGGGTGCATTGGCCTTGGTCTGCTTGCACAGCAAAGCTAAGGGCTGCTACAGGTGTAGTGCCAAATCTTTTCCTTTATGTGCTTCTGAGGACTTAATCTATTCCTGTAACTGTAATCTTGCTGTAAAAGAGCGAGGCCAATGGAAAGTGGGGGGGTGAGCCTGCAGCCCAAACTTGCTGCTCAAGTTAGTGAGAATTTAGCTATTGCCAAGAAATGAAATCTGATGTCGGGCATTAATGACACAAGCTCTCACCCTGGAGATCGCACTTCTCTTTGCAGAGGCTTTCTTGAGAATGTTCTGTTCTTTTTCTGCTTATACGATTCCTGCTAGCAGCAGCGATAGCGAGATGCACAGAGAGCTGTAACATATGCAATAAACATCCAGGGTAGAAGATGAGGTTTTTTCCATCTTAGTTACGTTATGTGTTGCAATAGCTGTGCTGATCTTTTCCAAGTCCCTGGAGAGCAGTCGTTCTCACTGCATAGTATTTAAATCTATGTCTGCATTTACTAAAATGCCAGTCCTTGTTTCTTCTTTTTATAGAGAAGACTTGGAGGATAGGAAAGCTAGTATAGCTAACAAAACGTCACCTTCAAAAGAAGGAATAAGGCATTAATTTATTACAACTGCCACTCTTTCTGATATGTCTGTGTGCAAGAGAAGATGTTTACTCACAGCATTAGCCTGCCTCTCATTCTGTTATTTGCATTCTGACCTTCCAGTCCTTCTTACAGCTCCAGCAGTATGCAGTGTGTGTGATTGCTGGCTTTATAGCTGTTGTTCGATGAATTGCTGGAGGCTTGCTGAGGTCAGCTTGTTGCTCCCTGACCCAGGCTCTGCATGATTTTCCAGTCGTGAAGCTGCAAACCTGCAAATCACAAGAAGTCATTTCGGGGCCTAAATTTAGCACTGTTGTGGCCCAACACTAAGACTGGAGCAATTAAATGTTTGGTCTTTGCTAAATAAAAAAATAAAATGTATCTTGTTACACATCAATCTCATTTCACTCACCAAAATCCTCCGTCTGAGGAACACATAAACCAGACAGAGCTCTCTGAGCACTCATCATCTTCAGCTGTTAGCCACCTTATTTTACATAAACAGTCATGGGAGTTTATAAAACTTCTAAAAATAGAGCTGAAATTTAACAAAAAGTGGATAAACCAGGACAATATGCCTTCTTGCAGCATTGCTGTTATGTGGCCTTATACATCTGTCACAGAGACTAACAATTTGAATTCAGGCTTGAAGGAGCAGATTCTGATTCCTCCTCCACCTACTGAGGTTGGGAAATCTTGGCTTTCAGATGTGAGATGGTCAATGACAGGAGCTGGGTGCTGCCCTACTGGTGGGAGATTTGCTTCATCCCTCTGGAAGCAGCAGCTGAGCAGAGCCTGCTGAAACCGCCTGCCTTGCAAAGGACAGGACATTCTCATATCCCTTACCTCTTCTGTCAATACTGAAAGCAAACAGCTTAGCAAGAAGCAGTGTATTTTTAACAATGAAATTTTTTTTGCAGGCACTGAGTTACACCGTCTGGGCTGCAGAGATGCGATTAATCTTGTTTGCTGTTAACCAGGTGATCCAAAACAGTGTCTCTGTGTTTTGTTGGTATTGCAGTCTATTTGTTCCCCCCCACCACCCTCCCCCCATCCTGCCGAAGGCCATATTTGTTAACTGTGTGTGCAGAGAGATGATGAACAAGCAAATATGTTTGTTAAATCTGGATGTGGACATTGTCATGTTATTTGTGAGGAACGCAGTCAGTGCACGGTCCTTTTGATGATTATTTAAGTTAATGAAACTCTCTTTAAGTGCATAAATGGCATTAGTCAGACAGTGAGCTAGAAAGTCCCCGTGACTTATAAATGAATCCGTTCCTCCTCCGCTACAGGTGAACGCAGTCAGGAGCACAACAGTGAGCAAGCTGAAGATTAGGGAGGAATATGAAGAAAATTTGGAAGGTTTGAGTTTTTGAAAACTAATATTTCATCTGGACTGGAGAGCATCTGAGTGAGGACCTGAAGGAAGGATTCCTGCCCAGCATAAGTGGTGCCACATTTATCCAGTAGCATCCTGACCTATTCCCATAGAGAAGGAAATGAGACAAGTCAGTGGAAGATGTATAGAGGGACATTTGCCAGCTTCCAACAACCCTCCTGATTGGTTCAGGAGCACAGTGAAGAGGTGAGAGCATAGCAAAGAGGTGAGGCTGTGGCTGGGCCTGGACAGGGAGTGCAGAGTGCCTCAGCCTGGGAAAGAGTCACAGGTGAGTAGCTTAGCACATTAGTCACTCACTTAATGCTAAGCATTGCAAAACAGTGCTTTAAACCTGCAGCTGAAGTGCAGTAGTTGGAAGCAGGTGCATTGTTCTCCTGGAACGCTTTTCTCATCAGTTATTTGTTCAGCACTCAGACAGGTCTTCAGAAGAAAGCGGCTCAGAGCTGACTCCAGGTGAGTCATCCTGTGTGGAAATTAAGGATCCAAACTTTTAAATTGTGTCAAGTCATTTCTTGCATTTAAAGGTAAATTAAGCAGGTAAAGCTCCCCAGAAATCAGTGAAGCAGTGCTCTGCTGTTGCTCCAGCATTAGACCTCCTCGGTGCATCACTGCCATAGAAGTCACATGTGACGGGTAACTGTGCACTAAGCCACACAAACTCTGTGTTGTTTATGGTGTTGGCAAACAGCAGCACAGGACTGCACACTTCAATAGGTTGTGCTCAGAAGCCTAAAAGGCTGCACGTAATTTGACTGTGTTTTGACAAGCTGTACTAACATTGGTGGTGGTTGGCTCAGGTAGGAGCTCCCCAAAGACTGAATTGCAGTGTCACTGATAAATGAGAGCAAGAAACCTGAATTAAGGTTAAGCTTAGGTCCCCCCACTTGCACAGAAGGGGTCTAAAGGTTTCCCATGACTATCTATGGATGCTTTTTTTGATCTCTTGGTGCAAACTGGCTGATCAGTGTCCCCTTCCTGGCTGCTGTTTGGAGAGGAGCAGCTGCCACACATCAGGTGCCTGTGCTGTGATGTTAGCTGTGATTTCACCTCATCCTTTGACCTTTCCCACTACCAGAATCTTTTAAAAGTGAAATTGTGTAGCAGCTTCTTAATCCATACTTTGTAATAGGCTTCTTCTCTACATTCTGTGGTATGTGTTCCTCTCAGGTGTGGTGTTCTACAGTTCAGGTTCTGAAATAGTAAGCTTATTGTATAGTTAACATAAAACTGGTGTTTAGTTGCTGCAGATTTCTTATTTTTTAATTATAAATCAAGTTGTTTATTTAATCTCTTTGCTTCAAGTAAGTTTGGCTTTTTGGTAGCTCTCCAACCCAAACTGTTATTTGAAGACTGAGACAACATTCCTGGCAAGACTGGAACTTAGAAAGAAGTAAGGGGCCAAGATGGCTCAACTCTTTGGGATATATTCAAACACAGCAGGTGAATTACAAGAAGAAATTAAAAGAACAAAAACTACACTGAGGAAATCACTCCCTGCCATGTTCTATACCAACA
Organism: Centrocercus urophasianus; assembly: GCF_019232065.1. NCBI lineage: Eukaryota > Metazoa > Chordata > Aves > Galliformes > Phasianidae > Centrocercus > Centrocercus urophasianus. The sequence goes on along the minus strand of NW_024884733.1, from coordinate 6,924,600 downwards.
TCCAATGCACAGCTAATACCAACTGTATCAACTGTCATCCATTTCCTTTGGGTACTGAATGAATGAGTACAATGTCCTCCGTTTATTATGGAATTATTATAGAATTATTATTCTCTTGCTGTATAAATCATACAGCACGTTTAGTGCAGACAAGTAGAGATGCTGTAATCTGCATACAGTAAGCAGCTATGAGAGATTAATTTCACATGTGTGGACAAGCCTCTGAGGAGTGCAGTGCACTCACTGCAGGAGTAAAAGTAGCTGTTAGTTCTAACAAGGGATTCAATTTAAAAAAATCATGCACGTCTAGAAGCCAAGCAAGGAGAGCAATTGTGCAGATTACTTACTAATTACTAACAAATGTGCAAGCACTTAAAGTTATAAAAAAAAGTATAGCCATTGGAAGCTGCCAAGACTTTCAGCATCATTCATTTAAGGGCCAATTCTGACATACCCAGTTCAAACAACTGCTGTTTTGTCATTCTTTCCATCACTCACTCAAAAGCAGCTCTGGGTTTATACAAGGCACTGTGTTTACTGCAATGGAGAAGATCAGGCAACAAAACGTCACAGAAGATGCTTGAGTTTGAAACCTCACATTTCTGCAGCTACTCCAAAGTTGGAGCAATGCTGGTGCTCAGTGGAGAAGACCCTCAGCATCTGTGCTGGCTGTTCATTGCCTGGCTGATGTCCATCTTTGCTGGACTGAATTTGTGGAATTATGTGCCTTACGATTAACTTCAGCTGCACGGGCCATGTGAGCAGTGTAAATGAGAGTATTACCTTGATGCACACACAAAAAATGACATCTCTACTCTTGGAACTGAAAGAGAAAGTCAGATTGTGTGTGCATGTGAGGGGAGTAGCAAATGGGACAAGGATGAATGCCATCTCCTTGGTTCATAATGTGGTGCGTGCTTGGAGAAACCAGTGAGGGACATCTGCAGTGCACTTTCCTGAGCAGGGAAGAGAGAGGTGCTTTTGTCTGCTGGTTTAACTGTGTGCACAGAATGTATCTGTATTGTATCTTACCTATTTCAGAGAGCAGATAGAAACAGAGAATGAATATATCTTGGTAGCCTGTTTCTTCTGAGCTGTAGCTGCTGCATTTTTGGAAGTATTGCACAGCTGTCCTGTATCCATTATACAGCCTTACTGCTTTGAATAAGTTCCTACTGAATCTCCTGTCTGCCTCGTATCATTTTATTTGCATTTATTAAAACTAGGAAATGTGGAACTGAAATAAAAAGGTTATTTTGTTAGAGCCCGTAACAACTAAGCTACCTTTGTTTTCTTTGTGCATTTGCATTACTAGCCCCAGCTCTGTCTTCTGATAGGCTTTTTTTATAACAGTAGTGACTGGGAAATCCACCAGCTTATTTCACTAAATCCCCATTTTTTTCTTCCTTGTGGACACAGCACTATTTTGGAAACTGGAAAAAAAAAAAAAAAAAAAAAACAGAACATGGAGATCTAACAGCAGACCTCTATTTCCCTGTGCATCCACAATATCCTGCTGTACCTTAAAGAATCTGATGACAGACTCACGCGGCCAGAGATCAGAACTTGTCTGCTCAACTCCTAAATCACAGTCTATGGCCCATCAGCAGAAAAATATGTTGGACTTTGTTCAGTTCTACTATTGCTTCTGGCTTTAACCTCTCTCTATATATATTTGAACATGTTGGACTACTCAAGTGCTAGTCATCAGTTCTCCCATTTTGTGGACTGTGTCATTTCTGTTTGTGTTTCAGTATCATTTATTTACGAAGAGGTGCTATATCACATTGATGTGGCAGAATTGTAAGAATCAGATCTATTAACACTGTTAACAGGTTGCAAGCTGCTCGTTGCCTGGTGTAGTTCTTGTCCTGTTTGTTTATTTTGTATGTATCAGATTTCTTGGGATGTATACAATTTACCTTCATAGAGGACAGTGATTAACTTTTGCTTAATAGCTAGAATCATAATTCTGGGTTGCTGCTGAAGAAAAGTGATCAAGTTGTATGGTCTGAACACTGCAGAAGAACACCTGTGTGAGATGGAGATAATGCATGTGCAGAGCATGTGATGAGGTTTTTAGATCAGTTTAGTTAGGACTGCATGATGTTTAAGTCAGACATACGGATACTTAATTCTTCGTTGTCTTTTGCATGACCAAGCTCTTATATCTTAGTGGAGTAGCAGTGATCCTCTGCCCCTTGTCTCGCATTTTCTTGCCATTAATTAACAGTTCACATCATCAGGGACGTCTCTTTCTGGAAGATACATGCAGCCTTTGAGTATTTTTCCAGCCATCATTGTACTTATTACACATTTAGCTGTCTGCTAGATACAGTTTCTGCTTTGGAATAGCAACAGTATTTTTTTAACAAACTTTCTGAAAGCAGGCTCAGATGCACGTAAAATTATCTGTAATTACGACAAAGTGCAGTTTGGACTGGAATATTCTTGGTATGATAACAGCATTTTATGCTTTCAGGAGCTTATAATGATTATAGAGAGAGAGCTGTGACTGCTCTTTTCTGTGAAACCATTTTCAGGTGAGAGCCTCTCTGGAGACAGAAACCCATTTGTGCTGTTTACTGTGCTGCAGTTACCCTCTGCTCAGCCATCACATGGTTGGTTTCCTAGATAAATCAAGCTGCTTTTCCACTGTTCCTTATCTACCATAATAGCATCTTCCATGGCCTTACAAGACCTCCTCCATTTTCTAGGCACACACTTTGTGAAATTCCAAAGCATTTCCATCCTCATGTTTTCTTTATCCTTTTATTTTTTCCTACCTACATTGTCAGTAACTAAAAGTGGTTGCCCTTGAAAAATATTGCAAGTACCTGAGATATTAGGAAAAAAACAAAAAAACAAAAACAAAAACAAACCACACACAGCACTACTAAGCAATTCCTGCTTGCTGCTTAATTGTAATTCCTTTGGGAATGTCACATTCAGAGAATATAGGAAAGATAAGTCTTCTTTCTTATTTTGTTTCCTGGGCAGATGGCACCTGGTGTTCACTCCTGTTGGCTGGCATACTGTTTTTGATGGACAATAGATCTATAAACTTACTAATGAGCTGGAGTGAGGAGAAAGTGCAAAGAAGGGAGATTACAGTGATTAAAGGAATAAAACATTTGCATTGCAAAAAGAGAATGGCTAAGACTCTTGAATCCCCTGAAGAGAAGAAGGCAGAGAGATGGTGTGTTCAGGCTTCACAAAATCAGATGGAAGTGAAGTGAAAATTAGACTGGAAACCAGTCTTCAGCCAGCAGGTAGCGGATTTCTAAAACTTGCTTCAACAGAAAACTGCAGAGATGGGGAAGTCACCAAAAAGGTTCAGAAGGGGATTTGGTAATTTCATGGGCATTGCGTCCACATGTAGGTGCAGAAAAGGATGAAGACCCTCCAACATGCCAACTACAATTGTGAATGCTGAAGGACTGTGAGAGGAACAGAGCGAAAAATAGTTTGATTTCTTAACTTTCCCTACCTATCTTCTTTTGGGCACATACAGCTGAGCTACATCAGGCATTACTCTGAGCTTCTGTGGCATTTGATGTGTCCTTATAAGATTTAGTTATAGCTCAGACCGCAACACAATTAGGACTTAAAGCATTTACCACTGAAAAGCCTACGATTAAGGACCTTGTATACGCACGAGATTTTGTAAGGCTCAGGCCTTATACTTTATTTGGTTAAATAATACCATGAACATTTACATGGCTGTATAAATGTTTCCAGTTAGGGCTGTCAGCTGAGCCAAACTAGAGATTTGAAGTGCCAAGGACTTAGTACATCTCCTTCTAATTTTACCCTGGCTCAAATTGTGTTTAGAAGATGAGGTACAGATAAAAATCAGATAAGCAAAATTATTTAGTGTTCTGTCACTCGTAAAATGTTTATCAGTTAAAAATAAAAGGTGAGAAAAACGTGATAATCTTTTACAAGAAACAAAGCCATATCTAAAGGCTGGATTAGGAGGCTGTGTTTTAAGTGACAGGAGATGGTTGCAAACAGTCTACGTTGGATGTTGACAGAGATCTCGTGATGTGTGGCTTGTGCATGCTTCACAAAGAGATGCTACCTGCAGAACAAGAGTCACACGTTGTCTTAGCAGTAGCTAATTACCTGGAAGATGGGAATAAAAACATGAATGACTAAACTGAGTGCTGGAGCTGTTTGGAGAGGTTCCAGCTGACTGCTTTTCTGTTAGAAAATGCTGATTCTCCCAAATGAAAACACTTTGCTGGAATATGTAGTATCAATGAGGTCATTACTTGTGCTCCTTCCTGGCTGTTCTTCCAATGTGACAGGCTCCTTGGTGGTCTGCCAGGTGGATGGAATAGAGTTGAGCCCTTTGTTGCTTCCTCTGCTGGATTTGCAGGGCCTCCTGGCTTGTGTGGCCACCCAGCTCACTGAGCTCTCCTACATGGGGGCACGTAAACCCTGACCATATTCTTTTCAGTTGACAGAGGACCATCTTTTCCTGTGGTCTGAAAAACTGTCTAATGGAATGCAGTAAGCTTCTTCCTTAATTTATTTACAAAATGGGTCTTGTGGCACAAAGGATGATTTTCACATGCACCAAAAGTGGGTTTCATAGGTGGTCATGTGCATCAGAACTAACGATGAATGTTATTTTGGGGGAAGAAGAAAAACAGCGGGGAAGAGAGACAGAAACAGAAAAGTGAAAAAAAGTCTTCATAACAACCAGAGAAGAGGTGAGATGTTTCTTTTAAGAGTCTCAGGATTATGCTTTCCTAGTGGTTTTTCATATGTCTGGATGATTTTGTATTAGCCTGGTGGTTCATTAACCAGGAATACTGCATGAGCTATTTTAGTGGCTTTGCAACCATGAATGTACAAAGGGAATGCCAAAGCAGGAACAAACAGTAGGGCAATTCTCTCCTTCAGAAAACACTTCTTTATTTCAGTTATAATGCGTGTATGACTTTTTTTTTTTTTTTTTTTTTGCTCTGAGGTGAACAGTTTCTCCATCAGACAGATTTATTTGGTGCCTGGTAATTTAGATTCGTGTCTAATGGATGTCAAGACTTCGCAACACGCAAGGAAGTAAAAATGTTGAGCTCAGCAAGCCATATTCCAGTCAGAAATGTCAGCTGAAAGCTGAAAAGAGGTATATCACCTCAAGGAGAAACAGAGAAAACACTTAGGATTGTTTATCAAAGCATAAGGGCAAACTGACTGCAATGCTGGGAAATCTGTATTCATCTTTGTCTTTTCTATATGAAAACTATTGTACTAATAAGGAAGGAAGATGGGAATGAGAAAAATAGGGCTATTGCTAGACAATTAATTCTTGCCAAAGAGACAAATATGTTTACAGAACAATGTTTATGCTATGAGAAGGAACAACCATTAGTGACTCTAAACATTAGCCATTCAGTCTCTATAACTCCCAGATGTTCCTGCTGGCAGTGGCCCACTGTTCTTCAGCTCTACCACTTGTGCATCCTTAAAAGGGATGTGGGGTGATGTGTCTTCACTTTGGAGCTAAACAGAGCAAATGGTAATTTGCTTCTGTAGGACATGGTCTTGCTATTGTTCCTCCATGTGCTCTGCATGTGCAGAGTCTAGCCCTCCTATGGCTTCTGGGTAAGTGAAGGAAACAAAGCCACTTTTTGTTTCTTTCAGGCCAAAATCCAGTCCGTAACAGAAGATGAAGCTATAAAGGTGGTATTTATTTTTACTCACAACATACATATCTTACAGACCAAATGACCCCTCTTCATGATTACCGATGACAAAGGAATGGAGCCAATTTTTATAATTGGCTGTTGTTGTCAAGAGAAGAACAGTGTTGGGCTGAAAGGCTGGAGATGGTCCCAAGGCACAGTATTTAATCTGTATCTGGAATGTTGCCTTTTCTTGTTTTACTTGGGACTCCCTACTTGTTTTGTTTTGTTCTTTAAAAAAGTTTAACTCAGCTAGATGAAACAAGATGTTTAAAACAACTTCCTTTTCTTGTGAAATGCGTCCATCAAATCCTGAACTTACAGGCACTAGAAAAACAAGTAATTCCTTCCTTTTACAAGTGGAAAGCGCAAGTCTCCCCTTATTTCTGACTGGCGGATTTCACCAAGGATGCATACAACAAAACATACAATGTTTTTCTGATGTTGCACTTGCAAAATACATTCAGCACACTCTAGAGTACTTGCAAGATAGCCAAGGTTTTAATCTTTAAACAAAAATATGTCTGTTCTTTCCAGATTATTTGTGCCATTTTTTTTTTTTTTTTACTTTGTTTAAGATAACAAATTTGTTCCCAAGAATAAAGCAGCACATGAGAAATGTGGCAGGAATCTTGGTGCAGTGCTACACAGACGTTCAGTGAAAGGCGATCAGCATGGAGCTGGAATTAAGATTAGGACTCAGAAAAGGAAAGCTGATAGTAATTTTTAAATGAATCACTGCTGGCCAGCAAAATTGCAACAGTAGAATGTGTTAATGAGGATTTATGCTGAATTGTAGTTGGTAGATAGGGCTGGGGTGAATACTAGGTTCTGTAAATATTTTTGCTGGTCTTCGCATGGACCGAAAGCTAGAATAGCAGGGTCCAATAAATTACAAATGTTTTTCAATGAGTATTACATGTGCTGTCCATACGGCCTGAATATGGCAGTCAGGATGGAGCATACATTTCAAAATGCATGTTACTGAACACCTCATCTTGCATTTGTGGTTGCAGTGAGGCCTGCTGTCATCAACTCTCAATGATGGAGGCTTAGTTTTAGTACTGGTATGTATTACTATCCACAGGGCTCTGCAAGTTTAGGCTGGAGTCGTTTGTTAAAAATATAAACAATCCATTTCTTCAGCGACATTTCCAGTTCTCAAGTTCTCACATTCCTTAGGTCCCTGGGAAGGGACAGGAGAGGCACAAGCTCCAAGAAGCTTACATCTTACATCTTTAGAAGGTACTGTGGAGAATGCATTTGTGTTATTTTGCTTACATGTGTGCCAAAATCAAAAGAGAGAGAAGCATTTTCAGTACAGGAAGATCTTAAAATACTCCAATCTCATTTTGAAAAAGTGGAAAATGGACTTCAAAAAATGGTATTTCAAGGCTTTGAAGTCTTCTTCTAGTACATGATCCTGTCTCTTGCAGTGCAATACCCAAAGGAACAACTGTCTCATGACCATAATAGAAAAGTAGCTGCCAGAGCAGCTTTTCTAGCAAAGTTTCTTCTAGCAAGTTTGCTTGGAGTGCTGAACTACCTTCTTTTTCTCCAAATATATTCTAAGAATGAACTGCAAGGTATTCATTCTCTAACCTTGCAATGGAGGTGCTGATGTCTCTCCAAGTTCTCTCTACCAATGAGAGAATTTTTGTAACAGGATAAGATCAACTCCACATCTGGATTTATTTTTTTTTTTTACTAGAGATAAATTTTTAAAAGAGCAACTTGAAACCAGGCCAAAAGAATATGCTCAGTGCTCTAGGCTTTTTGCTTACTAATTTCAAAGAGAAAAGAGGTACCTCAGAACGTAAATCATCACAGCTATTATTTGCTGTGATTATTTGTAAGCATGTAAATATATCTGTATCACTTTGTTTCTTTTGATCATATATTTGGGCCTGGCTTTGGTAGCATGGATGTTAGAGTTTTTGTTTGCTTTGCGGTAAATGGATGCCATGAGGTAACTGAAAATTCAAAAGCTCATTATTACTATCATGTGCTGTTTTTCTTCTCTATGTGTAGGATGCTAACAACAAAACTTATCTATAGCATAGCTTTCCCACATAGAATTAGAAGTATTAGTGCAAAGGTTTCTTAACGAGTCTAGAAGGAGCTTTTCCTAACATCAGCTTTAGCCACTCTTGAGAACAGGGCTCCCACGTCTCAAAAGTTGATGTCTGTTGTCTTCTTTCTATTTCTTTCATGACAGAACTTTAGGAGACATTCAGCAGCCTGAATCTCATCTCCTTCTCAGGACTAGATGGAAGAGAGTTTATAAAAAGTCTTCTTCAGAGGGGTATGATGTAAATAACAGCTCTCTTATACTGGAATAACTTCGAAAACCAAGTGCAATGTTTCTTCTCCAGACAGCTATTTAAGATGGTAAGTTAATTTATTTTTGCACAAAATGATCACATTCACCAGATAAATTAGATGATTCCACTTAAGATCTGTACAACTTATCCGTAAGCAAGAAAAGTGAAAGAATTATTAGAAGGAAGTGACTTGTTTTTTTTCCTCATAGCTCTAGGTTCAAAGTCAGAGAAGTATTCACAACACACACACACACACACAAAAAAAAAAAAAAAAAAAAAACCTCACCAAAAAAAAAATCATGAAAAGCTTCTTGGATATGAACTGGCAGTTTTGATGAAAAGAAATACTAAGTTCTGTGTGAGAGCTCAGAAATTCAAATGCATGTCATATTCAAGGAACACTGGAAGTTCCATATGAGCATGAGAAACAACTTCTTTACTTTGAAAGTGATGGAGCCCTGGAATAGGCTGCCCATGGAGGAGGTGGCGTCTCCTTCTCTGGGGATGTTCAAAGCTCACCTGAACGCATTCCTGTGTGACCTGTTGGAGGGAACCTGCTTTAGCAGAGGGGCTAGGCTACGTCAACTCTAGAGGTCCCCCCAGACCCTACAATTCTTCAGTTGCTTCTAATATGGATATTGCTCCTTCTTTTCTCTGGCTTAGGAGAATTTGTACAACCATTAACATTCCAACTTCAGCCATTTAAAAAGTTCTATGAATTAACGATGTGAAGAAGGATAGGAATGCATGTCCTAAGCAATCAGAAGTGCTATTTATTCCTGCTGGAGAAGTGAAAATTGAGGTAGAGAGGAAAGTCTGCAGTTAGGAGCCTCTTTCCTGTCCTGGCAGCATCTCACCATGCTGGAGGGGCGCCTTCAGGCCCTGCCAGGGTGAGCCTCTTGCCAAAACATCTCTCCAGGGAGATTAGTCTGGGTTACCCACTCTCCCTTACCAGGAACATTATCTTAATGCTTGTGGGTTGATTCCCTATTGAACAACCATTTACGGCTACTTTTGATGACTGTAATGAACTTATGCTGGAGACAGTATCTTATTGCAGCCTTGCTACAAGCTCTTATTGTTGTTTAATTGTAGTTCTCTTGTTCATGGAAACAGAAAAGAAATATGCTTACCCTTACCTTTAAAAGAATGAGTCAGAGACTTGTGTAACTCATACAATGTAATATTTTTTTCTTGTTTGTGGTTTCCTGGCTTCGCCGCACTATTCTCAGTGTAACCATTAGATGCATTTCCAGGTTAACTTACCTAAGAATTCATATAACATTTCATAAAAATGTATTACTGACCAAAATATTTAATCTTCAGTTCATCAGAATGGGGCTAAAAGCCTTTCATAGAAGGAGACAGGGTTTGCAGCAACTTCCTTTAGCAGGAATGTTGACTTACCACCAGCTTTCCTAGCAAACCTATGACTAAAATACTGCAGTACTGCTACAGAAGCAGTCATAATGAACTAACTAGGAAGCAGATGAAGTATGGGGACTTCTTTCTTTGGTCATTTACAGCAATTCCTCCCTTGCCCAGATGCAAGGAGTGCAACTCAGCTGCCAGCACCTGAGACCCTATTAATCTGTCAAGACTTGCAGAATATTACAGAAAGACAAACTAAAATTTGTCTGGATGGTGTGGGGTGTAGCCTGTTGATTCATTATTAGCTGAATCTTTCCTACAATGGAAATCTCAAAAGAAGAGGGTATAGATGGGTATAGATGACACCTTTCCCTAATAAGAAAAGGGTAAAAATTGGAGATAATCACATTTCAGACACAAGTGTAAAACAGAATAATAGTTAAAGGGAAATATGGGAGGGAGAACAATGGAAAAGAGCCACTGAGAGGGTCAGGAAGCAGATGTTGAATATGACAGGGCTTGCAGGATGCCATGATTTTTGCAGGATGCCATGATTTCTTGTTGTCAAGATGTGTATGTTTAGAGGAGAATAGGAAACTGGAGACAAGCTGCGGAGCGCTAAATTTGGCAAGCAGTTCTTTTGAGGATTAAGTTGTCAATGTTGCAATGCTTCTATTTAAAGCTAGTGTTCACTACATCATACTGAAATGAAGATTGCAAGATGAGGGCCATAAGGAATAGTGGGCTCCTGAAAAGCAATTTATTCTTTTTCTGTAAACAGGAATAGTTTTCCTCCTTTTTGGTAGGGAAACGGAAACTTTAGGAATAGGCACAGCCTTAGCAAACTGCACCAAATATTATTGAAGACAGAACTGATATTTGATTTATGAAAAATATAGTAGGAAAAGGCATATGAAATTCTGCTAGACTATCCCCTGTGGCTTGGACAGCCCACACTACACAAGATCGCTCCTCTGTGTATAATACGTTGAGCTGACCTGAAACTGCAATAAATCTGGAAAAGGTACAGTACAAACTGAATGTACCAAGCCATGAAATTTACGAAAAATTGCCTTATCTTCTGTTCTGTTGTATTTCAGACTGTCTCCCACTTTGATGCCAGAACTCAGTCGACAAAGTGTTTCTTAATGAATAACGAGATTTGGAAAGAAAATATTTGTACAGGCATCAGATGCCTTTTTGTTCCATCCTCTTTCGCTGAACAGATATTAAGGATTTGCCACAGTTACACTTTTTTTGACAAAACTTTACTACTCCTCATCCAGAGACATTGCAGCAGTCACATTTAAAGAGAAAATTCACAGTAGTTCTTTAAAATCACCCCCACTACCAACCGGTAGGAACACCTAGCTTTGTTCACAGTAGTTATTCAAATGTTAAACTCCAGTCTTCCAGCAATGGTCTCCTCCTGGGGAAATTGATTTTTATGATACCTCATGATGTTAGGAATCTATTCTTAGTCTGGGGAGATTTATAGTTTTTGCTTTTCCTCCCAGTCCTGAGCTTTGTGTAAAAGCGTGCAACTAAACGGCTGCAATTTTAGAGAGGGCAAAGTGACCGAATAGCTAATTAAAACCGTGTGATTCAGACTTCTGAACTAAAGATCATGGAGACAATCACATGCAGGTCACATCACTCCGTACATAAGCACAAAGATCTAACTTTTGGCACCTGCTTTTTGGGGAAATTTGGCACAGGCTTCCTGAAGTGCAGCATGAAAGACATTGGCAGCTTCTCCAAAGGGTAACTGTAATTGCTGTCCAGTGATACCCCTCTATTAAAAGAAAAACAAACAAGGACAGGCTCAGATCACCGTATTTTAATCTCACCCTCTGCATTTCCTCTGAACTCAGAAGGAATTGAGGCAGGGTTCCGCAATAGTCCATCTTTTCTGTAAATCCATGCTAAATTAATTAGCAGATCCAAATGCTTTTCTTCTTTTTCCAATGTTGATTATGCTTCAGTGCAACAGGGATATAGAGATGACTGTGGTTCGGTTGTTCTAAAAAAAAAAAAAGGCAGATAGTTCTCCCAGGGATACAGAGTACCAGCAAAAATGGTCTTTCTGTTAGTAATCTGCAATGGAATGGTTGTTTCAGGTTTCTCTAGTTCTCTAATAATGGTGCAAATGTCAAGAAGTCTTGCAAATTCATATTTAACACAATGTTTTCTTTGTGTGCTGAGAATATCTACTTGTAATGAAATGCAGTGCTTCAAAGTAGAGCAAAGGATGTATCAGAGAATGTTATAGAGAAGAAATTACAGGAAAAATATGCTGTATTTTTAGAGGAAAATAATCACATCTAAAATTAGCCATCTGATTTACTTGAGTCAGGATGGCCTAACTTGAAATTGCTGGTAATTCCTGCCTTGCTGCAGCCTAACAACTCATACAGCAGCTGCTGCTGATTACTGTCTCAAATTCCCATTGGTTTGAAGTTGCCCTAAATGGTAAACAGGTGATGCAGGAACTTGTACTTGAGCAAGTAACTGCAATTGTATAGGGAGGCTGAAGTTTTTGGAGGCTTTGTGTTGAAGAAGGTGATGTATTCAGAAGAAGGGAGGTGTTTTTTATATTTTAATGTGGTTTCTTTTGTAGAGTGCATTTATGTAAGGTACGTAGCTGAGTAATTTAGGCAGTGAGAGCTATGCTGAATTACCCATGTAATCTCCCCAACAGGATATGTGCACTTGTGCAACTGAGGCAAAAGCAGTTCCTATAGGAAGCTTCTCCAGTACAGAAGATTGGACATCATCCTACAGATAAGTACAGTAGGATTCAATATGGTGATCCATATATTTAAATAATCAAGCTTAATGAACTATAATCGCTCGGATTTTATCAGAAGTTTCCTCTGGCTTGTTCTTGCATCACTTCAGGGAGAGGAAAGTGCAGACTGTGGGTTTTCTGTGTCCTGGATAAATGTCACTTCCTTTACCAGTAATGGTAGCTGTATTTTAAAATGAAGGTTGTGAGCTCTGCTCAGAAGATGAAATTTAGAGTAGTAAAGTCTGAGTGGATGCTATAATGCTGTTCCAAGTATTGCAGTATTTAGAAGCAGTGTTTCTCAGGAGTGGACTGAGGTGGAAGTGACCTTGCTCTGCACATATGCCAAGCTGTAGGGAAGGAATATTACTCTATTTGTCTGGGATTCAGTGTGTTAGTCTTGCCTACAAGGCCAGCAGCCCTATTCCAGGATTTTTTTGTACAACTTGTGAGCATCTTCAAGAATAGGCACGAGCTTGTGTCTGATTTGATCATGACTGAAGCAAGCTTGCTTCTTGCGGAGCACCCTGAGGACAATCCAGAAGTTCTTTTTAAGGATAAGGTATATCAAGCCAGAATATACAGAAGTTTTCTCTTATCAGTTCTGCTTCCTCTTTGTAATTTCTATTATCTTTGATAAAGATTTGATTATAATAATTCCCATAACTGGTGAGAAATACTCTTGGGGAGCAAGAATGTAAGTTTGGACCGCTACCAGGAGGACAGAATGTACTCCCTGCTCAGAAATTTATTAAAGCTAGTAGCATAGCAGGGCTCGTGGAGCTGGTGCTTAGGGTCTGAATAGCAGCATTTCCCAGCACTATGCTCTTCTGTTCTAGTTGTTTTAAGCCCATGTTTGCATTGTGTCTGAGAAAAGATTCTAGCAGAGGTCTGCATTTGCCGCCTGCTGTGCTGTGACCAGGGGTAATAATCAAAAAGCAGTGCTACTGGATGTTAGTCTGTGCCTGCTCCAACAGGCTTCTCCTTTGCTCTTCTGGCACTTAATGAGCTGCGCTGGCTGCTACTTCATGAAATACCTTGTGTCACTGAAGATGTTTCCTTGGACCACATCAGAAATAATAGCAATAATATACGATTGGGTGCAGATCTTGTGCTTTGCTAGTTCGCATGTAATTCACTTTTGAAATCCAACCGAGAGCTGGGAGTGCCTCACTTAAGAGCTGTAGCATTTTGATCACGTAATGTTGTGTGTGAGATGATGTCCAAAATGAAAAATACAACATATCCTTTTTAGACTGAATTAAGGATGGCTTTTATTTTGTTATTGATGATGTAAATTGCGACATAAGGAATTTGAAGGTTTATTTTGTTGTCTGATTTGTTATTTCTGCAGTTACTTTTATAACATAATTATGCATACCTTTACCTTGATGAAGAATGCTTTTAGAATTCAAGAAAAATGCCATCAATGTTCCTGTTCCTTATATTTGTAGCTCTGTTACCCAGATTTGATTATCTTCGGATTTGGGCGTTGCTATGACTTCTTTTCTTCACTCAAAAAAGTCATATTTACATGAAATGTAAATTTACATTTGCATATTTACACTTCATACAAGTGATGCTTATCTTCCATACAGTACCAGTTGATTTTTTTTTTTTTTTTCCCCTTCATTTTTCTTGTATAATGTATTTTTTGGGGCTGTAAACAAGGCAAAGGGAGAAAGAGAGGAGACATAGGTTCTTTCTTACTTAAAATTAGGATGCAAATGTGTTCTTAAAGCCTCTCACAAATTAACAGGTCAAAAGGGTCAGTGGGATATTATGTTAGAAGTTTGCAGTAATGAAAAATCGCCACCAAAAATGATAATTGTGTATTTCTTATTGATGAAAATGCCAGAGGGTGTATTTCCCTACTTCCGTCTTTTGAAAGCAATCATAGAAAATTGGTGTAGAAATGATCTTCATGTTGGAAGTACATACAGAAAATATACTGTATATTTCTTGCACATCACAGAAATGCACCTAGATTTAATGAATTGCTCTCCTTCCTCACCTTTCTGGATGCAATTTTGCTCTTGCTCTAAAAGCTGAAGTTTTACATAATGACACATTTTGATATATTACTATTATGTCACAGAAGATAATATCTGAGAAAGAAAAACAGAGCAACAGTAAGTGTCACAGAGAATTAATGTTCCACTTATAAATCTGCAAGCAAATGTGAACAGTCTGTTCTGAAATCTTTCCTATTTCTGACATAGCAACGTAGTTTTGCTGTCTTTCTATGTTGCTGGAGTTGTGAAGCTGCAGGAAGTTGTGTGCATGATGTGTGTACATGGCTCTTTTGTATGCTTTAAGTGCAACCAGATCTGCAAATGGTCTGAAGTTGATTCAGTTTTACTGATCAGGACTAGGCTTATGTGGAACTACTTGCTGGTTGCACTCTTTCTCCTATGGCTGCATCTTCAAGGTAGGGAAATAATTCTGAACAGAAAACCTGAGAGAGATTGCATGAGTGGTTTTCTGAAGGCACCACTGAGCATGTGTTTGTGATACAAAGAGGTTCTCTGGCATGTGGAGCTCTTCCCAAGAATACTGGAGGAAGTATGCCCCATTGACTGAGGACATCTATGGTTCTGCTGAAAGACAGACAAATGAATAAACACAGCAATATATTTAAACAAACAAAAATGAAAAAAAGAAGAAAAAAAACAAAACAAAACAAAAAAAAAACCAAGCACTCCTTTCTCCTAGCTGCCAGAAGCAGCACTGTTTGCTTTAATTCTTTGTTTGCACAGTAAGTAGCCCTTCTAATTTCTGGTTCCAGTTAGAGAGGCAAGTAGGTGTTGCCCATGTCACTCATGTTATTGGCTTTTCTCTTCCAAGGGCCGTAGCCTGTGTAGGATTCCCTGGAAATGTTAAGCTTGTTCTTGATATGAATTAATTACAGTCAGTTGCTCTTGAGCAGGGTTTTGGCTCATATCTGATGGAGAAGAGAACAGCACAGTGCTGTGCTGTATGCGACAAGGAAATGACTGGGGCAATCTTTGTGTCTCATCTAAGAGTTTGACAGATGATTCTTATTCATGCCTGTCTGTTTCTTGTGCACTTAAACATGAGGATGACGTTCTCTTCAATTACGCCTCTAATTTTATCTGTGTTGCTGGATCCCTTTCCAGACAAGTATGATCAGTCTATGTAGTAATGGTGCTTTTTTTTTTCTGCTTAGTCTATCACTTTCCTTTTATTTTCATGGAAACTCCTGATGGTGTGAGAAGGGAATTTAATGACATTCAGCAGATCTGTATGATAAATAATATAATATTTTATTTGTGGCAAATATGACCTTGAGGTTTACTACAGTTAGAGATGTAGTTGCTGAATTTCAGCTTTTTTGCCCTTGTTTACCTACTTGCCAATAAGCTTCTAAAACCAAACATAAGAAGATTTTCTGTCTCTTTCCAGTCCTTTTGCCTTAACTTCTCCACAAACTCAAGGCAAAGTTAAAATGGCTTTTAGTTGCAAATTTTCACTCTTCTCTAAAATAAGTTTCTGCTCATCTGAATCCTGCAGCTGGCCTGGCTCCAAGCACTGTGTGTTTGTATAGGAGATCTGGCTTTGAATGAGCCACTGTAGAAGCTGGTAGCCTGCACGATGGCTCCTGAGAAACACAAAAGTGATGGTTGTCATTCCTAGCTTGTTCTCACCTTCAAATAAATACTGATGAAATCTTCATTAATGCTTTCATAATGATCGTTTTGGCTATTAGGAATTGTGAGACAAGCTAGAAACCCTGTGAGACAAGCTAGAAAGCCTGTGCTGACACTGGTGCAATGAGCACAGTGCTTGTTTCCATCAGAAAGTGAGGATGCAGTGTGGGACTCCCAATAGCCAGTAAGTGAACCCTGGAAAACATGCAGCTAAAACTAAGAAGTGAGGGCCTCAGCCACTGCCAATGCCTTGAGCAATGTATGATTTTGAAAATACTGTGTTTTGTAATTATATTTTTTATTGGAAGCTAAACACAAACCTGGTTCATAAACACTAGGTTATCTCTGTTGCTAACGCAATTGGATGAGCTGCGTCTTGGATTATTTTCTGATCTATTACTGGTAGACCACAGTTTTGGAATCAAACAAATAATTGAAACATCAGAATTGCAGTAATCACATTCTCTTTCTTAGACCACTGAGCTGGCGCTGTGGAATTTCAACTTCATATAAGGGAATATTGCCACATGAAAGTTTAGTTAGGTTGTAAAGTGTTTCGACAGTATCAGAGCAGGGAAATTTCTGGTTTTCTTGATTTGGTTCCTTTAAACTAACTATTCTGTCACCAGCACAATGAGTCACCCAGTACTCTAAAGTTATTTGGTAATATTCTTGGAACACTCTATAGAACAGTCTATCTTGAGAAGCTGCCCACTAGTACTGACCTCTTACTTGGCAGATCTGCCTCCTCTTACTCATTAGAAATTTATTCCAGCTGACACCAGAGTCATTATGCTTCTTTCTGCATTTTGTTCCTGGTAAACTTCTGGTCAAATACTGCTTTCCAAACCTGTGGTGTTGAAACATCTCTCTGGAAGTGCTGTCAAGCACCCCTTGAAAGCTCTATGTGCAAAATTTAACTCTCCTGACATCTCCATGAGGAACAGCATCTCCAGTGACACAGTTACCTCAAAACTCCGGGGTGTTTGTACACATAGAGAGAGGAGGGGAGGGTGCAAAGGGCTGGAAAAAGTTTACATGGTTGTGTGAAAGTAGTACGCTAGAATAAAAAGCGTGTGTTATCTTGTGCACTAGAAATAGCCTTGTCCAACCTAGCTATTGATGCAAATCCCAGCAATGAGTGGAGAGATTCATTGGAAGTGCTCTGGATTTTACAAGGATGATACTGACATATCTGTATTCTGCTCCCCTTTCCTGTAAGCGGTGAAAGAGCAATTGATTGTGCAAAAATTTCAAACTGATCGTTACTTGGATGGGAGTAGTTTGATGGGAACAAGTGCTGTTGAGGTGAAACCCTTTTTCGTACCTTTTAGAGAGACCTGGATACCTCCCTTTAAATCATTACCAAGAAATTGTGATGGTGCAGTCTTGCCTTATAAATGGCTGGTTCTATACAGTATACAAAAGGTGTATAGCCTCTGAGAAGAAAAGGACTACCTCTGAAAAGTCCCTTCAAGAACCCTATTTGCAAAGACTTGTGCTTCCTGGATCCTCACCAAAGCTCAGGGCTGAATGCGTCCTGGTAGAATATGTCTTGCTATGTTGAGGATACTGTGCACTGTTGTTCGTGCTGTCTCTTCTAATTGGAGTAAGAGCAGTGCTATTTCTCAGGAATTATTACTGTGGGTTTTTTATTTATTGATATTGAATGAAGGGCTTAGGGAGTACTTAATATTCAAAAATACCTAAGTATTTTACACTTGCATGTACAGTCTTTGGGGAAAAAAAACTTGTTAAAGCTACAGAACTTGTGTAAGCAGTATGTAGCTAATAGCTAAACTTGAAGGCTAACCTGCACATGACTTAAATGCATGCCTTTACTTGTTCTCTATAGTGACAGCTATGATTGGGACAGAGGAGGTTTTGTTTGAAGTAATAACCATGCTTTGTCATGTGGTGAGAGAGCAAGCTGTTTTTTAATCATTGCTCGACAGATCACTTAGAGCCCCCAGATGGTAGATCAGGTGGTTGAAAATGTTGGCAATTCACCTTTCCTCTGTGCACTGCCACTTGCAGTAACACCAACTAGACAAGAAGAGCTGGAATACCTCCATTAAGAACATGGCTTATCTTCCTGCTAGTGGAAATTGGCACAGCTGTCATGCATGTAATGACTAGAACGAGAGAGAACAAACAAAACAAAACATGCTATTCAGATGGCCAGTGATCCAAATGAGAAAGCTCATAAAGAAGGCCCTAAATATCTGGGGAACTTGAATGCAAATTATGAAAAACTCCCTTCCAGATTGCTTCCTTCCTGAAATAAGGGATCCTGAATTGACTTTTTGTGCTCATTGTTTTGGGATGTTATTTCTTTGTTGTTGCTTGCTGTATATGTTTCACTGGAGGGATAGAATTGCAGTTCCCATTTGTATAAAACTCCATTACTTTGCTATTTAGGCAACACTTTTCAGACTCCTATTGGGCTTGTTTTAGTTGATATTTTTTTCTCTTGTTTTATGCTTATCTCAGTGCTAATTCATTCATTTATGACTAACAGGTGGCTGGTCTCCAGAATTCAGATATCTCTGGGAAAAAACCTGAAACAGAGCTATGCTGTGTACAGTAGCAATAAGACAGGAATAAGTTACACATCTCTTGGTAGCAACATTTTTAAAGAATCATTAAAAAGGAACACAAGTGACGCATCTTAATGAATATTTATTAATGTGCTAGAACAACATGAGCTGCTCAATTGGCTTCTGTGTGTTCTGTAATGCCCACACACCTATTACAGCTCTGGTTATTTAGCTATTAGCCACGTCACCTTCCTCCTGTTGAACAAACTGCAAGTCTTCACAAGAGGAGTAAATATGAATTTTGCTGTTAACAACTTGTTCAGGCTGCTTTGTGTGGATTAGGCTGTGACAAGGCCAAGGACAGGTGCATTTCTGACAGCCTTCCAGTCTAATCTTGACCAAGGGTAGGAAGAAAAGCAACTTCGTGTTTTTAGGAGCCCCTTATCACTGGTGAGAAGAATTCCTCTGAGAAAGTTGTCACAGTTTAATGAACCTTAGGCATTTTAATGCCAGATAAGAAGTTCTAAGAATTGGATGTAGACAGGCATTCAAAGAGTATCTTCAGACTATTTTTCAAGCTTGGTTCATTAACTGAATCCCACACAGTCTTGACAACTCAATTAAAAGCACAGGCATAAAATGTACCTATAATATTAACACAGCCATTTGCCTCAGATTTTCTACTTTCCATAGAGAGAGCCTGTATGTAAGAAAATGAAAAATATTTCTGCACAGAGCATGGTTAAGGTGAGCAACAGCAACCGAAGTTCCATGTTGCTCCTTCTGGGATGACTGCAAGCTGCTGAACAAAGCCTTTCTGGGGGTGATGGCTTGGTGTTCTGAACACTGGGTTAGTGTGGTGAAAGTAGTGTGACTGTTAGGTCAAAGATGAGTTATGCTTCATGAAAACAGCTGTGCAGGTGTCAGACTGGGAGCTGGAATGCCACTTCCTCACCTGCTGGTTGTACGCTGGTCTTGTAGCTGGTAATTGTACCACAGTTTGGACAGAAGGAGTAATTACTCAGTTCTCTTACTAAAGGGTAAGTAGAGTTTTGGCTCAGCATCCTCCGTGCCAGTTGTTTAGCTCTTTCTTGGAGATGTTATGAGGTATCAACAAAGAATGTTCTGTAGGGGAAAAACAAGATCCGACACCTAGTACCAGCCATCTGATGATACACAACTAATATCTAGTGTTCTGTTCCAAGAAATTTGACTGCTGTTTGCTGCAGTAACTGACTGGCTTTACTGTGCTGTTCAAGAGGCTGACCAGTTCTACAGCCACAACATCCAGTGGGTGAGTGAGTGCTGGCTTATCCTAAGCAGAGAACCTAGAGGGGAATCTACATCAACCAGCACCAAGTATACTCGATGTAACTGGACTAATCAGGACTTCAGTGAGGCCAGGTGGGAGCCAAAGGAATTTAAAAAAGCCAAGCAGAAAACAAACAGTTCCCTGCTCAAAGCATCTAGAAATTGAAAAGTAAAGGAAGCATGCGGGTGTTCTACCTGCCCCTCTATTCTCCAGTAGTGGTTATTGTACATTTCCCTTCTCAACACTATTATCTGCAACTCTAGGAGGGTTTTGACATAATCTGTCAACAGATAAAATTGCTTTACTGTTTTAGTATATTAGATTAGTGGCTGACCAATATAGTCTGTATTGAACAGGGAAATAGACTTGCAACAGCAGGTCGTGCAGATGTGGTATGTTTGTAGAGATAACACCATAGTTGAAGTAAAATTTCTTCCACCAAACCTGTGGCTTACATACCTAAGAACCAAATTCAGGAGTTGAAACAAGATTAAGGTTAAGTTAAACAATGAAGTCAGACTTACATATTTTTAAATGGGGTTTTTCTCAAAGGATGAGAAAAGAAAAGAAAAACTGAAAAACAAGTACAAAAATAAATCTTCATATATGCCAGAAGGGCTGGAACTGCTTTTAGTGCTGTTGATGAACCTATTTTTGGAGCCAAGTTTATATTTTGGGGTGTAATTAAATTATTGTGACAGATGTGTTACTGCTTTAATCTGTTAAAAAATGCCTTTCAGATGTCTCTAGTGGCTTTCAAAACAATGCTTGGCAGTAGAGTTCTTTTTAAAAGCATGAATTAGAAAACAGAGAAAAGCATAACATACATGGTTACATGACAGAAATGGTGAGGTGCGTTGTGTTTTTGGTTATCCCCTCTCTGTGGGGAGTTTTGGATTAGCAGTACTGCCACTGAAAGCAGTATTTCCAACTGAACATGAAGTGACTGACTGACATTGTTCTGTGAGTTGAGATAAATGCAGAATTGAAGAAGCCAGAAAGGAAATGTGTAGAAAAGTACAATTTGCAAGTCTGTGTTTTTCTTTAAGTGCTCTTTGTTTGTAAAGATACCTTTTAAACTCTCATCTCAACACCATAGATGACTTCTTTTGCTATTCTCTGCTTGCCCGGATCCCTTTCCTTTTCAGCCCCTTTTATGGGTCAAGGTCAGCACACCACTCATACAGGAATAAAATGTAATGTACCTTAAGTTGTTCTACTTTACCTGAAAGCAGCTCCCTTTGTGCCTTTGCCTTTAGAGCACTGCATTGTGTTTTTTTGTTTTTTTTTTTCTCTTCCTCTTATTTTAACTCATGCTACAAGTATGGGTGCGTTCTCCCTTGTGATTCTGTGCTTCTTGTTTCTTCACTTATCTGAGAATCTATTCTGGGATTATTTCTGTGTGGTTGCATCTGCCATTTCAGTTGTCGTGCTGGAGTTTAAATAGGGTACGCATTGTGCTTTTAGCTTCAGTGAACTTTATCGCTTGCTGTCCACAGACTTTAATCATGTGTTGATGTAGATTGCTATTCAGATCTTTTAGTTCACACTCAAAATTACGTTAATTGCAAGTAGATGAGCTGAAATGACAAAACTAATGATGTAATTGCTTCTTGATAGAGCTCTTTAGACAAGGGACGGCAACGGTTTTAGTTTCCTCAGTGTCTCTGAGCACAGCATCTTCATCCTGTAAGATGAAGACCACAAAAATGACCCTCCCTACAAGGACAGCCTGAGACCTGGAGATGTTCAGCATAAAGAGGAGAAGGCTCTGGAGTAATCTGAGATGGGCTGTAATAAGGAAGGGGATGGACTCTTTAGCAGGGTCTTTGATATAGGACAGGGGGAAACAGTTTCAAACTAAAGGAGATAAGATTGATATTGGATATAAGGAACTTTTTTCCAATAAAGGTGGTGAAGTGCTGGCACAAGCTGCCCAAAGAGGTAGTGAGTGCCCCATCCCTGAAGACACCCACGATTAGGCTGGATGGGGCTGTGAGCACCTGATCGATTGCAGGAGGTTTGAACCAGATGGTCTTTAAGAGTCCCTTCAAACACAATTCTAAGATTTTTAAGATAAGGCTGGTTTAACTCTACAAGCAGGTGTGCTTTGTGTATCAACCAAATCTATTTACGTACATTAATAAATCTATTTGGCCAAAAAGTTACAGTGAAAATTAAAAAAAAAAAAAAAAAAAAAAAAAGACAACAGCTATGGAAAACTGATCAAGAGCAGCTTTACTTCACTGGCAACCAAAGGAATGTTGTGCTTCTATTCTGATGTTTCTCATGGGATCCAAATTGTCTCCTGTACAATACTGCCCATACAAACATTAATATTACTTCACTAATATGATTACACGTGTGGACTAAATATGATCAGTCTCATTGTTTCTGTGAATGGAAGTGCAAGTTAGGAATGAGAAGACAACTTCCACTCTCCACATCTGGCAGACTTCAAATGGTTTGCAAGGGTTTTAGAAAGCTTGATGTTAGACATAACGGGAAACAAGGCTTTTTATAGTTTTGTTTCTCTTAATTCTTTTTTAGCTCTTGTTATTTCTGGTCTTGCAGAAATAGTATACTAATTAAAATCATTCTGCCTTCTGAAGCCTCATAGTTGTATTTTAATTGTGGTTTTTAAATGATTTTTTTTTTTTTTTTTTTTTCCAAATGGAATGTTATGAGAGAAGTCTGGAAAGTTTCTGATTTATATTTGGTGCAGATTGCTTCTTTAAATGCTTCTGCGTATGTAAATGATTAAGCCTGATTAGTTTTTTTTCAACTGTGTGTATTAAACGCTTTCCTAATATAAAGATATAGAATCATAGTCTTACTGAAATAGAAGCTGTAATTTTTTGCCTTGATGATAGCATGGCTTAGAAGAATATCTTACTAAATAGTTGAGTTTTATCCATATTGTTTCTGCGAGAACTCAACAACTGTATGTAACAGCATAGTACTGGCATCTAAAACATTGCTGTGACTGATAGATTACAAGTAGTACAAAATTATGCTTACACTGCCCTTTGGGGTGTGTGGGCAACTTTCAGCTTGTGGGGAGAGGAGGTGCATGGTCTGAGACTTTTGTTGCATTGCCTCCTACGCTACTAACCCTAACCAGGTCAGGACCAAATAACTGCACGTACACACCAATATGAACAGCAACATGAGTTTATGACATGTGAACTCTAGCTTATATAACCTATGTGCTTTGCCTATACCCCTAAGGGCACTTGCCACACATCAATCATAGAGCTGGGAGAGGGCCTATCGCGTCACATCCTGTGGGGGGGGTCTTGCAGTTGCCTACAACAGACTTTCCTTCTCCCACGTATGAAAATCCCACTGCGTTGCAAGGTCTGTGCTCATGGATAGTCATGCTGCATGCATGCAAGTCACAGCTTGAGGGACTCTTCTCAATCCCTTGTTATGGCTGGCAGCATGATGATCAATGTGGAGGCCCTAGGTGAAGGGTAAGGTGGAGAGGAAGAGGTGACACTCTTTCTTTAGGGCTGTATTTTGCCGAGAAACCTACAGGGTCTGTTCAGAAATGTTTGTGTAGACCAAACAGTGGATGTGAGCACAGTGAAGCAGTGGGTGGTGTATTTCAGTGGTGGCAGCAGTGGGTCACCTTTACTGATGTGTGTCTTTACAAGAGCAGCATGCTCTTGTTTATCACGGCAGCAGTACGTAGCTAATGGTTGTTGTGTTCAACTGGGTTGAAAAAGTGTGTTTTTTGTGTTGCTTTTTTTTTTTTTTTTTTTTTTTAAGCTGAAAAATTTGCTCTATCAAATAGTGCTATTTTGCTTTTTGTGTCTGTAGTTTCCGTGGAAATAAATAAAAGGTATTACTTTCGAAGTGACCTGTATAATGTGCCCATATATCTAGTGAAGTTTCTTACCTGCTGGTTTTTCAGCTCTGTTACTCCTTCATAAGTTCTCAAATGCAGAAAGCACTAATGCCCTGTGATTTTATTTTCTTTCCAAGAAGACTGCATGCATTACCATAGTATAAACATATGACAATCAAGTTCTCTGTGTCCAGAAATCCTTCCAATTTACATCATGGCTAAAGCCTTGCTGCCTCAGAGTCACGAGATGTACTTTTATCAAACCAGCCTCTCAACAACTGCTACAAACTTGTGCTAGTATTGCCAGACAGTCCTTGGCAGTGATACTGATCTTTCTTTTGCTGATGTGAAGTACAGGTGGGGTAGATTAGCACCTTTATACAAAAGGCAGTAGATGTATTCTGGTTGGTTGACTTCACTTGTAAACCTTTAGATGCTGGGTAGAAAAGCTCTCTTTTTTTTATAGCTCAAATAGCTGGCAGAGTCAGTGCAGACATAGAAATAAAATAAAAAAAATCTTCAAAACTTGTAATAAATAATAATAATAATTGCCCAGATTATTTAGACCATTAGCTTCATTGTTGTGCTATACAGTCATCAGTAAATCCAACTTGCTAGAGGCAAAATGATTAGCATGTTTGAGTAAAGTCTTCCAGCAATCATTAGCTCACCACTGAGCTCTCTGGTTGACCCTTTCGTTACAGAGGTAAGAGTAGGTAATCGGTTTGCTAGATTTCCTTTTTTTTATGTCACTTTTGAGGCTGAAAAAAGAAAGCTCCCTGAAGTGTTTATAATATTATACCTTAGCAAATTCACTAGACAGAACACAATTATCTCAGCTAAGCATTTATTAGTATGTTGGCAGACAGTAATTAACGGGAAACAGTGATGTTTCTAGTGTTGAGAAGAGCATATGAATTATTACCAGAGCATGCGAATGGTAAGCTTAATAACTGCAAGTGTATGAAAAGCTGCTTTTGGTACTTTGAATAGGAAGTTATCTTCTTCCCTCTTCTATTGATGCAAGTCAAATTACAGTTCTATGCTGACCGCCTACAACTGCTTAGCAAAGGCAAAGCAGACCATGATGTAGTAAGAAGGAAATACCTTCATAAAATAGAGCATGTAACTATTTCTTCTGAGGAAAAATTAAATACCTTGTTCTTATTTGCTCACCTGTTGTTACTGAGGTGATTACTGGAATTGCCGTTTGCAGACAAGGAGTGTGGGAGAAAAACCTATTTGCCTTGGCTGGTGCTGTGTAGCAATAGCCCTAGTGATGGATGTTCTGGGAAATTTGACTTACCAGTCTGCTACTGATAGGAGCTAAAGGCAACTGTTCAAATCAGTCATTAGATGTATGCAATTTTCCTTCAGGACTTGGCAAATAAAATGACAATTTGTCATTTGATTGTTGGTGCTTCTGATGTTCACGATATGCAATCTTTCAGCTGTGCTTTCACATTGTACTTCAGGCCTTTCTACCAGCAGAGCCTTGTACCACAGTTTGCTCTGGGTTTTAGGTTTGGGCTCACTCAATTCCTACTCGGTGAGAAGCACAGCCATGAATCTGTGGGGTAAATGAACCCCAAAGGGACAGGGCTGCAGAGAAGGGCTGCAGCCTCATCTCTTGCCCTCATGCTGCAAAGGCTCTTTTTTTGTTTCTTTAACCCACTTACCTCCCCCTTTCTTTCAGCATGTGTTTTGAATGTTGTTTGGAGGATAACCAGATAACTGGTGTTCATTGGTACTTGCTTAGTTCCCATTTGCTGGAAATTTGGGCAGCTTTCAATTAGCTCTCCATTGCAGAGGGTAAAAATAAGTATTCTCTGTGCCAGGTGTTGCCAAGTTATTTGGGTAGAAATAGGATGTGTGCTCTTGTAACTTCTAAAGACTTGTTCTGATCGAACTCTTGTGAGCACTACGGAAGCCCTTCACCACATTAGATGGAAATTCTTTTGTTCTTAGTTGCATCGTGGCATAGTGGAGAATCTGTAGGGTTGCAGCTGTTCCAGTGTCTGCAGGATGCATTTGAAAGAAACAAGAACATTACATCAGGTAGCTGGCTGCAGGAAACCCAAGCCATGCTTCAGAAATGACATATGACTAATCTTGGTGTTTAAGAGGAGGAAAAGGCTGGGGGGAAAAAATACTTGTTGGTAATCAGTTCATTCATTCTGCAGAAACAAGGGCTGAGGAATACTGTGTAGGACGTACATGAAAGAGCATTTAAATGTAATATAATTATGTTGTAGAGCATATATTAAAAAAATCATAATATATATAATGTTTGTATATAATCTCTATATGCATACACACAGAGGACTATCTTTTAAAGCTGTACAGTTACACAGTGCTACATGACAACTTATTAAATGTACAATTCTATAGGGAGAGAAATAACCACCACTGTGAAGCTTCATTGCAGACTTTGGGCATGCCTGTGTTACGATCCAGCCTTTGCATAGGAAATGCTTTACCCATGTAATCCTGTTCTCTAATTACAGTATGCAGGAAAATGTTATTTTTCTTTGATTGCCCCTTTTCTCCTGTGTCTAGTGCATGTTAGACCAAACGTAATTCCTGAAGGGTCCTATTATTGCGAGGGTGCTTGGCATGGTAAACTTGACAGTACTTGAAAATGCTAAAGTCACTTTGTTTTCCTCTGGGAACATAAGCTCCTAAAAATCCCCTAATAGCCCCTACTAGGTCAACAGTTTCCATAGTTGATTATAGTTAACTGTTAAAAAGCTTTTTTCTCTTCTACTTGTTATCTTGCTTAACTTTGAAGAAAATTTGCCACTGGTTGTTTTTTGTTTTTTTTTTTTTAACCTCATTTTGTGCTTTTACAAAGTAAGAATGAGAGAATTCTGCCTACTCATTTATTTCAAGCTTTTTCAATCTTAACAAACAGCATATTGCAGTGATTAATGTGAGCAAACATTTTAGTGTTGGCTGCTAGGGGGAAGCACATCTGAGCTTGTTCAAGTGCTATTAATGAGGCTGTTAAAAGCAGTGAATTATTGCTGCTGTCTTTAGTTACTGTTGTTGTAATCATGTGACTCGATGGAAATAAAGTGTTATTGCTGAGCAGCTGTAACACAAAACAAAAACTGAGCAAGAGAACTTTGTCTGTTAACAATCTGTTTTGGGAAAAGAGGGATCTCTTCTTCCAGCTGGGGGGGAGGGGAACATTTTCATTTCCAGAAGGAGTTCCTCAATCAGTATAAAATCAGTGAGCCAGCCAGGGATATGTGTTGTTAAACACGTGGTTTATTAGCAAAACAAACAGAAGACGTTTTATGGCATAAAGTGATTTCCTGTGTTTGTGGGTCTTCTGATTTCTCAGTGTGTTTTTACTTCTGTATGATCTTTTTGGTGCTAAGATGCACCAGCATGCTGCCTGACCAGCCTGTGTGTGCTTGTTTCAGCTTCTTAGGCTTTTGTCACATACCTGCCTTCCTGCAGGAACTGCTTCTAAAAAGTTCCTGCAGCATTTCTTTGCTGTGAGTCCATGGCGTCTGCAAACTCTGTTGAGCCCAAGTCCAACATGCGTCAAAAGTTAACGTGGTGCCCTTGTTGATTGTGATTTTATGAGCTGCATGATCACACCTGTCTAGAGTAATGTTTTTATATAGGATGAGTACAATCTTTCCTTACAGTATTGAGGTTACTTTAATGCCTTCTGTGCTACAGTTAGAGCACGCTTAGAATTGCTTTATTCTGCTCTACTCAAGTACGCAAACTGTAGCTTGAGAAGTTCATAAAAAAGATTTGTAAGAAGAGTTGGTGGGTCCTTATATCTGGCGTTGTGATCACTTTTGTTCAGCTGTTCACACCAGAAGGTGTGCGCAGTTACAAATTATCAGCGCAACTTAGCACCAGCCCAGATACCATGTAACGCATGTAATAGCTCTTGATAAATGTTCAGAAGTCATTGGTAAACTGCTGTCCCTCTTCCTGAATGTAAGCTATGTTGAGGTGAGGTTTTGATGTGGTAGGCCTAAACGATGATGTACTTATTTTGGGGAGGGACTACCTGAATACATTCAATCTTATTGTACTAGATTAGGAAGCATAAAGCAGATGTAGTTTCTACTTGCTACGAGAGGGATTTCTTTTCCTTGTATATTTGCACTGATCCGTGTTTTCATGCTTGTCTTGTAAGGAAAGGGCTTATCCATTCTGGTTGAAGAGGAGGAAAAAGAAAAGAGTGAAAGTAAAAGCTTACTGTGGTAAACCAGAGAAAGAGAGATGCTTGCTCATGTTATAGGATGATATTCAAAGATAAGCTCTCCTCCTATCTAGTTATTAAGGAACCTGAAAAGGAAGGGAAGCATCTGTATGTTTGTATCCAGAAGAAAGGATCACATGCTGATGAATTTTATCACAGGAGATAAATTCACTGGCACAAGCTGTACAGTATATATTTCTGTAGACTAAATACCTTTGTGACATATGTTATACACCATAATTCAGTATAAAATTGTATAATTACTCTGCCTTGTAACTTAAAGTTAAATGAGCAGCTGTACTTCACAATATCTTTAGTTTATTTCTTCTACTTTGGAAGAAGATAGAAGTAAAACAACAACAAAAACTTGGTGAATGCAGCAATGCAGATATTTTTTTTCACTCTTCTAAGTTATATGCAGCCAAATAATCATTTGTTTTCCAGCAGCAAAACTGCTATTTCAGACCTTTCAAAAGGAAAAACTCCTGGAAATGTTATCAGAGTTGTTGCACATCAATAAAAGACTGAAATTTCACTCTTGTTTTTTTTGGACTGAAAATCTATAAACTTTATTTTTCACTTCAGAGTTTTGGTGAGAGGAGAAGGGAGGGGGAAAAAAAAGACGAAATTGGAACCCATCCATCGGAAAAGAGGGAAAGTAGTTCTTCATCAATTCTGAGATCAGAAGAACAATGTAACAGATTATTAACACTAATGTACTGTGATTTTTTTGTTTGTTTGTTTGTTTACTTTAAGTCTTAGAAACGCTGGCTAGAGAAGGAGGTTTTCAGCCCTTCTCTTTAATATACTGATGGAATATTGCTATCAGTTCGGAGTCTGTGTTTGAGCTGTTGATAGAACTTTGACTCAAGAAATCGAGGGTAGGAATCTCTTTCCATATGCATGTAAACTACTCGTTGTGCTTCATCAAAACAGGACTCTGTTGGTTCCTGTAGGTTCCTGACAATTGATTTCTTCACTGGGCTGTCAATGTTAATCTGAAAACACAAATCAGCATTACTGAAGTATCATTAAATATTTGCGAAGGAAGGTTGAAGTTAGATGACCTGTACTGAATGACTTTTATTTCTCTAGTTTTATTTTTATGTATCCTGTATTTTAAAATCAGCACTTCATTATTTATCTATTGTAGCAGTATCTTTTTCATTACAGTGTCAGAAATATCTAGGCTTTGCAGCTGGATGGGGAACTTGCTCCTTTGGGGAACAAAAGCCTGGTAGACTTAGAGCTGTTTGAGTTCCAGTCTGTCCCATGCTTTTAATGAAAGAATATATATGTATGACTTAAAAGAAGCAGTCCTGAGGATGTGAGATGTAGAAAAGCTTCAGGAAAAGCTTATTATTTTATTTTATTTTTTTTCCCCAGCTATCTTAAGGATGGAAAATATGCTAAATTAAATGGGACATTTTATTATTATTATTATTATTATTATTATTATTATTATTATTAGCTTATGATGAATTACATGGTTTCGTTGGCTTCATTTGGTCTTTTTTTGCTGAGAGGAGAGCTCTAGAGATGTGAAGTTTATGCTGATGTTGCTTATGGGCCAGGATGTATTGAATTGAATTGAATATGAACTGTGTCACAATTCTCACTTAGCATCTACATTTTAAAGAATGGTATCTAGCTCTTGTTTTAACAGTGAATATAGAGAAAAGGCAGTCAATATGTCTTGAAAACCTAGATACCTAGGCAGCCAGTAGCAAGATTCAAATATGTTACATTGTAGGGGGGAAAAAACATACACAACACATCTCATTTTTAAACAACTTATTCTTAACTATCTTGAGTTATGGCCTTAGCCTAGATTAATGGATTTGTGATTGGCAATACTGACACTTCTTTCTCAAAAACATGAATGTCTTACTGAGTTTCTATAGTAGGACATGCTACAAATATATACACATACACCACACCACCCCAGTAAGTAAATAAAAAGTTTAGGAAAAGACAAAAGTGAATTACACTTTCAATTGTGTTTTAAAACCAATAGCCTTCAAACTTCCTCTACTTCTATGTTAGTAGGAGTGGCTTAGTCATTTAAAGGAGCAAATGATCTCAGCCAACAGCTGGAGACCAACCAGAGCTGGGTTTGGTTTGGCTTGGCCTTTGATGTCAACAGAGAGGCTGTTTTGAGATTCTGTAATTTGTTTATGATTATATGTAAACCAGAAAATAATGAATGTGGATACTTCAGCTATGTCATTCTGCTGGGATAGAGGCAGTAAAAGCCAGTATAAACATTTTTCCAAGGAGGGTAATGAGCAAGACAGGCTTAAGTCTGAGAGTAGAAACTGTTGAGCAGGAGTTAATTTTTTTGCATGGTCACCTGAGTATCTTTTTTTTTTTTTTTTTTTTTTTTTTTTTTTAATGCTCAGATCTTCAGTATTTTTCCTGAACCTTATGGTGCAGTGATTAAGTTGTTTCAGAGTCTTTCTATCAACTCCTTTTCTAAAAGGACGGGGCTGAGTGGAGTTCTTCATTTGTTTGTTTACTCTTGCAAAGACCAGATTAGTATCTGCATGACAGAATGACACTGTTCAAGATCTATTGAAGTGAGATCAGTGGCCCTTGATCTTAAAAGAACATAAAGATCCATGAATTTGCGTCTTAATCTAGCTGTGTGTTAACATGCGTAAGTGGTGTGTGGATACATATGAAGCATTTTCTTATAGACAAAGCAGTAAAGGAAAGTATTGATATTATGGGTACAGAAGAGCTTTGGGAGGATGAACAGGAGTCTTCAATCACTTTATGAGAAGATCTAAATATCTGTTGCATTTTGTAAACTACGTTACAGTTCAGACAATTCTATAGAGGAAACAAAAAGCTCATGTTAGGGTATATCACCTCTTTTGGAGCCTGGGATTGAATGTAGTTTGTAAAAAGTTTCCTGGCCACATAAATCCTTTTTCTTTGGGATGTGATCTTCTTATAAGCTTCACAAGCAAGCCAGAATTCTATGTTTTCATCACTGTGCTCAGTCTTCAAGTAGGTCTTGTAGATCATAGGTCCATCTGTAAATGTTTTGAAAGCCAAACTTCACATACAGCATACCAGGTTTATAACCTTGAAAAGGCTTTGAAGATAGAGATATTTATAAGGTAGTGTGTATAACTATGCTCTACGTCTCTAAATATTCTTATCGAAAGATTACATCAAAGTGGGAAATCAAATGCACTAATTCACCATAGAACTCTATACTTTGACATTGCGTTTTGCTACGTGTGCAGTAACTTCCTTTAAACTTTGGCATTTTGCTATTCAGGAGCATTGAAGTTTATGCTAGGCATTGTCTGAGTATTGCTGGAAGCCACAAATGTTTAACTTGAAACAAGTTTTCCTGTTGGTGCAGAATTCTGAGTTTCACTTAGCTAAAGATGGTGGGTTGTGATGTAGCAGTAACCATGGACTTGCACTCAACTGTTGATTTTTTATTAAAAAAAAAAAAAAAAAAAAAAAAAAAGTGCTTTCTCCCTGTGCTTTCCTTATGAAGTGTAGCAAGCCAAGTCGGTTGCTGTTAAATGTTTTAATTGTAAACTCTGACTTTTTTTTCATAGTTACAAATTCTCATTCTGTTCCTCTTCTTGCTCTCCATACTTCACTTGGCTATACATGGTGTTTGCCAAATCACTTTTGCTTTCAGTTTCTTCTGCGTGATGCATGGTAAGCACAACCCCCTAAGCTGTTTTTCAGTAGCTGCATGTAAGATAAAGCACACAGCATACTGCTTGTCTTGCTGATTGTCCTCCGTAAGAAGCTTTTTAAGCAATCCAACTGGGATACGAGCGTACATTTACTTACATTTACTCATTATCAGTTTTTCAAAAGACTGGGACCACTGTAGCACTTCATCCAAAGACACTCTTCAGGATAAAAAAGAGAAGGAGATGATTATAGAATTAGCCATGGCTCAAACATATAAATCGTATATAATTAGTTATTGAAAATCTGTTCCCTGATTTAAATAAGACGTATGAATCTTGCATTTGAAAGAGCTTTTCTGTGTATCTTATGTCTTGTGCTTACTAAGCATGTATTCTCTTCAATACAGCTTATAGTTCCATCTCGAGGTGTTCCTATCTAATTCCTCTGGAAATAGTACTCACTGATTTAGAGCTCAGGTTAAGCACATGGTAAATAGTGACTTTCTAGATTGTAACCAGTTTGGTATGGGAATTGTGTGATTGATTATGCAACGTTGACACTTGTCTTTAGTAACAAAGACTTTTAGGAGCCCAGATTCTTACTGTAATTTTTAAAGACCCTTCATGACCAAGTTGCAGTTAAGTTGACTTATCAGTTGAGAGCTGAAAATAAGCTCCAAACTTAACATAAATACTGAAAGCTTAACACGACCTCAGCTGTAAGGTACATCCTCTCCATCTCTCTCCAGTTGTTTACAATATAGTAGGACATGCTATTACTAATCTAGAAACAGTTCTTGAAGATGAAACCAGATTTGTTTGTTTGTTATACTCAAATGGCAATTTCATAAGATTGTAGGAGTTTCCTGCCTGACTCTGGGAAAAAGTATGGAAGCAGTGAGGTGAGAGACTAAACACAGTAAGGTAAAACAAATGTTTGATGGCCAGACATGTGCATGTTGCTCCACTTAGACCAACTGATTTTTAAGCCTTGCAATTCTAGGAGCTCAATGCTAGTAACTTGGAAAAAATGCTCCCACTTATATTAGTAGAAGAAAACACAGAGATGTATTCCAATGAGTGCTTTCCACTATGAGTCAGCCTGAATTGGGGAGAGCTTCTCCGAGTGCTCCCTTTTCACATGAAGTATAATTTTAGTCATTCTAGAACTGCAGCATGTAAAAGGTACTTAGCACCTCAGAAGAGATATTCACATCTCCATAATGAAAAGCAAAATCAGCTTAAGTATGGATGCTGCATGCGGCTTCATAGGCTTCTGCTGCACTACAGGCACCAGAGGTTTTGTAGCTTTCAAAACTGGTGATTACCCTTTCATCTTTAATTTGGTAGAATTCTCTGACCGAGTGTACTGAGGCATACTGATTATTGTGTCAGGTTTGTGTGATCAGAAACATATCAATTTAAATCTTACTGCTATCGAATTACACTGTTAGTAGTTCTTACCAATATGTTTGATTCTCATCAAAAGTTCTTTTTTTCCCCCTCCCATGTGTGAGTGGCTCTCATCTGTGGAAACTCATGAAGCTTGTTACTGTGGGAAATGATGATCTTTATTCATCTGAATGCTCCCTTTCCTTGGGAGCCACTTCTGTGTCATCATCAGTGTTACTGATGCAGATAATTTTTCACTCCTGTCAGCAATAGCATTTGAATATGAAAGTCTTGTCTGTCTCACCAAGCATCATCAGCAGGGCCACCTTATTTCCATGTCTGATTATTTGCCTTTAGCATTAATCTTTGAAGCAGAAAGAAGGTGACCTGATGGGGCAGCTGCCATGGAGGAAAAGCTTTTTACTTTTTTTTTTTTTTTTTTGTCTTTCAGAATCATGAATGTTACTAAGGGAAATGCGAACATGTGTTACTAATGCCAGTCTCATAGCTGCTGTGCTGACTGCAATGTTTTCGCAGCTTTGATTGGCAAGGTGATTCAAATTGCTGGAGAACATTTATTATGCTGAGAAACATGAGTATTCTCCATAGTTATCTGAGGCTTTATAGCTGGGATTCCAATACTTAATACGTTAAATGCTATTGCCAAGCCTTGTGGAAGCTGTAGTTTATTATTCTCCCCCAGTGCCTGGGATTTCCCTGGCTGCACTGCATCAGTAGCCCACAGGCTGAGACATTCTTGTGTAGAAGAAAAGTCCTTGTCCAGGAGACACTTCTGGAAATGCTCTCTGGATTCCTGCTGAGCTGTCACTTAGCCTCACACAAATGATGGTCAACAGAAATACCTCAGTACTGCTATGGAGGATGTATTTTTCTCCAATCAGTAAATAAGTACAGTGTACAAGCTGATAACAGGTGTGTTGAATAGAAGCTTTTTAGCCACCCTGATGTATGACATGCTGGCCAAAACTTCTGGCTATGCCTGGCCTCCACTGAGTTTGGACACAGCTGATGACTTGCGGGAGGCACTGCTGCTTCTCTTTTCCACTCCACAGCACAGCTTCATGTGTGGAAGGACACACACGTATTCAATCTCTGCCAATAGTCTGAATTCTTCAAAAGAACTGCACAAAATAGGGTTTACAGATTCTTTTGGGTCATAAAACTGAGATTAAATAAAGGATTAGGTCAGGCCTGTGCCTAAATACTTAAAAGTTCCCACTAGGATACACCCCATTTCCAACAGAGAAGTACTAATGTACACTTGATATACTGCAAAGCAATTAGCTGCATTGCAGGTGGTCAGCTGGAGCAGTTGTGAGGATGCTGCACTCATCTGCATGATTTTAGGCTTGTAAGGAAAACTCATAGTGAATTCTGTGGGTTTTATATTTCTGTTCTGCAAAATGTAAGAATTGTGTCGTTACTTACTTAGAAATGATCCCATTTTCTTCTGCTCTGAATGTCATGCAAAGCCAGCAAGCATTTGGACTCATTTTCCTAAACATGAAAACTATGTGAGTTTTAATCTTCCTGTACTGATTTCTGGCTATCTTAAATTCTACTTGTAATTCAGTCCTCCATGCAGCAGTGCTGCCTACTCTAACAGCATTCTTATTTTAGGCATCTAATCTTTATCATCTTTTATTTTAAAGCTTTTTTTAAGTTGTGGCTGAACCATTACTCCAAAATGTATTTTTGTAACATGCAAAAATGTAGGTAGTTCAACAGATATTTCTAAAGGTGGAAAGAAATAGAGCTGATATTTCTTTTCTTTCCCATCTGTGAAGAGAAGTTTAAAAAGTGACCTTCACAAAAGGAAAATAAGGTGGTTATTTCTTTTCTGAAAGGACAAATACACCTGGATCAAGAATCAGAGCTCCGTGTAAACTGGACAATGTTCAGTAACTGAAGCATGAGGCAGTAATTTGCCATGCAGTTACCAGCTAATCAATACTGATTAAAAATTGGTCTTACATTTCTTATAGAGATGATATGAGAGCAGGTATTATTTGTAATAAGGACAAGGTTTTTAAGCATATATTTACATACACACACAAAAAAAAAAACCAACCAAACATGCAAGAAACGCAACAAGAAGAAAGCAAAACAAAAATTCCATCAATATTTTCTGACCTGGATTATATCCCTCTCCGTTTTCTTTCCAGAGAGATCGAATGCTGTGAAAAGCTTCCAAGGGATGGAAGGTGAATTTACATAGATCTGCCTGAAAGCAAATCAGTTATCTTGCACGTTATTTATTTCAGGTCATAGTTTCTTTCAGGTTTGGGTTTGATTGGCATATACTATTCTGGCAACTTAGTTTTCCTTCCAACTCAAACATGATAAAACACAGAACAAGGCCGTATCTCCCAGTGCAGCATTCTGAACTTGTCAAATGATCCTGATCTTAGACTTATTAATGTCCAAATCCAGTTTGATATTGTGTGAGAGTCTTACCCAGTAGATTTCCTACAGGATATCGAAGCTTCTTAACTTCCCTTAGCGTGGTACTGCAGCTGGGCTGTTTGTGCTCCAGCAGCCCTGCAGGTCTGCCAGTGACTGTTGCTCATTTCCTACTTTTGTGGAATTCTCCGAACTACGTTCTGCTTGTTTTCTGTATAACTTCCTCTACATTTGCCTATTCATATCACTAGCATTTACTGTGATCTCACCCTCTGCACAAAAGGGGGATTTTAGAACAACGCAATATTCTATATTTAAAAGCATTACACATTAAATGCTGGTGTAGGATTATCAACCATCCCCATTGTCTTATTTCAGTCTTTACCTAGTGCCCTCTTTTTTTGTATGTCTTCATGTTATGCTTACTGGTCACTGAAATACAAACAAAAACAGCCTTTGAAACCTACAGTTAGTGCTGCATGGAAATTCCCTGAAAGTATGAGATGAAGCAGTAGCTCAGCTACTTCCATCTAAATTCGAAAGTGTCATTCATTATCTTTTTTTTCTCAAGGTGAGAACTCATACTGTATAATGAGATATTGTTGCTCTGAGGAACATTTTAAAGCAGAGTTTGAGGTTTTAAAGAAAATATTGTGCCCCAGAGCTGGCTATGTGTGTGCATTCGCTATCCAGACAACCAAGGCTTTGTAATTCTCTTTACATACAAAATATTTCCAAATAGGCCAAGGTACAAAGTGTGCTGATCTTAAGGTTTTTTTTGTTTTGTTTTGTTTTTTTAAATATTTTATCTTTATCCTTGGGTTTTCTTCATTCCACAGAAGTATGTAGTCTGTACTCCATCAGTCTGTCACTTGTTACTGCTGACAATGATGTTATTCTATAAACAAAACAGATCCAGCACGCAAAGCTACAATGTGCCCTCGTGCAGTGTGTGCCAATCTTGCATTGGCCAAATGTCACAAGTACAGCCTGTGACCTTGCCTATGTTTGTGCCCTATTCTCTGTTGCAAATGGTAGCACACGTACGTCATAACTTCTCTGCTTTGGTAATTCAGCCAGCTATTTGGAGGCTGCAGGAGCTGTTTTCAGCTGGTACATATGAATGTAGAGTGAGTGGGGAAGAGGATATCATGCTTTTTTATATAATAGATATAACTTTTTTTTTGTAATAATTCACAGTTTTTTTCAATGTGTAGGACCTGCGCTTTTCACAGAGCCTTAATCAAAAAGAAAGTCACATGGCTACAATACTTGCAGAGGAATTATTTGTCTGATAAATGAATTTGAGATTTGAGAGTATTCATTTGTGTACAAGATGTGATATGATACCAATCTAGAGCATTACCTATTTTTGAGCTCCAACATGTGCTTTCATAGAATGACTACAATCAGAACAGACCTCCAAGATATCCATTCCAAGTGTCCTCTTGTCACCAATATTTCTCACTAAACCACGT
Source organism: Centrocercus urophasianus (assembly GCF_019232065.1). Classification (NCBI taxonomy): domain Eukaryota; kingdom Metazoa; phylum Chordata; class Aves; order Galliformes; family Phasianidae; genus Centrocercus; species Centrocercus urophasianus. The sequence continues at coordinate 6,887,846 of NW_024884733.1, read as the reverse complement.
CCCTCTGTACAATATTTGAATGTCTCTTGAATATGCCCAGGCATGGTGACTCCACCACCTCTCTGGGCAGCCTATTCTGTTTTGATTCACAGCATCTGTATACCAAGCTAGTGAATTGTAAGCTACCTGGTGTCGCAGGTTTTGATGCTCCATGCAGGTTTTAGCAGAGCCTTTGGGGAGAAACAGCTTAAGTTTTGCTCAGTTGCCCTCTGTGATGTCATTCAGACTAATTTGTACTAGGAATTTTACATAAAATATTCACACGTGAATGATGAAGAAGCTGTTTATACATCAGGAACACTTCTTAAAATAATGCCTTTGCTATTCTGAAGCAATTTTACACGCCAAAAATAAGTGTTTCCTTTCTTATGCTGTGCTTGTAAGCACAAAACATCGTACCTATAGAAACTCAAATATCCTTCCTCCTGGTTAAAATTTTCATTTATTAGCTGCATTTGTAGGGATAAGATTCTAAATTTCCTGTGTGTGTTTTTTTTTTTTTTTTTTTTTTTTTTAATTATTATTATTTTCTTGAAATGCAGAAGGTCTTACTTCCCTATGGATGTGTCTGCTCTGCATGTGCTGGCGCCTGTCTCGTCTTCTTCCTCATATGTGCCATAGGCAAATTGTGCTTGTGGTTTCTATCAGGAACAGTTCTGCTGGACTCTGCACCACTGATAGAGACTGTTTGCTCTAAAGTTATCTGGATGTCTCTGCAAATCAGCTGCAACGAAATTAAGCTTTGTTTTACTTCATTTAAATCTTTCATGAATTGTCCAAGTTTGGTGACAAATATTTTTAGCCAAGATCTATAAAGTCTGAAGTCCATGCTGAAACAAGGTGCAGCACTCTTGCACTACGAACAGGTTTGGTCCTCTTGCATTATGAGGCAAGAACATCAGGTTGTTATGCGAGAGCTCTGACCCATCAGTGTGAGGTGTGTTATGCTTATAACTGGTCAACGTGGTAATGTGTGCAGTCTGAGTGATGACACTAGAACTTCACTAACTTGTATGAGGTCCTTTGTTGTTTTTCTCCCAGCTGTTGCCCAGGTTATGACCTCACGTTAAATTAATATTAAAATGATCTGTACCTTGTTTATTCTTCTCTGCTGAAGCATTTCCAGTTTCCAGTGCAATAGCAATGAAGTTTCTCTGCTTGTCTCTAGAGGATTGTAATGATATCAGTGCTTTGGGAGTCAGCACTATCTCGTAGCATTTGGGTAAGTGATTGGAGAGGTGGAGAAAAAAACTTTTTAGAAGGCTGACAGTGGAAGGCTTTCTGGGGTTATTGTCACTTGTGAGTACTTACCTGTGCCTGCACTGGACGTGATGTCTGGGTCAGGAGAGGCTTTGTATACATGTGTATCTGAAAGTTCTTTTGCATAACATTAAGTATCTTATTTTGGCAAGATCATTTCCTAGTAAACTTAAACTATGTAGTGATTAACTATTGTTCATGAGTGATTAGTGACGCTGTGATCAAACATCTTTTGCAAAGTACAAGAAAACCACAACATGCTTCAATGACAGGTTGCCTGATCAAGCCTATGTTATGCCTTCCCTCTTATTACATGGATATTCCACTAGATGTCATCTGACATCACTCTGAAGGAGAAGATGCAAGTAATCAATTCAAACAGATCTCATGAAGATGGATGTAGGTTTCTGCAGCCTCTGGGGAAACCCTCTGAGTGTAGTGAATGATCTTATGTAGCCTGAAAGGGATTTCTTATCCAGCCAGGAGAGAGAGGGAGACAAGCAATTTGCTGAGGCATTTGTTGGACAGGCTGTCTAACGTGGCTTCTGATACAGCCTTGTTCATTTGAATCCTTAGATTGAATCCTTAGACTGCATCCTTAGGGTGCAGAACTGTGGTGTTGTAAGGACGTGCTGTGGAGGAGCCAATACTACCTGGTTCATTCAGTAGTTGAGATGGACATGCTTTAGAGGAAGAAAGCAAAGTGAAGGAAACAAAAGCTAAAGATGGAGAGAGAAATTACTATCAAGCCAAAGCTGTTTGTCACTTATTCTGGCCAGTTTTTTTTCCAAGTATTAAATATATTGTCTAAACTATCTGATAGTTGATGACTGTTTTTATTGCAATTCTTTTCTTGTCAGCAAGGATAATGCTTCCAGAGAAACTCTTGCTCAAAGCTTTATATTTCTTTCTGTTCTTTCTCATGTTCGCTCATAAATAGCATCCTTATTAATCCCCATGCTTTCTCTTTATTCTTCTTTTGCTCTTACAGTCAGTCTTTCCTGTTTGTGTTTCTATTTTAATGCTCCTCTGTTCATTAAGCACCTCGCCTACCTGAACCTGTTTCACACCAGTGAACTTGGAAGTCCTTTCTGCCTCATTCTCTGTATTGTACCCGCTCTTTCCATCCACCCACACACTCCATTGCTTGTACATTGCTACTTACCCTCCTCTTTCTCCTGCAGTACACCCACACAATGGCATTCATGAATGCAGGAACACTGCTTGCTTGGGCTTGCCTTGTATTCACATCCTTGAGGCTCTGTCTTACAAGGGCAAGTAAATTGGAGCACTGAAGGTGTGCCAGTTGGTTTAGGCTCACACTCGAGAAAAGACACTGAGAGGCCTTTGTTTTCCCTTGAGGAGCACAAAAAGTAGATGCTCTGATCTGTGTCCTATCATACTCTTCATTGAGTGCACTTAGTATATAAAAGAAAAATGGATCAAAAGTCTTGCTTTTAGCTTAGTGTGGCCACTGAGTCATATGCTTTAGGCTATACTTAATATTGTGGCATTGTGACCAGCCCCATCCAGATGTGGTTCCTTTGTTGGGAACTTTCTTGCTATATATTTGGAAATAACCTCAAGAAAAGTTAAGTTCAGCATGCAACAAATGTCCGTTCCTAGGGCAACAGACCCCTGCAGCACACCACAATGACCAATTGTCTGCTATTGAATGGGTGGTGAAAATACACTCTGCTTGTAGATAAAAGTGGGCATGGCTTGTGAGTGTTTGCTAACTTGAAGAACGGAAATTGTTTCCATACTTATGACTGCTTTGGGTTTTGCCCATAAGTTGGATAAATCTTAAGTTGTCACTGATCTCTGTGAACTTAAACATCTAATTAGTGAAAACAGTCTGGAATATTGCTGAAAAGTGTAGATAGAGAGAAGGTTTTCAGAACTTCTATCATATGCTATAAGCTTTCTCTTCCCTTTTTCTTCCTAAAAGCCATGATGTCATTGTGTGAGCATGACATTCTGCAACCGGCAAAGCAGAGGAGGAAATCATGTGACTGGGTGCTTGCAGTGCTTTGAACAAGAACATTCAGCCCTCCCATTCAATCAGGCTGCAGAGAAGTGGGTGCTGTGCCCCTACGGCCCTCTGTCAGGCTCCTGTTAGTGAGCTCGCACATCTCAGCAGTGTGCAAAGCTACTTACGTGGGCATCATGTGAGTGGATTCATTTTGAAGGCATTCATTCTCAGTGGCGATGTCCTCATTAAGAGAATTATTGTAGTTTGTTTTCAGTGTCAATTAACTGATTGCTATGTGCTTCAAGCTGGTCAGAACGTTTGACTTGTTACCCTGGGTCTCCTAATCCCCTTTGCTCATCCCAGCACAACAGCTCCCAGCTGGCCATTGAGTTCTGTTCATGTGTTCTATGCTCACTGTTTCTTCAGACTGGAGTGAATAAGTGCATTGCATAGCTTAACCTCATTGCTGGTCAAATTCTGTTCAATAGCAAGTCTCCCTTCTGTATATCTAAACCTATCTTGACTTTTACAGTTGATGGTCCATACAGTAAATACAGTACAGATTTTTCCATAAGTCTGGAAGTGAGAAGTACAAAACTCGTGCTTGTGAGTAATTAGCACAGCATGTTTATTCTGTTTTATTTTTAAAGATTGTCTTTTAATTACAGAATGCAGTAATTTGATAATGTAAATAAAAACCTGTGACTCTCATTTCCAGAGATGTCAGATTTGTAGGCAGTTGTAATGTCATTTAAGTGCTTTGGCTGTGTAACAGACTTGGAGTGGCTGATTTGCTTTGTTTCCCTCTGCACACAAGTCTAAAGCATTGCTGGAAAGTTTACATTTTTTCATTTCATATGGAAGTCATTACTAATTTTATTAGGAAAAGAGGCCGTGTGAAAGCTGGCCACCATCACAGCTCAGGTTAATGCTTTGGGGTTGTGTGGTGCTCAGGCTGCTTGAAGAAACCGAAGGCAAGTGCTCAGTGCAGTTTTAGTACTGGTGATCTTTGGGATTTGTCAACTGCTTTCTGGTGCTGTTTGGAAGAGTGGGAGCTAAGTTTATTTCTAAAATACGCATATCCATGCTTGGTAGGTCTTAAATCTTTGAGACTAAGGCCTTTTGAGCTGTAATTGTCTGAACAAACCAGGGGACAATCTTAAAACTGACTTTGTTTCTGAGCATACAGGAGAAATTTAATTCATCCAACAAATAGTAAGCAAGAATTTGTTTTGCAGTTTCTGCTCCTGTCTAATGAATAAAAACTTCCCTTCACAGAGCTTCACTCATAGAGATTACACTCCAAGATAATTAACCCATGTCTGTGAATGGAAGATGAAAACATCTAGTTTTTCCACCTATTGTCATCTGGTCTTTGCTTGTCAGACCCATTTCACAGCCACAAAGGAGACAATGACATCTGGAAAGCCCATTACTTGAGAATGTGGGCACAGACAGATGGCATTTAGGAGTCTAAGGTGACGAATTTGTGGTATTCTTCACCATCTGAGCTTGGCATCGCCTTTAATTTCCTTCCTGCTATCATGTGCAGTATGCCTCCAACAACAGGTTTGATATAGATGTCCTTTCATTTCATGTGAGAGTCTTAATACAGTGTTATACCATATTTTCAATTCTGTGATAATAAAATATCTATTTCAGGGAATATATTTTCACTAGTTTGGAAAGATGAGAGACTAAAGTCAGGCTTCCAAATTCAGACTCGGCAAACTTGGCCTCTTGAGTCCTTCCATAATGAGAACTCTCTGCAGCAGTGAGAAGTTGACTCACCTCAAAAGTGTGCCCTAAGATGGCACAATGATTTTTCTACTGAAACACTGGCAAACAATGAAAAAGTTTCCATCAGCAGTGGAAGGGAACTCAGAGAGCAAAGTCTGAGTCACTGCTGTCAAATCATAAAGCTTCTCCCTGCACTGAATCCCATTTTTTTCTGTGCTGATCTGTATCTGATCAGAAATCTGAATAAATGGTTTTTCTTAGAATCTGTGGACAAAACTCCAAGTTTCCTTTCTTTTACTTTTTTTTTTTTTTTTTTTTCCAAACAAGGAGAAGCTAAAGCAAAAATAAAAATAAATCACCTAGGCTCTTTGACACATTAAGTGTTTTGTTGTTCGTGCCTGACTGAGCCTTCAGGCATGCAGAAATTCAATTCACTTTTGCACAGAGTGATTCTGGAAATTTTTAGCAGGTAACCAATAATTAATGCAGTCTAGCATATGTTTAAAAAGAGGACAGTTCCCCCACAGCTGCCTGCCTAATTTACTAGGGAGCAGCTGGAGCCTGTGCTCACGAATGATGGCTGTGTAACACCGACTATTTTGGGAGAGTCTGCCACATTCTGCAGGGCTCAGCCCACAGCTGTGACGCCCATCTGTGGCCCTGGGGCTGTTGATGAGCAGGGCTGGGAGGAGATGAGTAAGAAATCATGGATGAACTTGATAGAGTACATGTGCCTTGTAAGTGAACCAAGTATCACAAAAAGCAGTCTTTAATCCCTTCAGTGTGTGTGTTCTATTGCGTTTCTGAGCCCCAGAGAATTCAGTTTAGGCAGTGTTTCAAGGGAAGAATTAATTGCAAAATGAGTGCTGCATTTTGAAAGAAATGTTGCAGAAAAACCTGCAGTAACTCTTGGGTGTTTAAAAGCATGTCAATGAAGTGTCTTAGAATGCTTTGTACGTTGTTTTAGCTGTACCATTGAACCATCACTTATAACTGCTTCTCTTTATTAAATGGGTGGCTATGGACAGCGCAGTAAATCTCTGTTGAATGCTTGGACCGTGTTTAAACAACCAGCTTTGTATGTTCCTGCTATAGCAACAGGACTATAATGCTGGGCTTATGACACCATCCCAGAGACAGCTCTGGGATTCTGCTGCGCTGTTACTCTGTGACAAAACTCAGTTGTGCTGCTAGGGCCCCTGGAGAAGGCTGAGATATCTCTGGAGGTAAGAACCTAGGCAGCTGATCTGTGTAGTTCTCATATAATCTTATTGCAGAAGAGGTGTGGGCAGTGCCAGCCCTCTATTGGAGTGAACAGCGGCTGCTGTGAAACTCAAACCCATGACACATCTCCAGGGCCTGCCTTCTCAAGATGGTTGTACCCAGCTCTGAGGATTACATTGAGATGGAAATGTTATACCCACTGTGACTCCATCCTGCAGTCTTCCCAGACAAAGACAACTTCTGGCACTCTTCCCTGGCATCAACAAGTCATTGGAAAATAACAGCCCTACCTCGCCATGCTATATATGATTTTGGTCAGAAGGGTCATACAGATGTTTGGTGAAATCACAGCAAAATTGTGAAACTGCAGCTTTGGGGTATAAATTAGAGTTGAGTCTATATGAGTTCAAGAGGTTTAAGTTCAGAAGAATGGCATCACTTCAAATGTAGTGTCAGTTGTGAAGACAGCTGATGTCTTGTATTTAGCAGGCTATGTGGGGAGCACTTTTAGTGCTGTGATGACATCCTGTGACGTGAGCTGTGGATGTAGATAGCTGCTGCTTTGAGGAAGTAACCAGTGCAGATGAGACCCAGTTCCCTAAGCACAAAGAGTGCAGGTAGTCTTATCTTTCGTGGCTTTTAAACTATGTGATCACTTGGTATGTGGAAAGCATGTTAGGATACACGTGAGGATACTCTGGTGCGGGAGGCAGAGCTGTTTTTTGGTATCAGTGTTAGAAGTGGAAGGATGTGCTGTGCAGCAGCCACGAGGCTGTGATGGTGAGGTGATGGTGACAGCAGCTGCCATGCAGCTGTGCTGTGTCCGGAAGAGCTGCTTTTTTCCTCCCCTGGAAGCCAAAAGTCCCTGAGGGGTGGCAGCAAGCCCCCGGGAGCTGATGTCTGTGGGTTTGCAGCTGCTCTATTTGATATAGAATAGCTCACTGTGCCTGACTAAGCTCATGTTATTTTTGGAAAAGTGAGAATCTCCAGGGAGATCAAGTCCTGTGTTGCCAGCCACGTGACAGCTGTCTCTCATGACAGTAGCTCATCAAGACCAGGGGATGCTCGGGTTTATTTTCATTATGAACTCTAATGTCACAAGATCTTAATCATTTCAGACGCAGGCACTACTAAACTTGTACTTAGATAGTTGGTGTATAACTGCAACTTCTCTTTCATTAATCCCATGACAGTACAGACTACTCATAACACTGCATATGGGTAAGCTTAATACAACATTTGAAGTGAAATTAAATGCTCATTGTTTGCTGTTATGTAGTGCTAATACCACAAGTAATGTGAATGCTGGTGAGTCTCATCAGTTACTGCCTCTCTACGTAAGCAAGTGTGATTGATCTGCTGTGCTGGATTAACTGTGAGGGCAGAGGTGAGATGATTTCTATATTTGAGATTTGACTCAGGTGCCGGTAGCTGGGGGAGTACGAAAAAGAGATAGAAAACTTCTGTATTTTTTCAGTAGATTTAATTGAAAAGTTTGCAATAAATTAAACAGAAAATGTACAGAAAAGATGCTACATGTGTTTGTTGAGCACAAACATAATAAAAGTACAGCTTATATAACTTAGAATATATCAATTTTAAGATGAGTCAATACATAATATATTTACATCACACAATATTATCATGGAGCTAACGCTTATTAACACTTCACAGATTTCAAAAAGCCATTGCAAAGTCTCATCTGAGCCTTGTCTTGTTACATACAAAGTTGTCAGTCATCCTTATTCTTCTTCTGAACCTTTATAATCTTTTCCCATCAGCAGTTCTTTGGGTTTCTAACCCTTGGTTCAGCATTCACAGTAGAGTTCAAGTAATAAATAGCATCCATATCCTGTCTCAATTCCATGTTGTAAGTAAGGAGAGGATTTTCACCACATGTTGCCTTCGTGCTTGTAACAGACTTGTTAGCTCTCGTCCTGCATCTTCTTGCCCACAGAGCTGTTTGCATCCCTCTCATACCACGTCCCAAGGCAGGCATTCTCTTTGCTGAGATCCAACCGCCCTGAAGAATGTGCTCACAGAATATTTGACACAGAGTCTACTTGACTCTTTCTTATCTCAAACACATTATTTTGAGTTGTTGGTCTGCAGCTGATTCAGAAGGTTCAGGTAGGTTTTGGATTTCAAGAATCTGGGATATGAATCCCTTTCCATGAGGATGTAGACAGTTCTCTGGGCTTCATCAAAACTTGTGTGAGTTGGGTCTTGAGCCCTTTTGGCTGTTGCTTCCCTCATCTGATGGTCAATATTGATCTGGAAGGGGAAAAACAATCATTGGTTGCACATTAGAAATGTATTCTTTATCTGTAGGTTGGTATTGACAGTAAATAAATTCCTAACTAAACAGTAGAGAAAGTAGTAAAACAACCTTTACTTAAACCTCGAGTTAAAACAATAGGAGAAATCTTGTGTAGGACGAATCTCCAGTTAGGTATGCAATTGATATACACAACTTTTAATTCTCTAGCATGCCTCCATAATTGAAAGAACTGTAACAATCCATAGTATTCCTATTCTCAAAGCTTACTTTCAGGTATCTGACTCTAAGCACCAGCAGTAATTCAAACTGGGCTGACTCAGCATCATGTGCTGAGCCACTGGCGCTGCTGCTGAGCTGTTGCCAGCACTGCCTGCATCGTGTGGCTGTGATTGTGAGGTCTTACAGTATCACAGCTGAAAAACATGTGGCTTGATCTTCTTCGTGTTTAACTGAATGAATGTATGCACATCTCAGAGAGAATGCTACCATCTTCTGATCTTTTCAATATCCCTGCAATGGAACTATACAGGTAACTTTGAACTTACTTGTTTAATAGCATCTGACTGAACAAACTCCTCATAAATCCTCTCTGCTTTGCCATGTAAGTGATCAGCCTTGGTTTTCTTGTAATCTTCACAGGCCAGCCAGAACTCAATGTTCTCCTCACTGAACTCTGACTTCAGGAACTCCCGAAAGACACCTTGACCACCTGCACAACGTAAATACATAGAGCATGATATTTGTGTCTGGCGATGGTGAAGTAAAGAGTTCATAGCAGGAGTTCTGTTGAAATCTTGAGTATAAAATGTTGATGGGAAGCTCTGTACTTTCCTTCTTCTACGTTTTGCAAATATTCCAGTTCCAAGGGTGATAGGAGTTATATAATGACGTCTAGGAGCTTGCAGATCTAGAACCGGGCTACCAAATTGCAGCCCTGGATTCTAGCCTTCCTTAAATGAACTCACTTAGGGTACAGCTAAAAACAAAATTCCAAATTGAATTGGTGTTGTATGCAGGCTGAAAACTGGTCAAAAAACCATTGTTCTGGGCCTGCAAGGGTTTATTTACTCTACTAGGAGTAGGAAATGGGGATGTAGGGGAACACAAAACCTTAGAAGGAAATTAGAACGTAGTAGCTGAGAGCTGAGAATAACTAAAAGGCAACAGTCCGTTCTCTGTCAGCGTTTGCACAACTCTACAGCTTTGCATATTTGGTGAACTTTAGATTAATAATAATAATAATGATTCTTCAGAACAAGAACAATTAATACTGAAGTAATATACTTACTTTGGCTGGCCAGGAGCTTTTCCAAAGACTGGGACCACTGTATTACTTCCTCTGCAGAAAGCCTGATTTGACAAATGAAGGAAAAGGTTTTAGGCAAGAAACCACATGTTTTCTTTTGTGTGTTTAAAGGAGATAGGTTTTATTATTCTATTCCAGAAATGTGTACCGTGTATTTATTAAACTTATGCTTTCTCAGCGCAGATGTGGGAGCCCACACTGAGAAAAATAACCAGAAAAATGGAAACACAGGGGTTTAATGGTTATCCTGATTTCTGTTCCCAGAGAGATGAGTTTTTACTGTGACTATTAGCAAATAATTTTTCTCCTTGCTACTTTTTCCATATCTTTGAAATGAGGCTTGTAATTCCTCTGTTATTTTCTTGTGCGTGGAGCATCCTTCCTTGTAAACTGTTACAGAAGAGTACAATATGTCTCTGAATAAAAGAGATTTAAGCAAGGTGTCCACTCACACACCATTTGATGAAAACATAAAAAAGAGCTCCTAATTCCATGAATAGTTTCTGCTTCCTAACATTCACCTCTTTTAGAAAGTCCGAGGCACTATTGGTATATTAGAAGTAATTTGCTGGTGTATAAGTAGGATAGAAATTATTTAATTAAAAAAAAAAAAAAGTTTGACTATTTAGTAATCTAACTGTAGATATATGTTTAAATTTTTCTTTTTTTTTTTTGTACTTACATGACATTCCTAGAGTTAGAAGACTTGGTTCCAGATTCGAGATGTGGTACCATGCACTTCAAATAGTTCTTGAGATCTGCACCACTGAAAACAATGAATAGACATTTGTAATCCATTGAAGTTGTAGATGCATTTCTATTCTAAGTGAATTTCTTAAAACTTAAAGGCAAACAGCTCCATCCTATGACTGATGTCTGGAAAGTCACATATCCATGTAGTTATTTTTGAAAGACTAAGAGACTCCGGGTGTCTCCAAAATCTCATCCTGCTTACCTAAATGAAAGAGCTGAGTATTAGCTCAAAGTGCTTGTAGCAATGCTATAGTCCTGGCCTTTGGGAGGGCTTTATGGTCCTTTAGCCCAAAAAAGGAGCAAATTCTTTATCTCAAGACTTAGTATTATTTTCATTTTTAATACATTGAGGTTTATACTAAGATATATATACTTACAAAGCCTTTTGCTTCTTTTTACGGATTTTGCCTTCTGCAAGCTTGCAGTCCTCCTTTCCATTTAATTCAGTCATGTTGTTATGTGAGAAAAATAATCCTGGCATTTTACTGAACTTTGAAGAGAAGTGCCTCTTGCAGCGATAATCCTCCAAGCACCAAATGTCAGTTTGCTGCCTGCTGCCACCTTTTATTGACGCAGGCAGCCCCGCTAGTTGGTGTGAACAGATCTGTTTATCATGTAGCCTCACCACAAACTGTGGAAGTTCCCTTTTTTCAGAGCGCGGTGACGTGAGTCTTTTGAGAAAGAAAACAGACAGCAGTGTCTCGTGGTTGGGGTTAAACCGGATGAGACTGATTTACTTTAGGTTTGTTTTGTGCGTCCGTGATACCATAAACCCCAAATATCCCCTCTAGAACTTTGAATTCTTGTATTTTCTTAGTGAATTCAAATCAGCATTTCTTCTTGAGCTCATCTAATGGGCCCCAAATATTGCAGTTTAATCTTGAAAACTCACCCCTTAAGTGTCTGATACACCACGTGTGTATTAGAATTGTTTGCTTTTTGTGAGTCAAACAAGAACTGTGTACTCCAAGATACACCAGTATCAATGTTCTATACGTAACAAAAGTGTGTTATTATCATATTATCACAGGATAGCTTGGGTTGAAAGGGACCTTGAAGATCATCTAGTTCCAATTCCCTTCTGTGGGCAGGGTAGTCAACTACTAGAACTGACTACTAAGGAGCCCATCAAGCTTGGCCTTAATGCTCCTAGGGATGGAGCACCCAAAATTTCTCTGGGCTGTGGTGCCAGCCCCTCATCACCCTCTGAGTGAAGAACTTAATCCTAACATCTAAACTAAACCTCCCCTCATTCAGTTTAAACCCATTCCCCTTTTCCTATCACTATCTACCTGCATAAGAAGTTGCTCTCCCTCCTGCTTGTAAATTCCCTCCAAGTACTGGAACGCTACCATGAACCTTCTCTTCTCCAAGCTAAACAAGCCCAACTCCCTCAGTCTTTCTTCATAGGAGAGATGCTCCAGCCCTCTGAGCATCTTTATGACCTCCTCTGGACCCACTCCAACAACTCTGTACCAGTTGCTCTCCAAAGATTGCTATGTTAAATAGAGGCATGTGATTTGTTTAGCCACACGTGCTGTGGGAATGTTAAACAATTTTGATAGTAAATAGTTTTAAAGGAGAGAAGAGAGAGATTATTTGTAAGCTCAATGATGTATTTCAAGAAAGCTTCTGTAATTTTCGGTGATTCATAATAGTATAAAGATGAATTTAAGGTACAGAACTGTTGTTTCAAAGGCAGACTGATCATTATAATGCATCTGAGGGAGGCATCCATTCTTTCTCCATATATATACTTGGATTCCCTTGTGAAGAACACACCATGAATACAAAGCAAGGTGAATTGTTACCTTGAAAAGAGAGAACTTGCCTTTGTTTATTTGTCTGGACTTTAGAGGTGTAAGTACTTCATCTCATCCCTGGACATCTCAATGTTTTGCTTTTCTGGACAGTTTCAAAGACTTTTTAAAAATAATGCTTATAACGTTGATTCTCCATAAATAGCTCATGGATTATTTGTGTCAGGCTACATATGGTCATGGCAACAGAGAAGTTGCTCACTTATTTACAGTTTCATAATGGACTGCGGTACAGAGGTCTCAGGAAGCCAACACACACACAGGACAGCCTGTCTGCATCAGGCTGGTTTGACCACAGGCAGCCGCTGATCCTCTGAATGCTATTAGTGACATAAATGCATCTGCATAGGCTGTACTGCAGGAAACATTTATCTTCATGCTATCAGGTAAACAGTGACCTTCACACACACAGACTTATTTGCTAACTGCTCTTCCTCTCTCTGAACGGGGCTGAAAAGATGGTATCAGTCTTGTGTTTGTTTTCATGCCTAGTATGAACAATGAGGCTGGGGGAACTGAGTGTCTTCAGGTAGCAGCTGTCTTCAGTGAATTACTGGGAGGGTTATAGGGATGCTAGATCTAGGCTGTACTCAGAAAGGTGACCACTGATTACTTCCTGGGAAAATTTCACAACGAGAATGAAACAGCGGAGCAGGTTTCTGGTAGTTGAACCTGGTTTCAGGTAGTCTGCATACCTGGAAATGCTCAAAGCAGGCAAAGCCATGAGCAACCTGATCCAACTATGAAGCTACTCCTGCTCTCAATAGTTGGACTAGGTAGTTGCTAGAGATCAAGATTCAAAGGAGAAGGGGATAAAGCTTGAACTTTCAGTTACGAGCAGCTATGAGTAAGTCAGCAGCCAGGTTCTGGGTCTAAGAAGAGGGACTACTTAGAGTAGGCTGGTTTGGTTGTTTTTATCTATTAGCAATGCAGGACTGTTGACACTTTATTTGCCAACAAGGAATGCCTACTGCCCATCTGAAATGAAGTTACTATCTTTACTTAGGGGACATGTTAAAAATATCAATGCATGTCACAGGTGTTGTTTCAGACCTCCTAGGAAGGGATGATCATGTGCTACTGCAAGGGCACTGTACATCTTTGTGCAACAAACATTCTCTTGGGCAAATAAGGAGTAATATTCTTTTCATTTGCATCCATCTAACAGTGGTGTTCTGCAGGGTTTGAATTATGTTTACCAGGTACTCTCTTCTTTTTTGGTAGAGAATATCCATCCGCCAGCTGAGCTTTAGCTTAGCAATGAAAACAAGTGATTTCTTTGAAACGTTACTGTCTATGACATGACCTATTGAGATGAAATACTGATAATCCATCTCTTAAGCAGAAGAGACACTTAAAGGAAATAGAAACTAGCTTCTATGTGAAGAGGAAATGGTGTTCATTTTACAAAAGGCGGAGAGTCCACTATTGAGTGGTAGGGGTAATATTGTGGGTTATTAAATTTATTGTCTCCTATAATTAACTGGTCCATAATGGAGTGATAGCATCCCTTATGAATTTTCTTCTAGGTATAATTGGCTACAAGTGAATGCTTTCAAGGATGTAGCCCTGAAGACACACATTAAAATCTTGCACATGCATTTAATGGTCTCAGTGTTGGTTTTGGATTGATGTGACAGAATTATTTGGATTTTTTTGAGATATATCTATTTGGCTTGAACTTCTATGGTATTCCTTGTTAATTTTTACTCCTAATTAATTGAATAGGAATTTTATTTTTGCAATCAGAAAGATGTAACCAGGACTGAAAATACAGGAAGACTTGAATATTTGAAAAACATTTGAAGCACAATACCAATTTGCAGCACGGAATGACACACATTCAAATTCAATTAAATATCTTCCACTAGAAAAAGTTCCATTACATTTATTCTGTGGACAACACAAAGCACATGCTTTGTTTCTGCTGAATTACCAGTGGAATGCTCTTGAGGATTTTTCCAGGGGTCCACTCAGCTTCTGCAGAGAATCTGTTAGATTCTCATCTTGATAGTGAGGGAGTGACCTGTCAGGAGCTCATGAAATCACTCTGGAGGTTAATCACTGTTCATCAGATGGAGGTTAAATACTGTTCATCCATCCACTGCATCCATTCCTGAATGCATTTACATGTGGTGTAAAGAGATTGAGATGCACAAGGGGAAAACCTGTCAACCCCTGAAAGTTCACAGTAGGCTCTGGGCTGCCAGCCTTTGTGACTCCAACAATGTTAGCAGTTTCTCTGGCTACCTCATGTGGCTGCTGTGAGTCACCAGTAATTATTGGAAGCCCTCAAAAAAAAATTTTTTTTAAATGGTGAATATGCATAGAATCATAGAATAGGCTGGGTTGAAAAGGACAACAATGATCATCTAGTTTCAACCCCCCAGCCGTGTGCAGGGTCACCGACCACAGACCAGGCTGCCCAGAGCCACATCCAGCCTGGCCTTGAATGCTCTCAGGATGATGGGGCATCCACAACCTCCTTGGGCACGTTGTTTTTACAAAGTTACTTTTTTTTTTTTCCATGCCATTTCCTCTCTACAGAGAAATATTAAAAATATTTTATGACAGATGTTGTTAGTGTTACCAATTCTGTTTATATAGTAGAGTCAGTGCAAGGGATTATATATGCGTTATTTCTGCATTCTACTGAAGCACATTTCTCATACCGTAGACTGTAATAAGCTCATACAATTTATCAGAAATCAGATCCTTTTCATTCTGGGGCTTTCCATCAGGAATAAATTAACTGTTTTATTTCTTTGAAGTCAGGGGACTTTTGGTTCTCAGCTGTGCTGACTGACACCTGGATTGAAGAAGAAAAAAAAATTGCACAGTGAGTTTTAGCTGCTGGTGGTGATGCTTCCTGTGTCTGCTGCTCAGCAGTGCAGGAAATGTGTTCAGCAAGCACTTATCTGGGAAACGCTCACATTTCTCATTGCCTACCTCGCATTTTTTATGTGCTTGCACATTGGTGTACTGAAGTGCAGTGCTGTGTTTCTTGTGTAAGCTACTAAGCAAAAAATGTGAGAAGAGGGCCTGAGGTGGGGAGGTGTGAGGCAGAATTTGCTGAGTGTTCTCTGGGAACGTGGAAAGGAGATGTGAACACAAGGCCCATTTAGCTTTTGAAATTAGTGGTCTTAAGTTTCACGTCAGTAGTAAGAGAGGAAAATCGGATGCTTTTTTTCTGTTCTAACCGGAGTTAAGGTTTTGGATCTTTCGTTTTTAAAATGGCAGATTTTTTGATTGGATAGAGTTAACAACATAAAACTCTGGCTTAGGTGTTTTGGAACAGGAATAATAACACCAAAGAATTAGGTGGAGTTATGCTGACAAAGAGTTTTTGTAAAATTACAAACACTTTCAGGGGTCTATTTTATAGTTAGTATTATCATTTTTCTAGTTGAACTGATGCATTAACACAAGCTCAACTTTCACACTCTTATAAAAAAAAAAATTCTCATGAGGATGGGTTCCTTCTAAGTTATAGAGCACAGAATGGTGGGCCTTTGTCATTCAAAACCACTATGCAGTTTTTCAAGGATCATCTGAGTGTCTGCTCCTAGAAGGTGTTGGCTGTTCTATCTACCAAATACAATCTTTGCTCAAAGAAGGGTAGTCACACCCTTAAGATGGATTTTCCTAACACGTGATCATTAAATCACAGAGGAGTTGCCATGTCCCACCAGTGGGGAAAACTCATTTCTTCAGCACAGTTTGTGTGATAGTCCATAGAAAGATTAAGAAAACCGTGCTCATTTCTGCATTATGGTCTGTATGTTGGCAGCCTGGAATTCCCCATTTACTGTATGATGTACTTATCAGTGGTGCTGTACTGTAAACCAGGTGAGTTTTAATATGTGTGGCCATTTCCTTTTAATTTTCAGTGAATTTGAAGACAAAAACAGAAGGAAATTCAGTGTGTGAGCAAAAGTAACCCAATGAGCAGGGATGGTTTCATAAGAGCAGCGGAAAATGAAACTCACCAAGTTTCATGACAGTAAAATAGCTTTGCTGCTAACTGCTGGGCATTTTTGTGCTGCTCTGAAAGCAATCGTGAAAGAATAATATGTGATCTCCTTACCTCAGCCTGAGATGTGGCACCTGGAAGCCACAGGATCACAGCTCCCATGTAAAGATGGCTTCCCTATTGGGTTGGCACTGCCTGGACTGTGTAAAAGGAAGGGAAAACCCCTGAATCTTTCTCTTTTCACTGTATTTTCTGCCTTACAAGCGTAAGACGTTTGGATAAATATGTGGATCTGCAAGTGTATATAACTTTATCTCAAATATTCTTTTCTATGTAAGAGTAGAATTGTTCTGTTCTTTACATACACAATATATACCAACATCACACTGTTTCTGACAGGTTTGATGAAAACATAGCTGTTAAGGATCATCTGTAGATCCTTCTATGTGTGTCACCAGGTGTAAATAAAAGCAGCTTTAAGCTTTCAGGTCTTCTCAAACACGGTTTATTCTTGTCTTTCATTTGTGAGTAGGTTGTCATCTTCAACACAAAGTGTTGGAACATGCTGTGCTCAGTGATAGTCAGAAGCACCAAACCCGGAGATGGTGTAGCAGCAAGATGAAAGAGCAATGTAATAGTTGGCATAGAGTGATGTGATTTATGTAGAACCATGTGAGTTGTGATTACATCCTGTAGTTTTCCCATAAACTCTGCTACTACAGGAATATCCCCAATAAGTGAAGGAAATAGAAGGTGATTGTCACCTATGACCTCCTACCTAACATTTCACATTCATTAATACATTTGAAATGCTAATGCATTTTGAAAACTGCAGGATAACCCTCAACCTATTTAATTCAAGAAGAAGTCAGGTCAGGTAATAGCATGCTTTGAATTAAAGTCAATGCAGCTATACAGGTTGCCTTAAAACCTCCGCCTCAATTATGAAGAGAGACTCCCATCAGTGCAGAGATTTTTATTTTCTTTTCTTGCTTTTCCCTTCCTTTCTCTTATTGCTGTTTTCCAGAAGGAGGAACGTAATATGAAATTTACTATGGGGACCTTTTTTTGCTGTTGTGTTTAAAGGCAAAAGCATGTAGAACAAAGGCACCATGGACTTCTTGTAATAAGGGTTGGGACCTAGGGCCAAAATAAGTAAAGGTGACAGTTTAGCACATAAGCAAGTTATTTGCTGAGCTAGTGATAGATAGCAGCTTCCATGTGCAGCAGAATAACATGGATAACTAGCCGAGAATTAGTGATGACATTTTCTCCTAACATAGAAAAAAGGCAGGAACTTTCCTGTGTTATGGTTATGGTCTACTAGTAAAGTGCCATGACATACCACTTATTCTTTCAGACAACTATTGTTGATAACTTTTTTCTTTCATGGATTCTTTCTCATTTGATAATTTTTAATTAACTTAAATAATTAGAATGATTTTGCTTGGTTACATTTTCCTTACGATTGTCAATCTGGCAGATAGTGTGATACTCGGGAAAAAGAGTTTAATTTGAAGCCCATGTCTGCAACAGGAGTGAGTTTCCTGCAGTGGCTGCCATCAGCAGTGGAGCTGTACTTGATGATCCTTATGGGTCCGTTCCAATGTGGAATATTCTATGACTCATCTTGCTATGACATCCCTATCTTTGACCATCGAGGATAGTTTAAGCAGAATATACTGAACAGAAAGCTATGGTGAGGATTGAAGAATGCTTAATACATCCTTACTGTACTCTCGTTTCCTTCAAATCAGCCTTTAACAGAATATCCCTTGCTTGCATCATTTGAAGTCCAGAATATCGTTTGTGTATTATTCTCTTTATTTTTTTAATTGCTTTTGCCTTCTACTGCAGCAACACCTGTGTTTTGTAAGCCAACCTTTTCCTTTTTGATACCTCTTGCACTCCTTGAATAACCAGCACCACTTTCACTTGTCATCTGGCTATCTGGCTTAATCTCAATGTATGTTGCTATGGAACATTCCAAATATTAGGGAGCTGCAGGATGACAGAGCCCAGGACTCCCTGTGGTTTCCAGTCAGAGCAAAACAATAGGAAAAATATGATCTCAGAACCCCGGGGGACTATCACAGACTTCAAAGCATTATGACACGTGGAACATGGAGTTTACAAAGTGTGCTATGACATTACTGAATGAGGATGCTATTTACCTGTCATACCTGTTAATGGGCTCAGTTCAGAAGCAGGCAAATTTTCAGTATATTTTGCTATTTCTGCAAATATCATTTCTGTGAATTTTACTTTCTCGCTTTCACTGGCGCAGACTCGCACCTGTTTCCTTTTTGCTTAACTTCTGTGCTTTATCTTGCATTCATAAAGGAGTGCACTCACAATCTGTAAGAATCTCAATAGGGATTTTTGTTTCCGAAGCCAAACCACAAGACTTTACTCAATGATGTAGTTGCTTCTTGCATTTTAAAGAAATCAAGTGAGAGCTAAGGCTAAGACAAGGAAGCAAATAACATAAATATATATATTTATGAGAGGGGAGAGAGGATCATGAAGGTTGGAAAAGACCTCTAAGATCATCTAGTCCAACTCAGCTCCGCTGTGCCCACTGACCACATCCCTCAGTGCCACATCTCCTCAGCTCTTGAGCACCTCCAGGGATGATGACTCTATCACCTCCTGAGCAGCCTGTGCCAATGTACCACCACTCTTTTGGAGAATAATTTTTACTTAATAGTAATCTGAACCTCCCCTGGTGCAATTTGAAGCCATAGTAAACCCTTGCTTCTCATTCTCTTCTTTCTGTGAAGCGCTTCTGACAGTAGTGCTAAAGAGATCTTTCAGATTAGCCTTTACCTCATGTCATCACTGCTTTAGAACCTCAAGAACATGACAGTGTGCTGAAGGTTTCTGGATGTTAGGTAGTGAGTAGCAGGTGACTGAAACAAGAAAAGGAGCTGGTAAGAAAGAAGAAGAAAAGATAGAATAGAGCGAGAGAACACATCTCTATGTGACTAGCAGCTGTGCTGTGAAATGAGGGTGCAAATCTTGTACTTCTTCAGGTCAGTAGACTTCAGTGAGAGGAAGAACAAAGTGTGTAAGTTCATTTTCTCTCTCAATGTGATCGTGGAGTTTAGACTGTAGAGCCTTCATCTTCGCAAAAAAAATCTCTCCTGTTCACATTCCAGTGAAAATAACAAAAGGTTCAGTACTGTCCTAAATGTAAGATGTGCCAAGAATTCTAAGGATATGTGCAGTGAGGTTTTATAACAAATGACTCATTGTTTTAGACCTCTCAGCAGATGAGGGTGCTGGTGAGATCTGCTTATTATCAAACGGCTCTAGGAGTGATGCAGAAAGCCCAACCTGCATAAACTTATTTGTTCCAGGATTAATCCTAAAACTGTAAGGCCTCTGTCTCTCTCCTTTTTGTTTTGTGGTCTGAGCCATGGTGTTCAACACTCAGAAACACCTGAAGCAGTTGTGGCCACCGGAGCATCTGCACCTGCTATCCCCAGGGGCTGGCAAAAGGAAACCACTTCAGAACAGGTGGTTTTCCGCTGTCTATGCGATGTTTTTCAGCTTTTTTCAAAAGATAAATGACTCCTTATCACCATTGTGCCAGACGACAAGATACGGTAGTGACGGCATTCTTGACTTCTGAGATTAACCTGAGGCCATGATTCTTCGGGATAAACTTGGAAAGCCATCATCTGCTCTGTAGAGAGAACACACATAGAGGTTTCTTGTTGACTCACGTTCTCCTTCTGTACTTCCTTCCTCATGAATGAACCCAATGACCTTTTTGGGATTTCTGATGAATTAGCAGCTTGTTATGAATATTTTGTCCAGGCAAATGAGAAACTCTTACGTAGCTTTTATGAGACTGTAGGATGATAAATACAAATTAACAACTGCGAAGAGCTCATTCCAACACTGATATGCTTAGTACACAAGCATACAAAAGGAAGTCATTGGGCCACAGACCCAGAGAAATCTGTGGCAGTGCTGGAGTAGCGTTAGGAAGCTTGTTCATCATTCTTAGCAGGCAGGTAAGGATTTTTTTTTTATTATAAAATTCTAATGATAACCAAAATATTTTATGGAAACTCATCCATATAAACTGGGACCATTTTTTTTTCATTGAATTTGAAGTTGAGACAAATTTTCTGGCTCGTAGCCTAGGATTCATCTCAGTCAATGGTCTCTCACTTCAAGCCTACCAAATACCTTTTGCAAGGTTTGTCCTCAGGTCCCTGCCCTGCTTGATGCTTTTGATTTCCTACTTGTGCTTCCTGTTTCTTATTCTGGGAAGATCCTCTTGTCGTTATTTAGTTCTACAAACAACTAGAATGTTCATGTTAAAAGCACACATTCCTCCTCCCAAGGGTGTGCTTCACCGATATGTACACACAGTTCCTCTTGGAGATGGGATGTCCCAGTTTTACAGATATCCCTGCCACACCCCCTAGCTGGTAATGCAAATGCTGGTGAGAAAGCTGGCACAGTCCTATGCACACACTTAAGTAAGAATTCTGGTTAGCTGCTGACAACGTTTTATATAGATGTCTGTTTTATAAAGGGAAAAGAGAAATATTTATTTTTTTCTCCCCTAATTCATCAATAGAAATCAAGTGAACCACTAAGGAAGCCATAGCAAAGAAGTTTGGAAATTAAGTTTTGGTGTATATTGATTTTAAGTCTCAAAATATGCCAGTCTACATTTGCAGTGCAAAAAAAAGTAGTTTGTGGATATCTGGAAGAAATGTTGATGTAACTATTTGGTACAGTCCCACCACGGCTGCTCCAGAGGAACTGCTAGATAATACTATTTTGATGGCTCCTTGGACCTGCAAAATGGAGACTTATTTTCTTTTTAGTTGAGTTTCTCCCTAAATTTGCTTCTCCCTAGTAACGTTTATGAAATTTAGCAAGTTTCTAAAGATAAAGATAGAGATTCTTGTGAGTTTTGTCATAGATTATACACCCAGAAGTAGCTTCAAATTAGGCTTTGAGAGGCCCATTGAAGTCCATGTGACTGCAACAGCTTCTCACATTGCATCCTGCTCTCAAACAGCCTGCCGAATGCTTTGCACAGTACAAAATTCTGTTGATTGTTTGGAAATTATTTTAAAATTACAAGCTAACATGAAATACAAAGAGCCTACTAATAGAGTCTACAGATAAGTGCTTGCCAGCCTTTGCAAGGTATCTCTGCATGATATCTACCTTTGCTTAGTTCTAGTTTTGAGTGGAAGTGCTGAATGGCATCACTTGTCTATTACAGAATCAGGTTTCGGTCCTAACTGGCACATTTTAGTATGGAATAGCCTCTATAATCTGGTAGTGTGCTCTCTAACACATAAATTTGATTCCTCTTTATGCTTCTGCTTTTGTTTTCGTTTTGTCACGAAGGGTTTTCTGCTTTTTTTTTTCTCCTTTGACCTGCAGAAGATACCATTAGTGTTCCAAAACCTGCTGAGCTCACTCTCATATCAGTTGACCAGATGCAACCATTCAGCTGACGGAACATCAATTGGCTGGAAATATGTCTTGTGGAGACCTGAAAGAGGAAAACAGATCAGCTGCCAGCTGAAAGCTTCTATGGATCTTATTCTGGATGTTGTTCATGCCTCAGCAACGTTTACTGCTACAGCAGTGAGATCAGTACAACACAGAGAACAAGAGAAGGAAGTAAATTAAATGTTAGAGTTAAAAATAGCTAAGAAGTCATGTTAGAATGATTGGAAGACAGAACACACAAGTTTTTGGTGTTGAAGAATGTATATTAAGAGGGCTGTTTTCCACCACCAAGAGGTTGTTACCTGTTTAAATATGTTTCAGTGCCAGAAATATTAGGGGTCTTGTGGTTATTGGATGACCCTTAAGTGAGTCTAGTCTGATTTCTGGGTCTGCTGTGGACTTCTTGTGTGAGTTAGAGCAAAACTTCACCTTTCTGGGTTCATTCTGATTGCCATCACAGGTATCTGTTCCCATCTGAGATGCAATAGGGCATCTGGAAAGTCTTGACAGTGCTGGCAAGTATGACACAGGACCTGTGGGAGACCTGTGATCTTCTGAGGTGATGGAAGAAGATCAGGTGGCATTTGAGTGGATAGCAAAAGGCATTGCACATCCAACCTTCCTTGCTATCAGTTGAACAAGGGAAGTACTTGTTTCTGCTCCATCCTATTTCTGTTCTCTTTAATGAGATTACAAATAAGGTTCCTATATGCCAAACAGAATACAAAGAGATTGTTACTTTAACATTCAAGCAGTCTTTTCTTGACCATTCACAAAAATAAATTACTTTCTTAAGTAATACAGCAGAGAAAAAATGTATCTTTTATTGAAGCCAACTTCACTATTGTTTTACGGAATAGCAAAGTTTTGTCCTGGAAAAAATTAAATTGTCAGTTGGAAGATGTGAATGTGTGTTGTCACTTTATTCACTTTTTTTTTTTTTTAAGTTCTTTAATAATTTTCAGTTTCAGCATTATCAGTACCATAAAAAGGCATTTTATTTGTTTTTGTTTTGTTTGGTTTGGTTTTTTTTTGCTAACTTAGAGTCTTTATGTGCCACTGACATCAGTGGTCTTGACCTGTTTCTGTTTGCTTTAGATACTGGAGTGCTCCAGTGCTGTGCTTTGCCTTTTGCAGGCATTGAATCTCTTCTACCAGCCATGGAGACACCCCCTTCAGTCAGGGCAAAATGATAAATCAGAGTCACATTCCTGGATCTTGTGCATTGTTGCAAGGAAGGGAGAACTCACCATGATTCTTATCAATGAATGAAAAAGTTGCAAGTTTTTACACCCGTTTTGGCTACTGGTGAGCTAAGTCGCAAGAACAGAAGTCGGTAATGTGGGTTTATCTGGGATTTAGCAAACACGCTATAGGTAGTAAAACAACTTAGGTCTAAGAATAAATGGAGAAAAAGTGAAAGGAGAAAACGTGGAAGGAACTGTGGTGTAGTTTCATATGAGCAAAGACTAATTTTGAGTTTTATTCTCAGACTTTTAGGATACCTGCATATTTGGCGTTTTCAGGGGACCAATGTTCAGTTTGGATATGTCTAGCCTGGGTGAGGAGAGCTGAACTCTGAAGGTTGTTTGTCCAACCTGATGCACAGTTGAAGTGAACTGATGAGTGCAATGAAGCTGTCAAAGGAGCTTGGCCTGGGTTTGACTAGATTTGTTGAAAGTGGTTTGTTCTGAGGATGAGTAATCAAAGCACAGACTTCTGGCAGCTTCAGACAGACTCTCTGCATCACCATTAACAATGGATAAATTCAAATGTTTACTCAAGGAGACCTTTTAAAATGTTTTCTTTTTTTGCTTTGTTGCTACTTAGTTAACTGGAAACAGAAAGCTATTTTTTCTCCCTCTACAGGCTTTAGGTGTATATAGAAGACTACATCTCCTGCCATCCGTACTTGTACTCTCCTGTTTCCTTCACAAGCTGAACACAGGGAGGCGATGCTTCTTTCATACTCTTACAGTGTCCCCTCATTACAACAGGATATCTCGCATGTCTTGAAGGTCTGCTGCCTACACAGCGTTTTCCTCGTCTCACCATGAGATTACAAATGGTGACTGAAATGAGTAACTCGACTCCCAACTGATTAGTCAGTCTTTTAAAACGGAAGCAGAAGACTTCCCCCCCCCCAGAACCACGTTGCACAGGAGACCAAACATGAAAAAGGAAATTGGGGACAAGCAGTCTGAAAAACTGCGTTTGAGACATACGTCCCACATAACCACACGCTTTTGCCAGACAGACTCAAATCTGGTCTTACGCACTGTCGCCTGGTATGAAAAAAAGGCAGCTTATTTAGTGAAGTTCATTACACATTTTGGAACTATATTTTTTCCAATCATCACACCCCATGTCATTTTCTAAAGAGAAAAAGAATATCCCCACACTATTCTTCTAGTGTGATCAGTTGTAGCTCGCGCTAGATCTTAAAGCAAATAGATTGTGCGTTTTCAGTAGATGCTATTCAGGTTTTTATGAAAATAGCACTCCCTGAACTACTTTAACAAATGTAGGTACACTTAAATTGGGGAAAAATATGCTCTACCTTATGTTAAAGATGTGACCAAATGGATTTTTAACTCGGTTACTCAAGCATTTGGATCTAAGGCTTTTATAGAGCTTATTACTGAAAGAAACATTTCCAAGGTATTTAAATGTCATTCTTTAAAATGCATTCGTTATGGTAATGAATTCATTATAAGCCCAAACCTAGCCATATAGTGGTGATTCATGAACTCAAAAGATAGTACATATAAGAATGTGTAAAACTTCTTGAATTGTAATTCAAACTTTTTAAAGTTCTAAAATGAAATTATTCACATGTGACAGTTGGACAGTGAGACATAATGTTTAGAGAATGGGGAGTAAGTATTTACTTATTTTGCCAGATTAAAAGTTGTTGTTGTTTAAAAAAAAAAAAAGAAGAAGAAGAAGAAAGAAAAACACTTCAGTGAAGCTAAAGGGTTTTGGATAAATGAAATGCTCAGATTAAAATATTTAATGGGAAAAAAAGGCAAAGTTTGAAAGCGAAGAGTAAGGGGGAAACAAGGAATAAGGGGGATTATATTCCAATCAGAAAATGAGGCAAACCTCCCATCTACTTTCCTCTGGGGAATACATTCAGGACTGTAAAAGGTGTGGTTTTATGGTGGTAGGTAAGTTCTGAGTCTCAATAAAAATCCAAATTTTCAAGGAAGAGAGAAGCACTTCAGTGTTAGTTCTTGGAGTCTGAAGCCAATGCCATCCTCAATGCCATTTCAAAGCCAATTTCTCAATGCCATTGAGAAATTTAGGAAATTTCTTCTCTCTCCTTTGTCATGAAGTCTTTGGATATTCTGTCTTTTCTCCCTTAGTGTGATGTTTGCCACAGGCAGAATCTGTACTACCTATGGAAGGGTGTAATTCATTGCCTACCTGAACAGTTGCATGTGTCAGTTTGGAGAAATACAATTTAGTGCTTATCTCTGACAACAAAAATGAATAAGAAAAAAAAGAATACTAAATTGGTGTGGGTTTTAATCCTATTCACGTCTATAAATTCCAGTTAAGTTTACCGGCTTTTGCTTTGGGCACAACTACATGCAATCCTAAAGAAAATTTCAAACAGTCATCATTGTCCTCTATTTGTACATAACCTTAAAATTATGTGTGTGCTTTCTCCTATATATTAAGCTAGCATGACATGTTCATCTTGACAGTTTTATATTAAATCCATAGTTCATTTTCTCACCTCAGATCATGAGATAAAGCCTGGGTAATGAAACTTAGCTGTAGCTGGTGAGCCCCCTGACTTCACTTCAATGGGATCTGGAAAAACATAACTCTGGGAGAGCTCCTTAATCAAGCACATTCATCATTGGTCTGATTTTCAAGTTCTTGCAAACGCTGTTGACAGTGAACCAATACAGCTGCCAGAAGCTTAAGACTGTTTCTGGCTGTTAATAGCAACCGGTGCGTGTCATAGAATAACTGTCCAACAACTGGGGTGTGCTGGGTTTTCTCTTTTAGAGAACATTATTTTATTAGTGTTAGTGCACTCAGCTTGCATTAAAAAGGATTTATTGGTGGAAAAAGAGATATCTGGCACAACCATACCATCTTGTGTGCATCACGAATAACAATAAAACGATGAAGGGTTCTGCTGTAGTCCACATGAGTAGTCATGAGATTGAAAAGGTTTACAATGGATCCTACCATAATTTTAGGCCTCAAATCACACATCTCAAACGATGAGATTATAGAGTGTTTGAAAAATAATTGCAATAGAAATTTTCATAATAGATTCAGAGAGTTTTAAAAGCAAAAGAGAGCTTAGTAACCTGGTTTGACCTGCTGCAAAAGAAAGGCTTTAGAATGACGAGCATATAAAACACTTCTGTTTGTTATCCAGTCTTGATTTGAACTCTCAGTATGTCTGACATGTCTCCAAGTGGAGCTGTTTTCACCAAGAAGTGTCTCATCATCATTTGAAGTTGTTTTGCTTTTGTTTTGTCTCCATTAGCAAATCTGTTCCTTGATGAATACATTAAAGGTTATTTTCCTTATTCTTTTCCTAGAAGACAGATTGCTGGAGCTCGGTCTCAGTTCTTTTACAAACCCATTAAATTTGGAAACAGTCTTTGTAAACACAGAAATCAAAATCAGGCATGGGATGGGATTTGTGGCCTTTCTATGTGAGGACAATAATACTTCCTGTGTGGACAATACAAACACAAAAAGAAGTCATATTTGGAAAGCAGAAAATACGCATATATATTTATATAGTGATACATGCATATATTTATATACACATACGTACAGTATAAAGAGATTTGGGGCTTACGGTCTGTGGGTTTGGTGTCCACTCTCCTTTAGTGGGGTATGAGCTGCTCCTTATTTAGAAAGAATGAACTTTTCTACGTAAAGAACTGAAAATTTTCTCCTTTTTTAATTAGACAAACTTCCTTAGAAAGAAGCTTTGGGTTAATTATATGCAGCACATGCATACCCTGGTAGTTGCATATTGTCCCATTTATTTTTCAGTATTTGGAGACTTTACATGGTAATTTACATCTTTTTAAATTGTCAGTAACCCAAAAATGCTTTTCAGATAGCACTAAGGCCATGTAACATCTCATTTCAGTATATATAATAGCACTAAATATGCATATTTAAAAATTCAAATCTCTCTCTGTTTAGTTTGGAAAGTGGAATTGGGTGATATCAGTTGTGTTTTTAATCCAAGATTGAGCCTTAGGATCTGTGCTCTGGGTCTTTGCCATTGTTATCCTGCAGTCCTGAGTGACTTGGAGCATTCAGAACTCCTTCATCTTGGAAGTCTTTGCCCAATGGTATCAGGAGACTGAACATTTTTTATCAGAGCAGGAAAAGCTCGCTGTATGTATAAAGCCTTGCTGTCCCCTGCTGGTAACTGAAGTAAATCTGAAACACCTCTTGGCTGAGCCTATCTTACTGCAAACTACTCTTTTTTTCTTTCCTTTATAACCACAAAGCCACCTTGCACAGTAACTCTTTATGATTTCAACCATTTGAGACCCTGGCAGAGGGGTATGGTCCTTCTGGCCTTATGGGGCTGGATGTCCAGATGCGAAGGCTGAGGTTGATACCCAGCTGATGAAGAGCTGGTGCTGTCTCTAAGCCGTGTGCAACTTCTGCTTTTTCTAGCCTTGCCAAAGGTCTAGAGACCGTGGGAGGGAGAAGGTGGAGATGCAAGGGCTGTGGGTGCAGGAAGCGGAAGCATTGCATAGGGTGTGAGGTAGAAGGTGACAGCAGGGTGCATAGGGTGTGAGGTAGGAGGTGACACCAGGGTGGGACTTGATGCTAATTTCCATGCTGAGAACAGGATTTGCTAATGCCGGTGTTCTCTCCACACCTTGCTAAGAAGATGCAGTTGTAGATGTTGTTGCTAGATTCCTCTTTCTCAGCCTAAAGAGGGGAGTTGCCTGAGTAGAGACAGGGTTACGTACCAGATCTGGCTAGGATAGGCAGTTCTGGAGTGGCATAGAGGAGAACACAGCTTATGACCCCAGTGTACATGAATGGGCATGTTGACAGTGTCCCTCCACGTCACTGCCTTCGGGTGGGCATGTTGGCAGAGTCCCTTCAAGTCCCCACCTTTCTGCTATTGACATAGGCCTTAAAAACATCAGTAGTGGAAATATCACACTTACATGCTAATACTTTTTTATATAGACATAGGGAGACAAATGTGGGCAGAGTGCTATCTCCCACTTCCTCCTATAAGTCAGACAAACCAAAAAAAGCATGTGAGGCCACAGATTCACCCCTGCGTGGGGTAGCATCAGGTCTTCTGTGGGCAGAAGAAGAAGCGAGGATGTTGTCAGGAGCTCAGAAACTGAAACGTACCAAATCAAGATGAAAAAGCAAGTGGAGAATGTGAAGCAGGGACAAAGAGTCTGGGTTAAAAAAGGACTCAGTAGCTCTGTGGTTTAACCTAGCAAGCAGATTAACACCACGCAGCCCTTTGCTCACTGCATCAAGGTAGGCACTATGAAGGAAAAAATAAATCCATTGCAGCTGAAACCAAGTCAAGGCGATGTATCATACTAGGAGATGATCAGAAAGTCAGAATTCTTCCTTAGGAAAAATGCAGTAGATGCAGTGTTTGCTCTTGCTCTTTACTCTGGAAGAACTGAAACTGCTGCTTTCACAGAGATACACCCCCAACAGCCAGCCAGCCAGTCAGCCATCACTTAGTCACAGGATACATGGATTCTGATGTGAGGGAGATCTGAGGCATGTGCTCCATGTGTGCCTCCCTGCACCCCAATTTAGCCTGTAAATCATGGGCTCTCTCAAAGAGAGAGAAAATGTACTCAGCTAGCTTTCTCTCATGGTTGACTTCCTGTGCTCCATTTTGTGTCTGGGCAGTGCATGGCAATGCGTAGCTTCCCTGTTCAGTGCCTCTGCTGGGGATTATTCAGCCTGTGTTGAGCTTAAAAAGCACATAATGAAATGTGCAAGGGCTGTAGCAGTCTGTTGACTCCCACTGAGCCCTCATGGTTTCAGCCTTTATAGAAGTTTCTGCACACAACTTTGCAATAGTATCATTCCACTGATCCTAGGGAGGGTGTGAATGAAGGAAAGACAATTTTCACCCATCTTCTTGCCAATATCAAAACTGATTTCTAAGATTGTTTCTGAAGAAATCTAGATCTCTGTTACACATTGTTCTCCTCATGTTTTTTGTCATGTTCCCTCTCTTCCACTCCTCTTTCTGCCCTCCAGCTGCTAGATGAGCATGTGTTTAAGGGCATTCTGCATTGGCTGACCTTCTTGAGGAGTTGGCATGTGACGCAGTATATCACAAGTATACAGCAGAAAATGATTAACAGGAGCGTAACGGGCTAAGGTTAAAGAAACTGTTTAAGAAACCTTCCTTTAATTAGCTCAATATATCTCCTCTTTCTGCTTCTCCTCTTGTCATGAGTTACAACTATTTAAAATAGCATCAAGGCACGGGCATTTAGTTACCATAAATGATAGATATTTGCGAAGATTATTTGACAGCTTGCAGTCAACATTGCCTTATAGAGTATGTGTGAGAAAGGCTGGAAAACAAACGTCTCAGGTACATAAGAGCCTCCTGAGTGGAAAATGTTTCACCTCAGTAACAGGCTGTGACACCCGCCAGTACCAAAACTGAATGGATATTTAAAGGCTGGCTCTCAAAACCAAAGGAGATGGTAAAATGTCCATCTGGCTATTTTGGCAAGAGTTTTTATTCCTCTAATCACACCATGGGTCATCTTTATTTCATTTTATTTTTTAAACCGAGTCGGAGGTAGAGAGGCAGTGCAGGGTTTTGGTTGGAGAGATCAGGAGGTGCAAAGGGAAGACTGCTAAACAAAGGGTGGTCTTGAGATGCTGTCAGAGCCTTTGTTTAATGTTTTAATCACCTTACATTTTACTATTCTGCCTTCAGCTTGAGCCAAACGCATCATCTATTGGAATCTTCCTATTTCATTGCCAGACTTAATAAATACAATCCCAGTGATTCTCCCTTTGTGATTCAGTTGGAGGCTAGAAAGTGGGATATTAGCAGAGGCGAAGATGTTGGAGAGCCCAAAGTTCTTGCTTTAAATTGGTTTATTTGTGCATAGTTTCTGTACCAGCTTTTAATGTTCTTTTTGCACCAAAATTGATGCTGTTGGTGAACAAAACAGGAGCAGGAGTGAGTTTGAACTGGAATGTGGCAAGCAGCTCCAAAGCCACATTAATGTGAAGACATCCAGAGCTTCCCTGCACACACACTAAGCAGCCTGTTAACTCCCATTTTCAAACAAGTTCTAGCTCCTGCTCTGTGTTTGCAAATCAGTCGAGGCTATAAGAGGGTTGTACCTAAATTTCAATGCCCTAAGATGGACCCACAACAAAGCCCAGAATTTAAACATAATCTTTATTTTCTGCAGTGATGTGGAGAAAAGGATGAAGGTAGCTGTGAGAGGAGTAGGCTAAATGGTGCTTGAAGCAGTGCTGATGTTTAAGTACCAGTCTCTGAAAGATCCAGAAGTGTACAGGAGGGCTCATTAGTAAGGACTAACCCAGCCAGGTCTCCTAAGCTGGATGCTCGAGTCTGATGTCTCCGCTCAGCTTAGCTAACCTTGTTTCAGTGTCTTGTTGCTCCCTAGGTTAGCTAATATTTGTGTACATGAGCAACTGCAGACCAAGAAAGTTCAACAGAGACTTAGTGTGTACATAAAGTGATTTTCTGAAGTGTTGGAATACTGGTGTTCAGCTTCCATGGAAACACACTTAACGTTTATCTCAAATGTTCTATGACTACAAGTCCATGAAGCACATTACTTTCTCTCCGTGTGCGGGTAGTTCAAGTCTCTCATCAAAACAAATGTCAGTTATTTCTGTTCCAGGAATACCCACAGTCTTAGTGCTGTCTGAAGAGCTGCCACTAGGTGGTACCATAGGATTTTGTAGATGTCGAAGAGACCATACCAAAAGCAAATTTGTCTTAATGTTAGTGTAATGTAAAATAGATGCGGATACACGAGCCAAGCCATTCTTTTAAGATAATGCCCTTATTTGAAGATAGCACTCTTCACAGAACGTTGATTTACCCCTACAAAGGCAGGAGCAGTTGGGAGGACAGTTGGTCCTGGTCCTTTTAAAGGCATTTACCTGAAAATTGTGGGATATTTAGGAGTTAATGGAGCAGGAAGCCAGCACAGTTCTGCAATATGAGATCTGAACGCCCACTCTGTGTGCAGTGACTGTTGTAGAGGTAGCAGCAGTGTCAGCTGGAGTGAATTGCAGACACTGAAAGAACTATTTAGTAGTGAGAACCAGACTGCCCAGAGCCACATCCAGCCTGGCCTTGAATGCATCCAGGGACAGGGCATCCACAACCTCCTTGGGCAACCTGTTCCTCTTGAAAAATATCCAGTTGAATAAACAAGCTCTTACACCAAGGTGCGAAATGTTCTCCAACAGTACTGATAGCTCACATCTGTCCAGTCAACTGTATTTTAAGCTCTTTTCCCTTCAATATGTTAATTCACATTTATGAAGCTGTCTTATTATAATTTTTGTCTTCATTCTGCTTTATGCAGTTTCCATGCAATTGCATTTTACTACCCACCTCCTTAAGGCCCCTGGATTACATTTGCATATGAATTTCCCTCACACTGTGAGATCAAAGAACTTAAACATCTTGAGTGAATTTTGTTTCGTTTTGTCATTTCTCTTTTTTCACGTGGGCTGACAGAGAAAGAATAATTTCCCAGGAAAATTTTAATGAATAATTATTACAAAAATAAATAGTAACACAAAAAGGATATCGGAAATTATTACTAAAATACTGTAGTGTGAGATACAGTGACTGTTTCTGTTTTTGTAATTATTAAATTCACAGATACCAAAAATTCCTACTGGAGTCCTCCTCCTATGTCCACCTTTACCATTCTTCCAACTCCCGTATATATACATTACCTTGCTATACATGGTTAGGTAATGTTTTAGTCCTAATAAAAAAAAAACAACTAGATATATTCCTGACAAAGAATTCAGCATCACTGCAGAATGTATTTCGTCAGTGCAGAGAGATCAACATAAGCTGTAGTATGAGAATGACAGAAAAAAGGCACAAATCAGAAAGCACGAAGTGTGACACAAGTACAGTTCATTCTCATAATTCCTGTGGCAGAATGTGGAACTTCTAGTACTTCCTGATAGTACTTCCAATAGTACTATTGATTAACTATCAACCATATGGAATAGTGAAAACCATTTGTGACTGTAAAAGGTGTCTGTCTAGACTAGAATACGCTGCACTTTTTGTTTGACATGAAAAGATAAATATATCATGTCACAGAACCTCTTCTATGCCATTTGGCAAGGTGAGTTTTTTCATTTTATTCTACTAAACGACAAAGCTCTAGAAAGAAATTCAATAGATACAAGGACCTTTCATAACTGCAATGTTAAGTCCGGTTGAAATGACTGAATTTAGGTCAAAATCCAGACCATTTGTTCTAGAATTGAATTCAAGGAATTTTAGGTGCTTAATTTTGCATGTTTGCTGATAGTGCTTCAAGACAAGTGCCAAAGAGTTTTTGTACTGATGAGCCAAGGCAGGAAGGCCAAATGTAGAACTCAGGAACAAGTGCCAGCAATGCAAGCACTGGTCTTAGAGCTTGCTAATGGCATTTTATCTGGCATCCTCCAACTTATGTACCATTGTTTCACTGCAGTGTGCATTTCAGCTCTTCTGGTGTCAGCCCATTCAGCCTGAATTTGCCTATGCACCTTCTCTAGTGAGAAGTGTTTCTGGTGTTTGAAATAAGAAGCCTGTCAAAGGAGCTCATCCTGCTAACTGCATGTATTTTTGAGACTGAGATTTTCTTTCACCATATACTTTTTTAGATTCTTTATCCTTTATCTGTTCAGAAGCAAATGTCAGTTGTGCTATTCATGCAGTCTATTTGCTTCAGATTATCACAGAAGTATCTATATCCAGGTTAGAAGAACTACTAAATAACATTATTTACATGTGCTGGTAGATTAGAGACTATTGCCTGTAGTTAATGTAGTCCAGTTCTGTATTTCAGAGGGAGAAAAAGATAACACATTTTATGTAATGCTTTAATTTTTTTCACACTAATTTGGTGCAAAATTGAAAGGTGTGTACAGGGCAACTCACCAAAGAAGCTTCAGCCTAGGGATTATTGACAAGTGTGGGAAACTGAGTTGGGCAGTTTCTCCTTTCTGTATCTCTGGACTGTGCAGGCATGGCAATGTTGGTGTCAAAACAAATGAAAACAGATGATACTTTATTCAGAATACTACATCATGCAGTTCATGATTTCTCTTCCTATGCTCTTCTCTGTGCTAAAATGTGACATTCTAAAGGCAATGTAATCACGTGAAGCTTTTCAAGAAATAGAAATTAAGAAGTTTTTTCTTTCTCCTTTGTGAGTCTTCAAGCTATAACCACTGTATTAGAAAGAAAAAAAAAAATTGTTTCCCTAGAGTTTTATTGAGTACAAGGTTTTGTTTGTCTTTCCAGGGTGGTTATGTGTAGATAGGAACATATACATAGACCAAAATATAGCTTCGCATGCAAACCTAAATGCAAACTGGTGTAAATGGGGAGACAAATCCAGCTGTAGTCACTTTATATGCAAATATAAATGCAGTACAAAAAACTAAACAAGGCAATGTCCCATCTAAGATAGAGAAATGTTATCATGGCAGTCGGAACCCATGGCAACAAAATAATAATATAAGAGAATTATTTACTCTATAATTGTCTCCTTTTTCTCAATAAAAGATCAGAGCATGCAGGGCTTCCTTTGAAACATCTAGGAATACATTGAGTCCAATTTCTGAGATCAAACTACAGAGGTTGAAGAACTGGAGAAAATGAAAAAAGAAACTTCTAGGAGGTATTTTCTTTCCAAATGAACAGCTTAGGAACATTTAAAGTAAAGCTTTTAGGGATATTTTTAGTGCCACGTTTCTGTCTGTCACTAAATGAATGTTTCAGATGGAGTGATTTTACTTCATAATTACAGTATCGAACAATTACGGTTCCTAAGTACCATAAGGACAGAACATCACGCTCTATTTGAAGGTAAATATGAATGAGGTTCTTATTTTTGTTAAGCAGGTAAGAAAACTGAGGCTCTCAAGCAAACTGAGATCTTTAACCAACGTGGGAAATTCTTCTTTTCATGGCTTTTCCACCCTTGGCTTTTAGTGCACCAAAAGGCAGAAAATGCATTCCATTCTTCAGGCCCATAACGTGCTTCTAAGTCCCACACATAACACAAAGGGCTCCTGTCATTCAGGAGTGAAGGTGTTACATGAGGTTAATGGTGCAAAACTGCTCTCAGGTCATCCTAATGTGATGCTCATCTCATTTAAGCAGCAGAGAATGCTGGAGAGATTCTCTCTTTTGAGCTTTTTGTTCAAACTTCATGTTTGGATCAAGACTGAAATGAGTCTGGGGAGGTTCTTGTGCCAGTCCTGTGATTCAGTGTATCAGTGTTCAAGTCATTTTGTGCACTGTAGCTCAAGCAAGGAATTTCCTGACAAAACAGAAAATGCTGAGTGTTCAGTTCCAACATTTGCAGAGGTGTCATTGAATTTCTCCATGCAGAAAAAATGGCACCCATTGGAATTCATCAACTCTTACTGAATGTTTGTAGGGACCAAAGAGTGGATGTGATCTCAGTGAGGGGTGGGTGGTGCATTTCAGCAGTGGTGACAGTGGGTCACCTCTACTGGTACAGATTGCTACAGATGTGGAGACATTGCTTTCAGAATAACCTCCATATTTTTTTTTAATATGTTTTTATTCATTTCTTTTACGTCTGTTATTACTGCGCCTCTAATTGTAATTCTGGGGCAGTCTAGCCGTGATGTGCACGTGATGGATCTGACAGAATCCAAGTTCCTATGTGCTGTGGGAGATTTAGAAGTGTCACTGTGTGTGGGAATTCAGTTTTTGTTGTGTTTGTTGATTTGGGTTGTTGGTTTTTTTTTCCAGTAACATGATGTTATTAAGAAATAAATTCCACTTGGAGTTTATTCCTACCATTTATATTTAGTAGCTTTTTTTTTTTTTTTTTTTTTTGGTAAATCCACTTGTGCTCTAAAAGAGATTGAGTCCTTTAAAGCACAACAATTCTCAGAACTGAGCTTTTTGCGTGATTGAAAAAAGGAACTATCACTATACTTCAGTGAAAGCAAGCAAGACACTTGCAGTGCAAATGTTCTTTCTAATAGAACTCTCTGCAAGTGCTTTCTATTTAGGTACAACAGTACTTTATGTCCTTATGGAAAAAGCATAAGAAAAAAAATGTCTTTGGCAATGAAGATGTTTCTCTGCCTGATAGTAAGAGGCTTTGGTCAAAAAGATCACCCAGAAGCCTGAACATCTGTAATGCCTTCCTGTAGTGCTGACACGCTCCTTAAATATTAATGGGCACCCCTGTCCTACATGTAGGTGGAAGATGGAGGTAACCTCTCCATTTCACACTTGTGCACAGCAGGTTATAGAAACAGGCCAAGATCACTCTTGGAAATTCTTGGTAAATCTGTGAGATTTGAGCAAAGTTCAGTCTTCGAAATTGTACTTCAGTAGCTGGCTTTTTCCTCTGTCAAATTACCGGGTTTGGGATGCTTGATTATGACTTCTTTAAATGTGAAAGTCATAGACGTAGGGAATGAACAAGAATAAAGATGACTGGGTCACATCTTTCACATCTAGACATTTTCAGATGCTTTGTGAAATGGATCTTTAATAATGCATATTTTGTACTGTGTAACTATTCAAAAATCCAACTGCTCAACTCCAAAACACTGCTGTATGTAGTAAGATGCTTTAATTATTCGAAAAATTGTGAATGCACATCAAATTATCATATACAAATTTCAAGTGATCATGTATATGTATTTAAAGCAATCATGCCAAGTGCTTTCTCAGATTTAAACAGGAGAAAAAAAAGATTAATTTATAAAGATTTGAAAGGTCTGCTCAACAATTTTTTTAATTTACTTTGTTGATGTAGTTTTAATTCGAAGATTATGGCAAACTTAGTATGCTCTATTATACTTGAGTTGTTGATAACCCCTAAAAGTGTAATTACTGTACATTTCTGTTTAAGCATCCTAAATTAACTGAAATAGCATTAAAATCCTCCATGATACTTTATTACAGAATTATTAAAATAATATGCTAAGAACGGTTTATTTTTTCTAATGATAATTAGACTGGTGATCAGAGAATTAGTCAGATACCCACCTCTCTGGATATAGTCTATGTTCGTCTGTGCAGACGTATGTGTTTCCACTGGGGGTTTCCCACTATTTCTTTATAGAGTTACCAGAAAAAGTATAAGGGATTATTTTTATGAAGATGGACTTTTTTTTATGTTTTCGGCCAGGAATTAGAGATCCCTGACAGCCTCCTGCTCTACTGCTCTCTGGTTTTCTTTGTGATAAAGTCAGGAATGTGGAATTCGAAAAAGAGCACTGTCAGGCATCTGTGATTTCATTATCACACATAGAATCATTGAATCATAGGATGGCTTGGGTTGGAAGGGACCTCAAGGATCATCAAGCTCCAAAACCCCTTCCTCAGGCGGGGCTGCCAACCTCCATATCTAACACTAGAACAGGCTATTTCAAGGCACTCTTTTCCTTAGATCACAACCATTGGTGCAGCAGATTTTTTGGGCTTCCTTCTTGGCCCACTGAGAAAGGCGACTTGACCTCACCTCTTCTGAAAACGAGACTTGGATTTGTAAGAGGGAAAAATGGCTTGCTATATATTTGAGTAAATTATGTAATTTCAGCAGTCCTGATTGCTGTCCTCACCGTGACTTCAATCAGCAGAAATTCCCCAGTGCTGAAAGGATTCCGAGACGGCGCCCAGGCGGAAGTTGCGATTTTCCACTGAAGTTTCATTGCAAAATGAATGGTAGCTGCGGGACTGCCGAACAAAACCACATCCTCCTTGTAGCTCAGCCTCGCCTCTCATGTTCATTTCTCTGCTAACCGCTAGTGCTGAGGAAGAAAGAAATGAAAAAGAAATGCAGAAAGCCAGAAGAAAAAGTAGGTGATAGAACAGGCTATGGGTATCGGAGAACAGCAAAAGGATCGAGTTCATATAAAATGAAAGTTACTAGGGTTTTTTTTTTGCTTGATTAATCTTATTGTTACCTCTTGTATTTAGAATTATTTTTGATTGTGACTATTCCTCCTTCTCCATGTGGGTTAGAATATATTTTTCTTCAGGAATATATTACAGCTCATTCTGCAGCTAAAAATACGCTATAAATCTTTGAGGAGCAATGAAGAAGATCACAGTGTGCAACTGGAGACACCCAAAAATCCTCTCATTTCTTGTGACACGATGACAAATTCTAATTAGTATGGTTACTCCACTAAAACTGTTCAGTGCTTTTTAGGCTGGGTACTAGCAGAAACTTCTCCAAAAGAGCAGTGAGGCATCAAAACAGGCTGCCCAGGGAGCTGATGGAGTCACTGTCCCTGGAGGTGTTCAAGAATCATGGAGATGTGGCACTAAGGGACGTGGTCAGTGGGCAGTGTTGGTGGTAGGTGGATGGTTGGACTGGATGATCTTAGAGGTCTTTTCTAACTGCAATGATTCTATGATTCTATGGTTCGGTATTTAATTAGGAAAAAAAAGGAGTCATTATTAACATTACTTCGTCATGAGTGTAAGCATACATTACAACTTGTGCATTTACAGAAGAAAACTAAATTAATCATTACTAGAAAATGTATGAAGAGAAGATTGCTCTGTTTTTTTTCTCCCAAATAGTCAGTTAACAAGTGAGATGTTTTAGTGAAAAGAACTAAGTGAGATAAATACAAAGGAAAATGAAGAGAGTTGTGTTAAAGAGCATGTATTATGAAACATCCCTTTGCTCTGAATGCTAGGAACATTTGTTAGAAAACAGCTTTTTATTAAGTGATGTCCTTAATTCATTGTCATTCACAGTATGGCATCTACCACGTTTCTTCTTCTATTTTAAGTGGTGTAGAACATGTTCAAAAGAGGTTTTTAATTTTTTTTTTCTTTACAAATAAGTAGATGAAAGGGAATAAGTGTATTCAAGTCCCATGAAAGGAATTTATTGAGTCCATACTTCTATCAAAAAACTGATGGTAGACCACAGAACATTTCACTTATAAAATGCAAAATCACTGCAACAAATGAAGAAACTACTGGAAAAAAATATTAATTGCAAGATTTTTACTAAAAAAACTCAACTGTCATAGTATATTCCATTCTGTTTCTAGAATACTTCTCCACCAACTTTAGCAGAAGCAACCACACATACATTAAAAACAAGCCAGTTAAGAGTTCTGTTTTGTACAATCACTTTAATAAAATATTACCTACCCTGAGTTGTAACAGGAGGCACCTACAAATTCATAACTACTCAGGCCTTTAGCTTTTACCTTCTCACAAAAATGGGAGCCACCTTTTGTCATTTCTGTTGTCTTGCTTCTTTGCTAGTTCCTTATACTCTTTTGACCTTAGAAACCTGGGAAAAGAGTCTTTTGCCATGAGACTATAGATTAACCTCTGGGCATCATCAAAACAACTGAGGGTGGGTTCTGAGATGTTCTGAGAGATGTGATTTCTTGTATGAAAGTCAATATTAATCTGTGGGAAGGAAGGAGGAACAAAATCAGTGTCAGTTTGATTGGAATGCTGAGGTCTGTTTGTGTACAGGACACAATCAGCTTCTGAATTTCCTCCCACATACCCAGGCTGATGCCAATTGGCAGGGAGGTCATCCCTTCTTTTTCTAGCATACCATTTTTTTAATACCATTTATTTGGTTCTTAGACAATTGGCATCGCTGGGGCTGTGGAACTAGATTGAGGTGGTGATAAGAACAAAACTGGGTTTTGATTATTTCATCTTTCTGCCAGACCAAATCCTATGAAGTACAGATCACCAAAGGGCAAATTAGGGATTAGAGCAAATCAGGCTGTTTCACACAAAGTTCTCCACCAGGTAAATCGCTGACATAACGGGGAAGGGCAGCCAAGTTGAAATGAGTTTTCCGTCATTGTAGGAGTTTTGGATTTGAACTTTCCACTTGATTCCCATCCTCAGTCGGTACCCAAAGTACATGCAAAAAAATCTTTACCTCCTTTGGAGCATCAGCTTCAATGAAGTCAGCGTAAATCTTTTGGGCTTTGGCTGCGATCTTGGTGGAAGACTTGGTTTTTTTGAAATCTTCACAAGCCAGCCAGAACTCTACATTCTCCTCGCTGAATTCTGACTTCAAAAACTTCCTGAAAGCTGCCAGGCCATCTGGAGAAAAATGCATGAGACTGAGGGGTAGAAGGAAGCTGAAAAATCAATATAGATTCTATAATGTGTGCATTTATTTGCAGGATATATATTGTCACTTATGTTTCTGAAATTGTTTTGCCCACCAGCCAGCAGCTAGCCCCAGGAGGCTGTTTTGGGGAAAATAAGGGCATGACACAACAGCAGTGGTAAGGTGATGAAGGGAGTTCTGCCAGTTATTCACAGAGGAAGGATCCCAAAACCTGCTTTGTGTGAGCCAGTCTCTCCAATGCTTCTTATTCAAAAAGAAATCAGGATCATGGTGGTCTATAAGAGGATTTGGAGCAACTAGACAATCAGGGATGTGAGGCTGACCCCACTCTAAGCAGCGTGCTGAGCATTAATTTGTGCTGTGGCAGTGTGCTGCTCTCAGGGTTGAGAGCCTGGCTAGATAGCTTCTATGCTGCTTTTCAGGTAATGAGTTTCAAGTCGAACAAGGCTTACATGCCACCAGCAGTACTGTGGCTCAGAGTACATGGTTAGGTGGGCAGACAGCAGTGTGCAAACCTGATGGCAATGTCTGTGAGTTGATTTGACATGGTTTTGTTATTTTTAACACTTTTCATCTACTCTTACCTTTATTAGCAAGTAGTGTATCCACAGAGTCAGACCAAGCCAGTGTTTCTTCTGTGTTTGACCTATGGAAACAACATCTATCCTTGAAAATAGCATCATGATCTTTTGCCTGTGCAGGCCATGGTAGCTACTCTATCATTTGGATATCCCACAGAAGGAGCACTTTTTGGGGTGGGGGCATAGAGGACCCAGTCTCATAAAACAGAATGTTATTTGACACTGGAAAATTCATCCATGAAACAACATTAATAATGTTTGCAATTGATTGAACTACAGTAAAAACATATGAGGGATATTAACGTTCTAGAGTACTGAATTCCTTCTCAAGTTCAAA
This sequence comes from Centrocercus urophasianus, assembly GCF_019232065.1. NCBI lineage: Eukaryota > Metazoa > Chordata > Aves > Galliformes > Phasianidae > Centrocercus > Centrocercus urophasianus. Next base: position 6,847,713 of record NW_024884733.1, on the reverse strand, counting down.
TGTATCAACCATCAATATGACACTTACTTCTTGGAATGAGTAGAATTATCTACACAGTTATCATGCTAACACTGGTAACGTTATGGGCTTTTTTCTGCAATTTCTCAACAATATAGAAGTTTGAATACATGTAAATAAGGGTCAAAGTAAAAGCTTTCAGTTCTATTAAACTTGGCTTTGATTGAAATTAACACTTTAAGAGCTTTTAATTTAAACCTCCAGCAGAGAAAAAAGCTCCCTTGACCAGTATTATTGTTACTGCTTACAGTTTTTGTTTGGAAGAAAACAGTTTCATAAAAATGAAGCACTGTGCAGAGATGTGCCTCTTAGCACACAACTTCTGATGGAATCACTGTGTGCCTACCTGCTTTCCTATGCTATTTTCCTATTTAGTTTTCTCAATATCAGGCATCTCCAAATGAACGTTAGTCTCGTAACCACCATTTAGCAATAAGGAAGAATAAATCTGACTTTGGTCATATTCTTGTCTCAGATTGGTGACATTGGTCATATCCTATTTGTTAAGGAGTACATTTCTTCACTAAACCTCAGTTCAATAGTATGCAACTGGAAATTTTTTTGAAATAATTTTTTGTTGAGGAAAAACTAAAAAAATACATAAAATCTGAAAGATATCCTCTAGCAAATCTTGCAGGCAGGTCATTTCAAGAGTCAATCAGTTTTTCATGTTACCTCTAGGCCCTGGAACGTGTTCAAAGGAGGGCAACAAAGCTGGTGAGGGGTCTGGAACACAGGCCATATGAGGGGAGGCTGAAGGAGCTGGGAATGTTCAGCCTGGAGAAGAGGAGGCTCAGGGGAGACCTCATTGCTCTCTATAACTTCCTGAAGGGAGGTTGTAGTGAGCTGGGGGTCAGCCTCTTCTCTCGTGTCATTAGTGATAGGACCAGGGGGAATGGCTTCAAGCTACGGCAGGGGAGATTCAGGCTGGACATGAGGAAGTCTTACTTTTCAGAAAGAGTGGTCAGGCAGTGGAATGGACTGCCCAGGGAGGTGGTGGAGTCACCGAGCCTGGGGGAGTTCAAGGAAAGGCTGGATGTTGTGTTGAGGGACATGGTTTGGTGGGAGCTATTGGGAATAGGTGAACAGTTGGACTGGATGATCTTTTAGGTCTTTTCCAACCTTGGTGATTCTATGATTCTAAGGACATGTAGTGAAAGATAAAGGATTTACTTAAGCCAATATCCTGTAATCTACTCCAAATAGACTGAGTAGGTTTTTTCAAACATCCTTTGAATTCTAGTGAAATTCATGCACATTTAAAATACAATTTTTTAAAAAGTTCAGTGGGAATGAAGAATAGGTTTTGCTGACATTTTGCACTGAACAAAGAACTCGAAATAAAACAAATAGTTCAAAGGGCAAGGCCAGAGCAGACTAAGTGAGTAAGTCATTGATTACTCCCTCCCCTCCAAATTTTAGATGCAGTTTTTCTATACAGTGAAAAGAGGATATGAACACTACAATACCTGGAAAGGTATCCAACAGATCCCTGCCTCATGTTGCTTGTATTGAAACTGTTATATTTTATACAAAGACCTTGACAGGAAACCATGTTTCCCACCCTGTGATTATTTATCTTACACAGTTTACGATGGCATGGGGATTTGAAACTGAATTTACATTCCAGGTGAATGTAATCATCACTTGACTTTCTGGCAGCTCTGGAAATATTTGTATGCCTTTTCCCTCTCATTTGGTAGTAAGGAGGAACTGAACAGTTTGGAAGTGTTTTGTTTCAGTGCAGTCAAAACAAATCATGGAATTTCTTACAGACACCTAAATCATATTTTCTGACTAGCCTCTGTTCCTCAAGAAACCTCACAAATTAATTGTTGTGGAGGCTGAGCATTCTGTGTGTAAGGGCAGGCAGGAAGAACCAGAGGTAATGGAGGGCATTGTTGGGCTGGCAGAGCATCACAAGCCATTGGCAGTGTCTGTGGTCATGATGGGTGAGAAGCTGGGATATGTGAACAACAGAGTGGAAAAGGATCCCATGTACCACTAGTGCTATTTTCTATGTATATTTGTCAAGAGCTTATGTGATTATAAGTAAGAAAAATGCTTTTTTACACTAAGGGCAGTGAGGCATGGCACAGGCTGCCCAGAGAGGTGTGGGTGCCCCATCCCTGCAGATAGCCAAGGTCAGGCTCTGAGCACTGATGGAGCTGTGGGTGTCCCTGCTCACTGCAGGGAGTGAGACCAGATGGACTTTAAGGGTCCTCTTCAACTCGAACTATTCTGTGATTGTATGATCCTATTATGGTGCTACCATGCACTGTAACTGCAGTTATATTTATAATTATTACAGTTGGTTTCTGCACTGACATTTTTAAAAGCAAGTGCTTTTGGAGCTGTTGGTTTACTTCTATCCAACCGCACAAAATGATATTTAAATAAGTAGAAGAAAATGATATATGTATTTATAAATATGTATGCATGCATACAGGAGGGAAACTGGAGAGCAAATACATTCAGTCTGGATTGAAAAACAGAAATGAAAGCTAAACATAGCATCATGCAGTGCTCTGTGAGTTGTTGTGTGCTAATGCAGTTAATCAGCAGAGAATTTCTTTCAGTGACAGTAATAAACTCTAATTAAATATAACAAATTTTGGGCGCTTCAGCAGAACAAAAAGCAAAGATAAGACAATATAAACATAATTCTGCTTCTTTTCCTCATCAGTAATACTATTTGATTTAACATTTATTAGTCAGAGAATGATTTCACTGATTTCATTGGATTTGGATGGGAATGGCAAGCAGAAGTGACAACAAGGAACCAAAATCATCATTGTAGAGTGTAAGGGGGAAGGAAAACAAAAAGTGTCCAGATCATTTAAAAGTTGACCATCTCATAAAGAGCCTAAGATTAAAATAGCCATAAAAAACAACTCACTTCACTGGCATTTTTTGTTCCACTGTCTGACTGTCACGGGTAGGGCAGAATTTCTTTTCCTGACTGATCTTCAAGCTGAAGGTGATATGATAGCAGGAACAATACAATTAGCACGTGCATCCCCACAAAGTACAGTGCAAGCTGACAGACTGCTTTTAACACCTCCTTTACAATTTTCTCTTTCAGAACTATGGCTTATTTTTCAGCAGTGGCCATGCTATCTTACAGTTATGCTCTGAACAACATCTTATTAGAGAAATCATCTTACTGACTGTGGAACAGCAGGATGCAAAATAGGTTCAGTGCACCTAGCTAGAAAAGTCTTCATTGTATTTCTTTGCTCTTACTATTGTATCTGCTCTAAGCGCACCTGCGACTTATCCATTACCTTATACATCTCGAAGGTCTAAGCCCTTGAAGTGTTTGTCTCTCATTTATTCAAACAAGTCTTCTTACACTGATGCTGCTACAAACAATGGGGTCGTGTGGTATCTGAAAACTGTAAAGCAGCAGTTTCTTCTGCTCTTACTGATACTTCATTCGGTGTGATCTCTTCGAAGAGCATCACTCCGTCCCAGAAACATCCTCATATAATTTTTCCTTTTGCTGTGATATCTTTCTTTATTCTTTTCTTCTCAACACTTTTCTTTCTCGGTATATTCCTTGCTCCCTTGCTCTCCTGAACCAGGAGGCTTTTACTTTCAGGCCTCTCTCCTTGTGGTGCAGCCTAATCCTTTACTGCCCTTACCCAGCTTACTTTATTCTCCTTTAATAGAGAAATATATGTGTATATATATATATATATATATATATATATAAGCTTAAGAATAAGATGAATGTTGGTAAAAGAACAAATGGATATAAACAGTAAAAAAGTTTCATTGGAAAAACAGAAGGCTTCAGAAAGTACCATTGATAATTTTCCCCAGTGGGGTTTTTGTCCTCTCTACGTCTCTGTACTTCAAATATAGAGTCTGATACATTCATGAAAGAGATTATTTTACATTGTCGCCTTTGATAATAGGAAACTAGGAACAACGACCCAAGGTACCCCTTCGAGCCCTAATTTCTTAATACTGAGCAAGATTTCTGGCAGCAAAATGAAGCTATTGGGTTTTTTTCCTGCAGATTTCTTATCTTTGAATCCACTTGCTTCTAAAAGTTATAATAGAATGACAGAAATAAGAACTACCATCTTTATTCTCTGCCATTAGTTATTTGGTCTAATTTCCACAGAATATATACCGTGAACTATAAAATAGTGCCAGACAAGACCAATATTTTACAGAAATTTCATAAGGAGAAAAACCGTCTCGGTATTACAACACATCCATCAGCTACTTGTGCAAATGTTTTGGTTATTCATAATACACTACATCAAACAAACAAGCTCTCTATTGACCTGCAATGGATTTACGAGTGCACTGCCTTTGGCGGATGGTAACAGAGCTAGAACTGTAGGAAAGGGAATGTGGAGCTGTTGGTTGCACATTTCATCCTTCACCCCTATTGCTTGATAAGGACCAACATCCTTTATGAAAAGGTATTGGCTGGTTGGAGCAATTAAGCTTATCATTTAGTGTTCTGCTTAACCACACCTGAGCTAGATACCAGTATTTAGCAACTCTTCAGCTTGCACTATTGATGTATTAACCTAAGAAATCACTTGCATTTTTTATATATTCCTAAAAGAGTTGCTTGTACTCACCTTAGTGCAATGTGAGAAAATGTCACACTCTCCCACAAAAGTTTTAGAGTGTTGCTGTCAGGTTCAATATCTTAATGCCCTTCAGCACTTGGCCTTCGTTGAATCCATTCCACAGCCAGGCTAGTTGGATATTACTCCATATAGCATAACCTCAGGAGGAAAATGAAGGTTCTCTTGATCCAAGCAATACAAGTAGATTTACCACCTTTCTTAAGTTGGAAGATGACCTAGGCACTGCTGGCATCCTAGTGAAATGGAACCACCTGTCATAGCAGATGCAAATCCATTTTAGTCACAGCACTATGTAAATCCGCATCTTCCACCTTCCAATAATACGGTGTGGACAGCTTACAAACGCATTTATTTATTTTTTTTCCATGTGAATAACTTTGTGTATCTTCAGTATGCCACAGAGCTATTTTGCATAAAGAAATTAGCTGTTATTTTCCACCCAAGCAATGTGTCCCTTCAGGTGAAAGATTTGATTTCCAGAACAATCTGTCAAAATGTTTTTCATCATGTTGTGCTCCTTATGTACATGATTTCTAAGTGCTAAACAAACACAAATGTTGACTAAAGGGGAATTGGAAGCAATTCTCAGAACAAAACTATGCAAACTTGAAGAGTTTAAGTTAGTACTACTCAGCAGATTGTTTGTCCCAGATCTTGTCCTGGATGAACAAACTACTATTTTTATAGCAGCAGGTTAACAAAAGTTCCTATTTGCACAAGAAGCCTGTATGGTGCAAACTTAAAGGGCAGTATCAGAATCTTGCACTTGGAGATGGATATAAATTGTACCAACACAATAATATATAAAAAATAGGCATGATGTCATAGAGAGCTCCTGAGCCATAATTCCCTGTATCAGTTGTCTTCTGTGTATTGCCTTGCTGGCGGTGTGTCCCAAACCAAGATGGGATGAGTAATGGATCAAAGGGAAAACCAATACACCAGTGTCCTTGATTGTGAAGAAGCAAGTTTCTAAAATACAAGAAAATAGCACACTGAAGAAACAGCTGCTTAGGAATTGTAGTTACGTTCGGTTTCAGCTTAACCTTCTGTTCCGCTTGAAAACAAGGTATTGACTTTCACAGGGTTGTTTTTCACGCTACTTAATTTTAACTAAGTTTTCTAATGAAGCCAAAGATAAAGTCTGATTCATAATAACTCCTCTTGTGAGTTGACATCTGAGATGTTTACGCCAACACATGTTGTTTAGGAAAGTAGGGATAAAAGCTTTAAAGTAAAAACAGGCAGCTTTCACGGCTCAGTTCTCACTGGCCAGTGTTAAAAAAAAAAAAGAAAAAGAAAAAGAAAAAAAGAAAAAGAAAAAGAAAAAGAAAAAGAAAAAGAAAAAGAAAAAGAAAAAAAGAAAGAAAAAGGAAGATGGCAACAAGACAGCAGGAGAAAAGAAGAAATGAAGGCAAGCTGGATGTTGGATAGAGGACTGATGTTTATATCTTTGGCATACAGCCACACAGGAGCTAAATGGTCATTTGATTGAGACTTTTGACTGTAATGCAAAAAAACAGAGGGGGGTCTAACACAGGTATCTGAGCAAGGTGTTCATGCATGAGCATATAAAGCACTGAAGAGAAGATGATTTTATGCTTTTTTTTTTTTTTTCAGTTGGAGCCTTTCAACGTTATGCATGGAAAATAATTTGGAAGGGAGAGGGAACTGTATTCAAAGTTAATTAAGGCAGCTGAGCAGCTGGGGACAAAAAGAAAGGAGAGAAAAAATAACCTGCCATTTGTGAGTCACTTACTTGCCTCTATACACCACAGCTTCTAAGAGCCACATTATCAATTGCCTCCAGTTGCGGTAGAAGGAAACCTTTCTTTTCCTTTGAGATTCATTATGTTAGAACTCAGTCCTCTTGTTTCTTGTCAGAACAAATATTAATTAAGTTGTCATTTGCACAATATCAAATCCCAAAAGCCAAAGAAAAGACGTGAAGATGTGTATTTTGATGTCCCTCAAGCTAACAACAGCAGATAATAATTCAGTTAATTCAATGCATCTAATCAGAGCTAGGTAAAAGAAAATAAAAAGGCAACAAACATCTGTGCTACAGAATTCTGTAGATTTTTTTCCATCATACATTGGAGCTGGAGACTTTACTTATGTAAGGAACAGAGTGAAGTGTTTATTTAGGGTAAAGTGTTGTTAAGAGGTATTTTGAGAGCTCTTACTGAATACTGAACAACACACACAAATCCAAAAAGCTGCTACATAATGTAATTCCCAATAAAAATATATACCCAGCAGGCTTCGTATGTATTATTCACATCAAGCCAGCAAAACAAGAGGATTTATTTAACTGTGGCTTTGATTCTGCCAAACCTAGAGAAGTCCAGCGATGGTTTCTGGCACTGTCCATGCTATAAATACATCCCTGCAGAGCTAGCCTTCAATCTGATCAATCCTGTCTCTCTGAAGCATGGAGAAGTGTCACGGACTTGTACTAAACCTGTTTAGTTCATCTTTCCAGCACTTGTTTTTCTGCCACAAAAAGGAATCTCCTCCAGAAAGCAGATAATTCTGTCCTTTTTGTTTATCTTTGTGTCCTTTGTCTTCCTTTCTCTGAATTTATCTCTACTTTCTTCTTATAGTAGTTCCCATGGCCTCAGTCTGCTGTAAATCATGGTTCATAATTATCTCTGAAAAACATACATGCATGAGTAGCTACCAAGAATAGCTTATTTGTTTGTTGTAATTACAAAACTCATGCAAGGGACTAGCACTGTCAGTACTACAGAATGATGGTTGTGAGGAAGGCCTCCCTGGCGATAAGCAACATTTTCCATGTTCCTGTGAAAGGAAACAAAGGCGCCTGCTGACTTCTATTTATCACTGCAGACAGTTTTGAGTAACTGCTTGGGTTTTTTGCTAAGAAGGAAATGTCTTACTCAAAGCACTGTATTTGTCATTTCTCTGGGTTTTGGAGCAGTAGTAAATGCATTCTTTTACATTTATTTTGTCCACGGCAAGAGCAAATATTAGATTCCGTGAAGGTATGAAGTAACATGATCACCAGTTGAGAATCTGGTGGCAAACATACAGGTTTTACGCCTGTGTTGTAACAGACCCACTGTTATCTCTCAAGTGAACTATCAAGTATGGCATTTGAGAGCTGATGTGACTCTGGGCAGCCTGGTCTAATGGCTGGTAACCCTGCACACAAGTGTGGGGGTTGAAACTAGATGATCATTGTGGTCCTTTTCAACCCAGGCCATTCTATGATTTCAGAGGATGCTATTTATGGAGGGGAGCACACAAGGGAGCATTTATGTGCAGTATTGGATAGTCAGCTTTAGGACACAGAACTGCATACTGAGAACAACAGTTGATTGTGTTGTTTAACTGGCCTCATACCTAGCTTAGCATGGGGGAAAAGCATGCTTCCTTCTAGACAGACATATGCATCCACATGACCAGATGTTGAATGACACATGTTGTGTTAAAAGGGCATTCTTGGCCCTTGACTGCTGCTCATTCAGTTGGAAAGAAAAAAGAAAAAAAGAGAGAGAATACAAAAATTTGATAGCAAAGCTATTTTATACAGCATAGTTTAAATATAAAGAAAAGATGTACAAGAAGACTATATAATATATCCCTATAAAAATTAAATAGGCATTCTTATCATCCTCTTGAAATATGCAATAGCTAAATTTTAATTATGCAGTAGCTGTAGTTAAAATCCATATAATTTTTACATTTCACCTAATGTTCCCATGTGTTCTGCAGTATGAGTAAGTACTACAAATATTCCATGCTTAGTGTAGGAAATACTACAAAAAAAAAAAAAAATCATGTGCAAAGGTTAGCTATACAGATTCAAACTGTGACAAAACTGTCTTATGATACAGGCTCAGAATTCATTATGGGTGTTATCAAATAGCGTTTTAGACAACATTTTTGTCAGAAACTCAGGTTCTTCTTTCTAATATGATAACAGCTCCTGCTTGAGTTACAAAAAAATAATGTACAAAAGCTTCACATGACATCTCTCAGCAATAAGTTGCCTGGTTGTCTACAGTAAATGGGATTACTCACTAGCAACAAAACTATGACCTGGTATGAATGCATGCAACTTTGCTTGCCACTTATTTACACCACCTAAGGATTTGTAATTTATAACACATGTACAATTTGCTTGCAGTGGCTAGAATTCATGAGGGCTGAGTTCCCTATTGCCAGATGGTATAGTCTGGTCGCACACCCTGGAAATCATTGACAGTGAAGGACCGTGATCGTCTCCTAAGAGTGGGACGACCAGGATTTCTCCCCTTAACCAAATTCGAATAAAGATCAGATCTTAGGAAGCGTGGATAGCTGTCTTGCTCCATCAGCCTGTAGACTGTGGTTTGTGCTGCATCAAAGGTGGTAATGACGGGCTGCTCAATATTCTGACTTGTAACTTCTTTGGTTTTAAAGTCCAAATTCACCTGGAGAATGAGGAAAAGTGTACTTATTTAACGTGCATTAACACAATTCTTTCATTGTCCGTAGCAAAGATATTGTACATTGGTGAAAGAGTTTTCTGATAAAAAGGACTTTCAATCCTGTATATTACTCAAGATTAATGCCATAGAATTAGAGTATTCCTTTTCAGTTATGGCTGCCAGAAAGTCTACATAAATGTGTCACTGGTACACTGAAGAACTGATAAAATATCAGTTAAGATACAACCAACACATTTTGATGTGGTAGTATCTGATTAAAAGTAACTCACTATCAGCAATCTTGGAATAGTTGCTGCTGCCGAGTTTTGCATCACCAACCTAAGGCTGAACTCCTTCCTTTTTCATTTAAGAGACACATAGAACTTTGTCTCCTTAGAATGCAGTAGTGTATATTAAAGATTTCTAGATGCTGTATGGGGTTTTGATGGCAGGAGGGTGAGAAAATTCTAAGCATTAAAATATTAAAATAATTTTAGTGAGTTTCTGGAGGCTTTAGAGATGTGGAAAGCACATCAAAATGATCATTTATTCCATGCACTGGTGCATTCTTCCTGGGAAGATCTCACACAGAAATCATAGAATCATAGAGTCATAGAATGGCTTGGGTTGGAAGAGACCTCAAGGATCACCAAGCTCCAACTCCTCTGCTGCAGGCAGGGCGGCCAGCCACCATATCCAATACTAGATCAGGCTGCCCAGGGCTCCATCATTAGGTTACTCTTGGTCAAAGTATGACTTCCATGCTCTGTCCCCTCCCCAGCTTTCTTCCTGCTCCCCCTTTTGTTTGTCATTCTCAGGGCATGACAATATCAGGGCTCAGTGTCCTACCATAATTGCTCACAGATTATTTAGCAATGATAAGTTCCGGCTCAAATAATTAGAGAATCTTAGAATGGCTTGGGTTGGAAGGGAGCTTAAAGATCATCCAGTTCCAACACCCTGCCATGAGCATGGCTGCCAACCACTAGACCAAATTATGGGTTTTTCTTTTTAAGTAAGGTCCACCCACTGAGATGCTGCAGGAGAAGGAGTAAAAAAGACTGTAAGTTTTGAAAGTGGCACTAGTAAGCCAGGCCCCTGTCAAAAGTGGATCTGAATGTTATATAAAGTCTGTGAGAATTATGGGTGGAGATTGCACCATTTTGTAATCCTTCTCTTAAAATAAGAATTACACTTATTTCACCTTTGTTACAGGGAAGTAGCTGTTGGAGTTTAACTTCTGCTCTTCTAGCAAGTTTAAAAAAAAATACAAGGGAAAGGGAGAATTGGCAAGTGCCATATTTCAGCTCAACCTTGACAGAATTAGAGGAAAATGTAAGTCCAGAATACCTACTGAGGAGGCTGAGCTTGATTTCAGTAAGAGCTCATCATCTCCTTCCCAAGTAGGCAAAAAGAAAAAAAAATATAAAGTGTTCTTTTTGCTCATTTACAGTATGATTCCTTCATAACACATTTCAGAAAAATGAAGAATTGCAAATATTAAGACTTTTTGCACTACTATAGTAATAAAAAAAGCCCTTCATGTTAATTAGTATTGACATAGCAACTTGTTTTTATCTGTGTGCTGTCAGTAACATAGCAAGAACGCTCAGCCAGAGCTTAGAGGATGGAGAACATTAATCACGAAAAATCTTTGCTTAGAACATTATCACTATCATTTAAGGAATATGTTTAATTTAGTAAATTCTTCTAGCCTCTTTCAGTCTTTTGGCTTATTTAAAACAAAAGCTTCTGGGTCTGTAATCATTTGACAAATAGTTTAAGAGAATGGGAGAATTATTCTGTTGTTCTGGAAGCAGCATTGACTACAGACAGATAATACTTCTTCAAAAATGCTAGCTGATATGTTTCATGGCAGCATTAACATTTATCATTGCTATTTTTCACTAAATTAACTGTGTGTATATATATATGTGCATATATATCCTGGCTTTGTAGACCAACAGGAATCTTTGATTCCCGTGATCTAATATTCAAACTCAGAGTTGTATACTTAGAAGAGCAATAAGCAGTGGGTTTTGTAAGGAGCCTGGAGATGAATAAACTAAGCAATTACTTCCAGGCTTCCTTCCAAAGCTTTGACATGTAAGACATGTACAGTCTCCTTAAGTCAGTCACAGCACAATTAATGGTTGTTACTGTTTCTGGACACACACTTCTTAAAAGCAGATTTCATCAGATGCAGTTGTGGAAAACACTGTGTACGCTGAAGAATGTTTTTACTGTACCTCTTTTGGAGCATCTTTCCGTATGAATGTTTCATAAATGGTCTTAGCTTTTGGGAAAAGTTCGTTTGTAGTTTTACTCTTCTTGTAATCCTCACAAGCTATCCAGAACTCAATGTTCTCCTCACTGAACTCCGTTTTCAGAAATCTTGTGAAGGCATCCAATCCATCTACAGAAGGGAATATTGAATTGTGTTAAATGAATATATATATATATATCTCCTTATCAGACAGTTAATATCTTCAGGCAGTCTAAGCAAAGTCACAGAACGGGTTGTGCTCCCTTTAAATTACATTGCATCACAGATCATTATTTTAAATTGCATAAAGGCTTTAAAATAAGTGCATGCTGTAACTCCCATGACAGAATTCTCATTATTGATTACCAAGACCTTAAGAATGTATAAATGGAAGCAATCAAATCATCTGTATGTATCTGGAAGTGATGGAATTTGCTAAATATCAGATTGAATTAGGTTAACCCAAATGCAATGAGAATGTCTGCCCACTGCAGCTGGATTATATGTGTGTCCCTCCAGAATGGAAGGACGATGACATATGTGCATTTGATACCTATGTAAGCAATGGGCCATTTCACATAATGGCCATCTTGGATCCTATTACTGTTTTTGGGCCCCTCACTGCAAGAAAGATATTGAGGCCATGGAACGTGTTCAAAGGAGGGCAACAAAGCTGGTGAGGGGTCTGGAACACAGGCCATATGAGGAGAGGCTGAAGGAGCTGGGAATGTTCAGCCTGGAGAAGAGGAGGCTCGGGGGAGACCTCATTGCTCTCTATAACTTCCTGAAGGGAGGTTGTAGTGAGCTGGGGGTCGGCCTCTTCTCTCGTGTCATTAGTGATAGGACCAGGGGGAATGGCTTCAAGCTACGGCAGGGGAGATTCAGGCTGGACATGAGGAAGTATTACTTTTCAGAAAGGGTGGTCAGGCACTGGAATGGATGCCCAGGGAGGTGGGGGAATCACCGAGCCTGGGGGTGTTCAAGGAAAGGCTGGATGTTGTGTTGAGGGACATGGTTTAGTAGGAGCTATTGGTAATAGGTGAACGGTTGGACTGGGTGATCTTTTAGGTCTTTTCCAACCTTGGTGATTCTATGATTCTATGATTCTATGATTTAGGAACAAACTGCACCAAAACTGACAAATTTCTTAGGTCCATTGAACATGTTTTCATTTTTAAGATTTTGGTCTTGCAGTCAGGAATATTTGAACAAAATTCAAATGAAAGTGATGTAAGAAAACTTAGTCATAGCCATCATGAAGAGTCAGTTCTTTGGCCAAATGTTGCCTCCTATAGCTCTTATTATTTGTAAAGCAAATGATTGTTGCCTTGGTACACTTTGTATATTCAGTGCTGACTCAATCATTGATTCTCAAGAGTTTAAAACCACTGAGATTGTGGCTCTGGATGGATTTATCTGTATGAAAGGGAGTACTAAGGATGTGGGCCAGAAATGCTGCTCCTAAGCTAGAGACTTGATATCCCCAAACTTTTTAGATCTTCTGTAGTCCATTTAAATATCTCTTATTTTCCCAGAGTTAACAGAAGACTAAAATAATCTGGCTCCAATGTAACAATCAACATTTAAACCAACATTTAAAGGATGACTTGGCTAAACTTTTTATATGAAAATCAATACATTCCACTAAGAGCAGTGTTTCCAAAATGATCAGTTCACTCAAGTTCTGGTCTTCAAGCAAAGTCCCAATGCCAGTAAGTTGTTGACTAAGTTCAGAATGAAACTTGCAGACAATATACAAAGATACAGTATTATTTTCACGCAAACTCAGACCTTTTTTTGCTATTTTTTTTCTTGGATAAAAAATTTGCTATTTTATCTTGGATTAGAACTGAGAAGCACTTTCTTTCAAGTTCTCCTCTACTATAAGCTTATTTCAATATTATCTCTATGTCACACATGGCTAGTTATCCCTAATAGAAAAATAATGGCTATAAAACGTTTAAGAACAAAGAGGCTGTCACTTCATGAAAGATGAACTAAGAATACTGATGATAATACAAAAAAAAATTAGCCTTTATTATACAAGCTGTATAATAAGACTGGACAGGAACAACGAGATACTGGGCAGAGGCCAAATGATGGATGAGACTGCCAGCAGATTTCTAACCATTTTTTAAGACTGCCATTTGGGATTTCTGTGGTAACACAGCAGTTAGCTCATCTGAACATAGCTCTTCTTTTTGACAATACTAAAAAATGTAGTCTAGAAAAGATAAGATTGCCTTCTGCTAATGTGAGTGAATGATGTTCTAAATAATTGAGATGAGCATGCCACTATTATAATGGATTTTTCCAAGAGTCTGATTAGAATTCATACAGCAGAAAAGCATTTTATTCATTACAGAACAACTTAATTACCTTTGGCTGCCTTTTACTAGTTACTGCAGAAACTCTTCACTTCCTATCACTTTGTCCAATAAAATACCAAGCTTAGAAGTTATTTTCAACTACTTTCAGTAGATGACAGCATGCTGTAGCCTAAGCACATGAGCAGAGCAGGAACACATGCTGCTATAAATGACCCAACGTACCTAATTTAGGTAACTGACAGATCTATTTAAGTGCACAACTGCGTTTTGTAATTTTCCATCAATTTTCCACCAGCACAGTCTTCAGGAAGAGAAGAAACGAGTACTAACCTTTTTGGGAAAGCAGTTTGTCAAAAGATTTGCCCCATTTCATTGCTTCTTCAGGAGACACACTGCTTAAGAAACAAAATATGGTTATGTGGAGCTGTGCATGCTGTGTATTCATCAAGTTATTTTGATATGCTATCAATTGCTATTATTGCTCTGGGCCATTTCACAAAGTGATAAGATTCTGTTGCCTTAGGAGCTCTATTACAGACTTCAGAAACGTAGAGTGTAACTTTTTTTGACTCTTTCTGAAGAGTTGCCTTTTTTTTTTTTTACCTTTAAAAAATAAAAGATCGGAGCAGAGATTTTTTCTTCTAATGTTTATGTTGTGCTTCTGTGAGGAATCTTTGAGGAAATAGAGGTGATGCAGTATGGCAAAACTCACAAGGGAAGCAGGTCAGTCACCTGGTTAGTTAGTAAAAATACTCTTGTAGAGATGTGGTTCTGAGGCTGCATTACCACAGCCTATTTGTGATGAAGTACGGGAAGTTCAATAGGCTGTAGACGAAGCTGCAGTGGTATGGTTTAGCTGATAGTTTTCTGGGGTATAAGCACTTACAGTCTGGTTTGTTCACCACAGACATGTTTAAATGTCACGTTATTCTGAGGTGCTGCACTCAATTCACAAAACTCCACATATTCTTCATCATCTGTGCCAAGTTAGATGTATTTCTCAATTATTTCCAATATTCTGTCTTAGAGAAATATACAGGTAGGAAAAAAATATTCATATTCTTCCAAATAAAAATTTCTTTGTTTTTGTGCTGTATCGGTTATCCCTATACATACACACACAGGAATTGGCACAAGGCTGGCATTAACTTTACCATGCTAGGACTATGCCTTAGTTCTAAGTCTGAAGAATGAGTATTAACGTTTAGAACCATTTTCATTTGGTGACATAGCATTGTACTCTGAGAGTGGGAATGTCCTCATTTAAGCAGCTTGTCCAGGGTTAGTTGATAGTGGAGCTGAGAACCAGAAGAACTTGTTCTGCATTGAACACTTTTGGAAAAGATGCCTCTTTCCTGCCCCAGGCTCACATTTTTCTGCTGCCTGATTTACATAGCTTGGGTTCCCTTGGCAAAATCTGTAGTCACATGAATTTTAGACGAAGGGAAATTCCAATGACTATGAGAGGGAATTTAAGCCAGTAATGCTCTCAGTTTTGTATAAAAAGTAAAAGGAGGATTTTTATTTTATACTTTTACAGGTGTCATGTGTCTCCTAGCTGAAGTCATTGCTTATAGGAATGAAATTCTTAGCTAGGGAGAGACAAACAGTTCTCAAGGCGTACAAATAATGGAGAACTGAAATGTGAAAAATGAATGTAGGCCAATAAAGCAGGGGAATTCTGGATTCAGGGAAAGCGAGACCTCACTCCCTCACAGAGTTTTTAATTATGGGAAGTACAAAGAGTGCAGTTCTCTGAACTGTGTGTGCTTGTACATCTGGGAATAATGGGTTACTGCAGCCACAGAAATGAATTTGGTAATGGTGAAAGATAAACCCTGGCAGCTTCAGAGCACATACACAGTCCAGTAGTGCACAGAATGCTGGAGAAGTTCTTTGCTGGAAGCTCCTAGTGTGATTTCTTCATTTTCTTTCAGAAAGAAGCAGCTTCACAGATCCCTAAGACATTGCCATTCCAGGGAGTGCTGCTGTAACAAAGAGAAACCAGAACCTGGGTGTGAAATACCCAGCAGTACTCAGCCACCTAAATAAGAATGAGCACTGAAAAGGTGTCGTCTGCCTACAGGTGGCATGGAGGCTGTGCTTTCTCCTTTTAGGTACAATCTTAGCACAGTTTTATGTGTCTGGAACTGAGGAACTGAAAAAGGTTGTTTGCAACACTCCTTTATCTTTGTTCATAGCTTCAAGATCTTTCAAGTGAACTGTAGAACCACTGAATTAAGCAGAGCAGCACAACAAGTTGGGGGGAGTAGGAGGGAAGAGAGGTTGAGGGAAGCAATGAAATCCTCCCCTGGGAGTATGGAGAGGAAAGTCTTTCAGATCATGAGTACTGCTATCATTTGGATAGCCACGATATTTATTTACACATATGAGACAGCATTCTGGTCAAAGCAGTAGATGTTGGCCCCTAAAGCAGTAATTGCTTGAACAACATTAACAAGACTTAAAAATGAGATAGGAATATCTGAAGTGTTCTGCAGTGGACAGAAAGGAGCTACTAATTTATTAGGCCTTCGAGTTGCAGTACTTCTGCAGTACTTTTCACTCAAGACCTGTCAGTGTAATTCTTTGTGTATCTCTGAGATTCTGGTGTCCTGGTGAGGTCAAGAACTAAGTCGTCACTGAATTTAACAAAAATAGTATTTCACTCTACATCTTTATGGGAAATAGTGTCATAGGGACAATATTACAGCAGTGTTTAAACATCAGTATTTGAATTTGGGAGACAAGACAGTGTTTTGTCAATACTGCAATTATCAAGGAACTATATATCCAGTATTTGAGATGCATCCAGAATTCTTTGGAAAATCTGTTTTCTCAGGAGCTATATGATTTCCTTCTAAACAGTAATTTTTAACCTCCATTTCTGAGTAAATGCTTGCTAGAGACAACAAGTGGACTAAGAAAAATACTGTTGGCATGAGTAAAGATTTTTATATATATGCACATGTGGGCTATAATCTGCTCTTAGTGGTGTGAAAACACTACTGGTGAGTTCTTTTGTTCTATGCCAGATAATTCTATACTATTTGTATGCTTGAGTTAGATAGCCAACTTTAAATGAAACAGATTTTGAAAGTATTACTCTCTGCCAAGTCTGAATGCACACACGCATACACAGGAAATGTTCTGGGTCACACTGAAACTTCCTAGAAGAAATCCCTATCATCTCTGCCTTTTATAATGCCTACCTTGATGCTTTTGTCAAGTCTGTCGGTTTACCAAGATGTTCAGCTTCGTGTAATTCCGATTTCTGCAGAAGAAGGCTCAGTCTGTTTCTCTTCTGCTTTGCTCTACAACAGAGTTCAAGTAGCTTTTAAATCAACTTTGTTAAAAGGTTTTTTCCAGGCATTTCTTTGACTAATGTCTCTGCCTCTGCACCACAGGTCCACAAAGGTTCACTTACACTAGTATTTCTAACACTTCTCCTGTTTATATTATTCACATTAATGAATTTCTTTTTCAGATATTAACATGAATTGCATATGAAGCACTAGCAAACAGAAGTGGGAATCTTTTCTTTTTCAATGCGTTTTCCATGAATTTTGAAGGAGAAGGGTGAAATTTCATATTAGGAACATGAGCACAGTTCAAGAGCACGTGAAACAGTTGGTTCAGCATCTTCTACTTTTAATGTTCTGCAAAGAAAAAAGGAAGCAGTGCTTCCTCACACTTGCAAAAATACAAAGAATATTTTCCAGATCATATTTAGGGTTTAAAAAGCATTTTTCAGAGCTTTGTGAAGCCTGCCTTTCTTATTTACTTAGTTTATTTATTTGTTTTTTGTACCTAAAAACTATTTCCTTGATGAATGAATATTTCATGTCTACAATTCCCAGGCTTGCAGTTCACCAATTTTCACACACACTGGTCAAAACGAGAAAGATCTGCGCCCTAAATTCACACCCACGAGCTATGTTGGAAGAATCCTCTGAGTAAACAACACTCAAACTGTCAGCATGACCTTAAAACTTACCCGGGCTTGCTTGCTTTATTTGGCTCTTCTTTAACTGTTGATTTCATGACTTTGTAATAGGATTTATCCTTCGAAGCAGAAATGTTCAGTTGAGGGAACAAAAGAAGTGGGTTCTCCATCTTCTAACAAAGTGTCCCAATTTTACAGAACGCTTCTCTAAGTTCCTTACAGCGGTTTCATCTCTATTCGCGGTGCATTCAGCAAGGCGTGTTCTCGGGCTGGGTTCCCCCAATTGGCTGTAGAACAGTTTCCAGAGCAGGTTGTGGGAAGGAGGAGGTTTGCCACCTTAGCTGTCAGTGCAGCTGCAGGCACGCAGGACTTTAAGTAGAGTTCTGCTTTTACAGTCGTCATTTAAGGAAGTGAGATTACAACTTTGCAAAATGGCCGTTGCTCTTACGGACAAACGCAGCTTTTAGCAGAGCGACTCCTGGTTCTGTGCTCGTGGCACTCCACGTCCTGGAATAATTAGGAGATGCCACCATCTTCTCCCAAAAGCGTGTAAAAAGTACGTATAGCTCCTCTAAAATGAACTTCAGTGAGAATCACTTTGTAGTACAAAATGGATAACGTTACCCCTAAGCTCCTAGAAGAACTTCCAGCTGACCTTAAATTGCCTTCTGCAATCTCAGATGCCATATGCTGAACACAGTTAGCTCTACCTACAACATGCTAACTGGAATCTCAGCATTTCTGAGGCTACAAGAGCCTGATGACGCAGTAGTTGATAAAATATTTTTGTAAGCAGAAATTTGGTATTTTGCACCATTTTTCAAAAGTATTGAACACCTACTTCTAGTTTCAACCTTGTCCACTTACAGCTTCTCATTTATCTTTTGTATCTATGGCTTTATTTTCACTTACAGTCCCCCAGCCTGGATAAAAACTCTTTCAATACACACACACACAAAGTGATTTCTTCTCATTTTGATACTGAATAACCAAAAATTTCTTACTCCAATTTGCATAACCTAAATGTGCTAATTTCTTAGGCTAATTGTCACAAATTAGCTCTTAATGTACAAGCTCGTTCTTGGTTAAATTTCTCATTCCAGTAGAATTTGTGTTGGAGATGCCACAGGAATAATAAATTTACCAAAGAAACCACTGTTAGTTGAACAAGAGGTTGGAAAAGAGCAACTGGCATGATGGTCCCAAAGAAAGTCTCCTTGCTATAGCTAAGTGATACCGCAGTTCATTGAGTCTTCCTCTTCTTAACACCAGTGACTCACTCTGATAATTCAGATAAGATACCTGGCCTTGAGGAGAAGGCATGACCTCAACCCCTTCCCACAGTGTTGGCTAGTTCTGTGCACTCACTGACATTCTGCTGAGTTCAGGTCCTACCATGGCCCCTTCCTTGTGGCTGCAGGGCTGAGGAGGAGGGGAAGTACTCAGAGTCCAAGGAATTTAAAAAAATTTTGCTGCTACTCCAAATTCCTGGAATAGAACGTCTCCCTCTCTATATGTATATACTGATTTTTTATTTTATTTTTTTATTTTTTTGAAAAAGGAACAGATAAAAAGTACTCCATATTACCTCTGTGACACACATTTTAAAATCAGACTGAATGGAAAATCTTCAGGGCAAAACTGCTTTTTGTAACCTGAGCACCTTTGAGAAGAAGGGCTATGGTTTTAAACATTTTCAGTTTCAGAGTAGGCTTATGTATCATATCCTGCCTATTGAGATTTCTTTAACCATAGCTTTCTTTAATAATATATTCTGCCTTTTACCAGTAAGTAAAAAATAAACAAAGAACGCATTATTTTATTTTACTGCTCCTTAACAGAGATGGTCATATGAAATCTTTGTTCTCAGCTTTTACAGCTCTGTAATGCTAAGTGCTGATCTGTCAGTGCATGCCTGAAAGCCTTGTCCAGTCCACTCTTACATGCCCCCAAAAGCAAACGATGTTTCTTGAAATAAGACTGTACCATAGTGTGAAAGTGGTATCAGTCCAAATGCAGCATCTCCTGAGAATTCAGTTGGACATTTTGAAAGAAAATACAGAATCACTACAATCAATCTTTCTCTTTTTTTAAAAATTTTTCCATTTAAAGAAAGCTAATATTAAACCCTGTCCCTGAAGTAGCCAAATGACATTAAAGTCAGCCTGCGTTTTGTCAGCGATGGTGCTGGTGCTAATAAGCATCTCTGTTTTGCACTGCAGGCTGCAGTTGTTATAGCAACGGTATTAATGACCCTGTAAATGCTTCTGGGATGGTTTATATACTGCCAGATGATGAGCTAGAAAAGCGAGTACGTTATTTTAAGCCAGAAAAAACAGACCCCGAATATGATGTTGATGACATGACTTCAGCCTAAAAAGCTCTGAAGAAATTCGGGCTGAGAACTGATGTCTTAATTAGCAACCATTTTTCTGACCTCTGAAATATATTTACAAAGCTTTCACAGATAATTGAATAGAATATGCATTTTCAGAAGTACCTTTACTTGACACAAACAGCAAAATAGACTAGATCACAAAGTGCAAGATGGGAAGCACTGATCTCTTTGGGCCTATTCCTCAGCTGATATGTCTCTGCACAGACTGCTGTCAGGGTTTGGTAGGGATCCAGCTCAGCTTGTGATTAAGTCACGCTTGAGTTAGGTAGAACTTAGAACTGCTCTCTGTGAGAGAAATATTGACTGATAGCATTAGCTATAGAGACTTTGTATTATACACTGGATATATAATTATTTTTTTTTTTTGTAAAGGTGAGCTCTGAATAATTCAGATTTTCATGTTAGCTGAAAACAAGTGAAGTCCTAACTGAGCTCAGCTGAGCGCTGGGAGCTAGAGCACAACCAGAAGTGCTTCTTTCTAAGCGACATCTTTCTTCAAACATATTTTATTGCTGGCCTGGCATGTGTAAACCTTGCCACCTTCACATCCACGCTTGTGTTCCAGTATTGCCCAGGCTTCTCCAAAACCAAGTTCTGCCATCATTCTTACTCAACCTTCTTCCACCAGCTGTATGCTCTCTGTGGGGTTAGGTTTATTTTCTGCTGAAGGGAAGTGATACCCATCTCTATGCCAAGAAAAAAAAAAACAACAATGTCCTTACAATCCTGTAAAGAGTAAGCACAACACAGATCTTCTCTGAAGGGCTGTGAAAACGTGCTTCCACATTTCTCCTTATTGCTATGGTATTTAAAGAATGGAAAATGAAAAGTACATGTTTTGGATGAATTACTATTTGAAAAATAATTCTGCGACTCCTCTGAAACACCTCAACTTTTACCACGCATCAATATTTATTGACTACCTGTTATTGGAAACTGTAATTGGAACTACAATTTAATAACATTCTGATCTGATATATTGTTATTTTGAACCAATACCAGAGGGAAAGAACTTCATTGTATGCCTCAAGTAGAGGAGCTTGCAGTTTGCTACTTCTGTGAATGTCTTCATTGGTGTGCCTAAAAGATTCATCACGATGTCGGAATTTGGCATGTGAGATACTTCCGAGTCAGTGGAAGAGAACCATTACATCTACGCATAGTTCACATTGCAAAACCTCTTGCTGCTGCTGTTTAAAAGGAAGGAAACACAATTGCATTGCTGTAGATATGCATCACAAACACAAACACAATGCTTTGCACGTGTGCGAAAGGAGTGTCCAAAGAATTTTGTAAGGCATCTGCGATGAAAAATCAAACTCGATGCTGGCTTGGGAACCTCTGTCATTTCAGCACAACTTCTGCTGTGAAAAATGTTCTCATCTGCACTGTGCTAAATTTATTATTTCGTCTCTTGAAAGGTCAAAATAAGAAAGTGAGTCTGCAAAGTTCTCAGCAGCATTCATTTCCTGCCTGCCCCGTGGCTCTACGGCCTGCATCTCTGATTAGGTCTATTTACATAGTGCATACATCACTGTCACAATTAATCTGCAGGAAGCTGGTTTCCCAGCCGAACCGCTCCGTGTTTACAACTGGCTTTCCACAAGTGTATTGCAGTGACATCAGTGCTCATCAGACAATCGTGTTTTAATTCTGGAAGCGCTCACCTTGGACGCTCTTACACATTTTAAAGTGTTTTCTTCCTGCTGTGTATCCACAGGAAATGTCGAAGGCGGGAATGTACTCTAAATCCTGCCCAAAGTATCTGACCGGAATTAGGTATTACTTACAGAAACCCAGATGGATTCTTGATGTGACAACCTTCTTGTTTTTTAGTGGCCTATACCAGTGGTGCAAGTGATGGCATGTACTGGGCTGAGCATTTTCTGCTCCTTCTGTGCAAGATGCAGGAAAACAGAATGAAGAAACTATGGTTTAGTAACCTTCTGCCACAAAGCAGTGAGCCCTGGTCCACAGAACATAAGTCATGAGATGAAATTCCCTACAGCAGACAAGGGAACAAAATCCTTTTTATCACACTTGAGCCCACTGTCAGTAAACTACTGTGTGGCTTAAGCACAGCCATCAGGTGTTAGAGGTTAGCGTGGAGTCATAGAATGGTTGGAGTTGGAAGGAACCCTTGAAGGCCATCTGGTCCAACCCCTCTGCACTGAGCAGGGACATTCACAGCTTCATCAGTGCTCAGAGACCATCCAGCCTGACCTTGGCTGTCTGCAGGGACGGGGCCCCCACACCTCTCTGAGCAACGTGTGCCAGTGATTTATTGGAAAAACCTTCTTCCTTATAATCAATTTAAATCTCACTGCTTTCCCACTCAGATGATTTGGGGATATCTCCAAGATACCTGCAGCACAGGTGGAACTACTAGGCCAGGCATTGTCCGTAACACAGAACTAATGAGGCTGTGAGGAGCATTTCATATTTAAACAACAGAGAAGAGAGCTGCCGCAGGGCTGGGAGAGCAGTCAAAATGGGTTCTGAAAATCATACCTTAAGTATTCAGAATGGAATGAGAAGGATGTCTAATTGCAAAGCCTCCCTTGATGGTTGCAGAGCTGCATTGTGTGCCCCATTTCTCAATATGAGTCCACACTGATACAGACACACAGACTTTTGCTTATTTAAAGCATGGCTAAGATTTTTGCAATACAAATTGTTTCTTCTTCCTAAAAGTGCGCTGTTCTGATGTCTGATTTAGCTGATGGTGCTAGGGTTTAAAAAGTAATATAGTGAATTGCTCACAGTATGTCGTAGTTATGAACAACCACTCTTCACCTTGTACTCTAGCAGCTGTATGTACTTAATGGATTCCCCATTTCCACCCTTGCTGTTGTGTCCATGGCAAATTACCTTACCACCTGGGCACTGCCTAGCTTCTAGCCCCTGTTATGGTGTGCTTCGTTATTATCATAACTTTTCTGAACGTTAATCACACCATCCCGTTAGTTCAAAATTAATTTCTAAGCCCAACCCCAATCTGGTCCTGCCTGATGGTCCTGTATTTCTGTTGTCTGAATTTCCCTGCCACATCTAGAAAAACTGTAATTGCAAAAGTAAGTTTTGCAAAGATTGCAAAGAATGCTTCCTCAAAATGGAGGACATGTGATACTTTCAGTATGCACAGCAGGAAGCAAGCTATTCCAGCCTCTCAGTTGAGGAAAAACAGGTGATCGTTTCTCAGTTTACCCTGTCAATTTGATAAACGTATTTAATAATTCTGCCATTTCTGGAGCCACCAAATCTAATAGAAATAATGTATCTGTTGCAAATTGGCCCAAATTGCCTGAGGATGAGAATTGTTAAGTCTAGAGCTCGTCTTTGTGGCATTTATGAAATAATTTCCATTCTAGTTCACAGTGGCTAAGCACTATTTTTGTAATTTGTAGCAAAGATCTGCAGACTGTTTTATTGCCTTTCCACGTGTGCCTTTCACATCCTAACTTTATACACTGTCACTGAGGCTAAGTAAGGCTTGAATTTTTAACAACTTTGCCTTCTGATGACCAGATTATCCCCAAAAGAAAGGTGAGAACAGCTGTATGGTCTCAGTGCCCACGATGCCACGCAGGGAAGGGGCAGGCAGTGTAACAGCCACAGCTGTCCCCGTGCTCCCTCTGTTGGAACAACTCTGCCATGTCCTTTCTCCTTCAGAAAATGGACACCAACAACCCTGTGTGGGTAACAGTGGTTTTGTTTGAGTCCAATTGCCCTGTGTGCAGTGTGAACCTCTGCGTGGCAGGCGCTTTCCTTCCTTTTATTTTGGTCTGGTGCTGGGCTTACCTTGTACATCCCATCAGAGGGTTTTTGTTGTGACAGCAGAAATACAGAGCAGTACACAAAAGACCTAAAATACTGCATTATTTAGTCTGGTGAATATTTTGCCAATGCACTCCAATGAGAGGAGCTGCTTTGTTTCCAGGAAAGGCTGTGGGAGAAGGGCAGCAGGCCCAGGGATGGAGAGACCCCAAAGCCACCACATTATTTGATGGGCAGGAGCATGGTGCTGTGCTGCATGCAGCCAAAGTCAAGCAGCCCCTTCTGCTGATTGAAAAGACCATGATAGCTCTGCTGGGCACTCCAGTTCCTAGTGTGCAGGCCCAACATGGCAGCCTGCATGGCTCTGCCCTAGGTGACAGCTCTCTCAAGACTCCATCTCTTGGTATTTCCTCGCTATGCAGTATTCCCATGTTTCCTGATGTTATTGCCATGCTCAGAGCTCAGGAAAAATCATTAGTATTACAGAAACCTTCTGTCCCTGCTGAGAATTGACAGAGTGCTCTTTCCTAACACCTGTCCAGCCTGCACATTTTGCTTCTGATAATGCACCTCATTTGTTTTTTGTTTCTGCTGCTTTCATGGCAGGACTGTGCAGACGTGGCAAAACACACAGATTGCTCCTGATGTTTGTACCTGGGGTCATTTTCTAGAAACTGAGTGCGTGCAGCAACCTGCATAATCTCAGCTGCAAAAAACAGATGGGCTTTGAGCTGGGGTCCTTTTATGGCTGCTGAAGAAACATGTGTCATTGCTTCATCTCTGTGATTGCTGTGCTGTGTTCATTTAGTGATGGTTATCTGAGCAGAGCTGAAAGCAAGGAGCCCTAACCCCATCCCTGGGGCAGAGCCAGGGCAGGCACTTCAAAGTAAAACACCAGGCTTGAGCCTGCAGCAAGTGGAGCAAAGTCTTTTGCACACAGTTGAGCCTCTCTATAGTCTCTCAAGCTCCTGCAAAACACACTTATTTTCAGGTAACTTCTTTGTCTGAACCTCCCGCTTATCATCACTTTGGGGCAGTTAAGATTACGCCAGGTCTTGCTTTTGCTAATCATGAGCTGCTCACATTTTAGCATTGAAGCTGTAAAATGATACAAAACAGTGCAATCAAGGGAAATCTCATGTCTTTGGGACTGGCTGTCCCGAGGTTGTGCTCAGGAAGCTGTAGTTTGCATTAACCACCATCTTCTTAGGTAGGATAGGATACTCCCCCCTTTGCTACAACACTGCATGCTTCAGCAGGCCAGCTGGCGCACTGTAAGACTGCATGTGCTAGATGTGAAATAGTCCTATGGTATGTTTATCTTGACACAGCCTGGCTCACACAGGCCTCTCTTCGATCAAGTTGCTGACAGACATGAGTCATACAAAACAAGTGGTCCTCCAGTGACCAAGGCTCGGAGCTCAGTGTTTAATTGCAGCTGGATGCCACAGAGATAGCAGGAGCGAAGGGACATGGTGTCATTTGATCTGATATTGAAAGAACAAGAAATAATGCTGTGGCTCTGCAAAGCTTTGTGTGGTCTAATTAGTCGGGGAAATGGCACTGCTAATTGGACAAAGCTGGGTGTGGTGCTGTTACAGCTGTCTTGCTGGTATCCATGGAAAGGAATCTTTCCTGACCAAAATTAACAACCTCTCAGGCCTTCCCTAGCATGCTTGGTTGAAATTTCCTTTCACTGGGACTTGACACCATCTGCTCCATAGAAAGGGTGTACAGCAAATGTTGAAGCTATCATTGCTTTGTGTTGGACTAGATGGGCCCTGGCTCCCTTACAGCCTTGGGGACTGTGACTCTGAACTCACTGCAGGGTTTGAGAAACTTCCCCAGCACAAACAAGTCATTGAGTTGTCTTCAGTGAGCCAGAAACTTGCAAAGCAATAAATGGCTCAAATCTCATTGATCTTTGTCTCAATCCAGCATAGCAACTTTGGGAATCATACCCTGGATTTCTCATCAGGCTGCACTGGGAGCTGCAGGTCCTTGGTAAGAGGACTTGGGGGGAAGTACCTGTCTTTGCCAGGGTCAGGTGCTACATCTGCTGCTGTATCTGAGCAATTGGCAGAGGTGCATGTTTCAGGGAGCAGCTACACAGAGACTGTGTTCTGTTCTTCTTGTCAAACAGAGATCGTGGAGAGTCATTTAGCTGAAGATGGGCAGAATCAAAATATGCAACGTTTACCAAAGCAGATGTTTTGAGGCATACCAGCAGTGGGCAGTCTACACCCGTTCTAGTGTCCTCCCAATTTCCAACCAGCAACTGCACCCAGAGAGGGAAAGCATGAGATTTGCCTTGTTCTCCTGATCTCAGGTAGCAGCACGGTGGCCCATTGGTCACCAGCAGCAGAGTGGAGCCTGCTGGCCAGAGAGGAGCTGGCTCTGTTGGAAGGGAAAAGGTGAAAGAGCTTTGATTTATTTCCTGAGGCAGTTGAGACCATTTCTTCCCACTAAGTCACAGTCCTGAGCCCTTGTATTTTTCATGTTTCATTACAAGTATCTGTAATTATATGAGTGGCTTTTGAGGCCAATTAAGCCTTCATTTGGAGGCTGCTCTGGATGCTGGAAGCTCTCCATTAGTCTGGGTTTCTGCCAGGGAAAAACACTACATTGTCTTTAACAACTGCACCAGCTCCTATCTGCTTAATGTTGATTTTCCTACTAAGTTCAGCTAATACCCTTCTAATTGTGTGAGCTGGGCCTGAAGCCAGGCTGGGTGAGTTTTGCAGGCTACTTCCTCGGCTGAATCAGAGATGAGCAAATCTCTCACAAACAGTTCAGTGTGCACATGTTCAGCCCCATCTAAACAGTGGCTGTTTTTCCAAAAACTGACTCAGGCTGCATTGTGCCTCCCGTGTTGACTTCCCAAGACAAGTCATGCACAGTCATGAGCAATGGATGCTGGAGAGCACACTCATTGGAGCACTAGAGGCCTGGCACTGCACACAGCTTACACCATGAGGTACCAGAAAGCATGCAGTGCAAATCAAAGGCCAGCTCACATCTCTGCTTACGGATGAGACGCAGGCCAGGAATTGCTCTGTGGGCCATTGGAAGCAGGTGATACAGCAAAAACTGCCCAGGAGGGGCAATTCCTTCCAGAGAAGGATTGCTAACAGATTCAGTGTGGGATGCCCCCTGCAAAGTGCGGGTCACAAGAGCCTGAAAGCCAAATGGGATTTTGTCTTTTAGGACCAAAGGTAAAGGCAACATCAAAACAAAATCTGTGTCACACTGTACCAGCAGAGGGAACTTTGTCATCAGCTGGTAGTCTTGCTGAGAAATAAGAGCCATTATCAGCAGATGACTGACAGCCATTGCTAAAGGAAACCAAGGTGTACGCATTTAGTGTACGCATTCTGTGTGCACCTCTCAAGCCTTTCCTCTCAGATTCTGGCTCAAAACCACATTTGATTAACCTTAATGAAATTTAAGCAAATGCGTAGATCCATTGCTGAGTAGAGATGAAGGTAAGCACACCCAATGTCCCTTCTGCTTAAAGTGTTTGATACACAGAAAGAAAAATTTTAACAGAAAACTAGACATCGAAACAAGTCATTATTGTAGATGGTTTCCTGGTAGCATGAAGAAACAAGAGAGAGCTAGGGCTCTTTCAGAGCCAAACTGGAAACACTAATTGACTTTTACTCCCTGAGAAAGAAGATGTAGCCATGACAAATAGCTTTGTGGTTTGAATCATTAGACACTGAAGAGAGAGCTGCTAGTTAATGGGACTCTACTGGGCAGAAATGGCTGTATTAGGATTGCTGTGAACAATTTGCAAGATGTGTTTGGAGAGCAGAGGAGAAATCAACAGGTCCCCAGCTGATACCGTGTGGCCAGGCAGAAAGCAAAGAGATAAAGCAATGAAACTGGGAAGGATCAGAGAGGAACTGGCAGCACCTGATGGCTGTCCTCCTCTCTGGGGCAGGCAGCACTGTACAGTTGCACCAGGCAGCCTCACCTGCCCACAGACCAGGAGCTGTGTTTAAACTCGGGCCATGGTCCTCACTCTTCTCCTGTGCTCCCTTGTACTTAGGTCTATCTCTAAGCCCATCTCTTGCTATTTCTAACAGGCCTTTCTGGATGTCCTCTGTCCTAAAGCTGCAGATAGACTGTCAGTAGCTCCCTGGGTTGCCTGCCCTGGGATGGTGCCTCTTAGTTGAGAGCACAACCTGGTCATCCTCATCTCCAGTCCTGCTCCCACACTCCCTGACACAGCATGTTGTGCAGCCGATTTCTCCAAAGAAGATGACTCTCAAAGAGGAAGGATATGTTCTTGTGTCTCATGGCCCCTCTTCTGGAGGAGAGCTGCCTTCCAGCTATAGCAGCTGAATGTGTTTATTTGCTGAAAAAACAAAGTATGGGTCTGATGCTCCTTATTTAACATCGTAAGCATCAGAATTTATTCTAGCTGCTGGAAGAAGTGAGCTCAGAAATAATTCAAGGGTCAGTTTTCTAACATTAGACTGGAATTGTCTTTATTTACTTTTACAAACCTGGCCAAGGCTCAAGGCATTCTAATGTTATGTATTCTTCAGTAAACACAATTAACTGGAAACTTAGAAACACTGATTTCATTCTTTCCCTTGGGATTGGTCACTATGAGCTGTTTTCTCCAGCCAGAGGATCGGACTCTTTTTCCCCATGGGTGCAGCATGCCTGGAAGTATATGCAGCTCTAAAAATAATAATAACAGTAATAAAAAGTGGGGTGGGGGAAAAAGATAGGAAGTAGTAGAGCCCGTGTCCTCTTCATGAATGGAACATCATATCTAGAGTTTCCCCAACATGTCTGGGCCAGCATGGCTTACAGAAAGAGGCTTTGGCACTGCAGAACTTTACAGAGCTATTGGGGAGTGACCTGGCTTTTGGTAGATTTGATGATGCAGGTAACAAGCTGCCTTACTGCAGTGGCAAAGCAGCAACAAAGCTTGGTACAAATGGAACAGCCTGGATTGCAGAGGGCAGCTGCACCTTCCAAGCTGAAGACAGTTTGCCCAGAGCCAGTGAGTTCCTGCTATCCAACAGCAGCCAAGTGTTTGTCTCCACAGCAGCCAGGCAGGATCATTAGGAGCAGGAGATCCTGTGCATACAATGTTTAACCAAAACCTAGATGTGAGTGCTAAAGCTGGACTTTAGACTTCTATTTTATCATCTCCTGATAACTCTTAACTGAGGAAATGCAGAGAGCTTCGTCACCCAGAGCCTCAGCAAGGTGGAAAGAAAGGAAGTGTGCCTGTAGTAGGAGTTTTTCTAGCTGGTTGTTACAAGCTCCAGTTGATACTCCATGAGCTTACAGCTAGAAAATCTTGTCTACTGTCTAATCCTTCCTTGTTCAGGACAAACATTTCTTGTCCTAGCCAGCATGAACATGGTGAACAGCTTATCGTCTTCATCTTTGCAACTGCAGCCTTTTATGGATGTGACATTTAGGTACTTAGTGTATCATTAACCTGTGTGCCTTTGGTTTGCTCACATCTAGATGGAACAAATTCTCATTCTTCCATCTTTCCTTGTAGATCTGTGATCTGGAGTCTCTCCAGTTAGTCTGCAGCCTTCTTGAAGAGCAGTACCCATCTTGCGACTTCCTGCTGAGTGTGTGAGTAAGGCAAAACATATTGATTATCCCACACAAAAATACACATGAGATTTGTGACAGAAATACTAAGGTTGAAGTGAAGTCTGAATGGAAATGTGTGTGTAAACACTGAGAGGAAGAAGCAAATGAATTTTGAAAAAATGGCCAATAGTGATAATGAGGAGCTCCCCTCCCAAGCCCCAGTTCCTGGGATGCCACTCCTGATAAAACTGGAGGATGTGTTTATGGCAGGCCCAAAAGGTCTGTGTCCTGCCTGATAAGATCACAGCTCATCAGCAGAAGATCCTACAATCTGCTGGAGAGGATGCCATTGCTTTTCCTGACAGGCTACCGAAAAAAGAGACAAGTACTAAGCAAAAAAAAAAAAAACCAAAAAAAAAAAAACAGATGGAGGGCTGCAGCCTGGAAGCAGGTTGGTGTGTTTCTGAGGCATAGAACCACTCCTTAACAACCAATGATTTCTGCTTTGCATGTGGCTGATCTCATCCAAGCCCCTTGGACTCTCACAACGTGGTGCTTGTGAGCTTGCAAGGGTCTGGGTGAAAGAAATCTGTAAGAGAGGGATTGTATGTGTGTATAAAAGCAGCTTCTTGTTCAGGGCTTAAAAAAAAAACAACAAACAACTATAAAGCCCCACTGTCATCTTCTCCTCCTAGAAGAACACTTACTGAAATATATTGTGCAAATATTTCCACACCTAGTGAGAAGTGTCTGGTGTTATTAGCAAACATCTGGTATTAACCAGCATGAAGAAACCCCCACTAACATGAATAATACTTCAGATAGAAAAGGAGAGTAAGGGCTCAGAGCAGTTTGGGAATGTTTCCAAATAACTAAGAATTTTTGACTGCAGTTGATTTGTAGGATGGCAATGGGGCTATCTACAGCACCTAGAGGTCTTCCACTCTGCATCTACTGCCCTTCTGGCTACAAATAACATGGGCTAAACACTTCAGATCTGAGAAGTATGCCATGTTATCTATAGCCAGAAGGATGTTACTACAGCTTCAAGATAAAAAGCCTTGGGTTTTGCAGCTCCAAAACCTTTTCCATTCCATTTCTCCAGCAACACTGTGCCACCAAAGTCCTTGCTGTTCTCCTTTCTGTACCTTCAGGTCTTTTTTTCCTTTGCTCTCTTCTGCTCCTCCCATGCAGTCCATTCCCTTTTTCTTGTTGCTCTTGCAAACTTTCACACTGCTGCAACCCAGCTGCCTCTGTTTTTCTCCCCAGTTGCCACTATCTCACAGCTACCTGCTGTCCTGTGGGCTGCTCCCCATTGTCACAGCTTAATGAGGCTTTGGCTCTATTGTCCTACTGAGCTTCTCAGTGCATGGACTGACAGCCTTTTTCCCAGTTTGAGACTGCAGCTTTTGCTGTAGGGCTCTGCTGATCTCAGGCTACGAGTAGTTTACCTTTCCCCTCCCATGAACAACTCCAGACCTATGCAAAAGGGAAACTGAAGAAAAAAAATTGTTCCCCTCTTAGAGCTGTTCCCATTCCCCTTACTTGTGTGACTCATACAGAACAAGGACAAACTGATTTTAGAGCTAAGGTCTTTAAAATTAGAGCTCACTTGGGTCTCTGCTGCTGACAGAATCTAACCTGCCTCTCCTACTGGACTGGTCATTTTTGGACCAGGTGTGCATGGATTAGAGAGTTTAAAGAACAGTCAAATGGCAAGGCAGCACTCAGCCTATATTATCCAAGAGCCATGTATAAAGGCAATAATCCTCAGCTGGATACAGGAAAAATGGAAATAAAACAGGAGAAAACCCTCTCCAGTCAACACCAGTGGAATAAAACAGCTAAGTTTAGTGCTGTCATATTGATGTACCCTGTCTATGAACGTACATGATGTGGGTGTCATCTGTCAGCAGTGCCTGCACCAAGTCCTTTTGACAGAACAACCCTGGGGATGTGTCACTGGCCAGAAGATACCAAATGGAATGTGGTGACCCTAGGGCAGTGAGTTCTTGAGCAAAAGCAGGCTGAGATTTCCTGGAAGATACCTTGCGTGTGCCATGCTTACAAGGGACGTGTCCCTGTTTGAGCAGGGGATGCCCGTGGTTGCAGTCCTTTCTCCATGACTTTTTTTTTTTTTTTTTTTTTTAACTTTTGTTTGATAAGTGTGTAGTTGCCTCTGCCTCCTGGTTAGGTTCACATCTAGTTGGTCAGAGGCAGCTTCAAGATTTGTTCATTAACGTTCAAGGAGAAAAATCCTGTTGGAAGACGTGTTTGCTTGATACAGAAAGCATCAGCAGACAGAAGAGCACTGCAGAGCAGTGAAAGCATGCCTGGGATGCTGCCTGGAGATGACAGCTGCGCTGAGTTTCTGAGCATTACAAGGGTGTGAGCACAGCATTGAGCAGAGAACCGGGCTTGGGGGGCTTGTTTTGATTTCTGCTTTGGCCTTCCAACCCAATACACTTAACGCACATCAGGGAACAGACAAGCAGACACTTTGTTCTCATATCTTGCAAAGTCAATCAGTTGCATAATAGGAATCACAGAGGCAGTGGGAACGTGATGAAGTGCAGGGGAGGGAAACATCAAACGCTTTATTGTGGCTATGGGTGGGTGAACCCTCTCACTACCCAAGTTATTTTTCCCAAACTGCCTGTGAGCCTGTTTTGCATCAGCTGCCTGTCACTCTGGATGCAGCTCACACTGTAAAGTAACTTCCCTGGAGCCCACACCTATTAGAATAGGAGAGATAAGCACCCCCAAAAGCCTCCAGAATTATTTAGAGAGTTTAAATTGGCCAGTTTCCTTTCCATTAGCCTCACAGAGGGTCAGGGATTGCTTAGTGCCTGTGCAGCACAGTGTGCTGAGCAGTACCAATGTGGGTACGAGATCAGTGGGAGCAGCACCAGATTCAGGTATTGCCCTGGTCTCTTGATTCAAAGGGATGACCTCCTAAGGGAAAGTGACCTTTTTGCTAAGCTCGGAACTCCTGCAGCTTGGAAGAGGTCTGTAGGCCACTGGTGTGGTGTGATGCAAGTCTGTTTCTGTGCCCCTCATCTGAAGCTGGGCTGCACCAGGTATCTGGCTAATTTGGTAGCCTGAGCTCTTGGCTGTTTCCTCTCCTGAAGTTCTGCTTTTCATTTATCAAAAAGTGCTTAAAAATATAGCATATTCATAGAGCTTATTTAAAGCTTGATCTGCTAATGAGTCCACAGCAGAGGCGACTAGCCCTCCACACCGGTCAGAAATTACAACTGAGGGTCAGCCTGAAGAGGCTGTGGGTGCTGCTGGCAGTGTCTGGCTCTGACGAGAAAGAAAAGCCTCTTTGTAGGTCGTTGTTGACTTAGAAAATGGCAGATTATTAGCCTGTTCTTTCCCAGTGCAAGGTCTGATGTGGTGCCTTACCAGATGTGCCTGCTGGCAGCTTTGGGAGAAAGGGGCTGAAGAAAGCAGGTTTGCAAGGTGGAGAGTACTGAGGTGTGTTAAAATGAGGAAGGCTAGAAATAAATCACTCCCATACGATGCCTTCCACTGTCTCAGGCAATTTTCTTCTTTCGCTAACAAACTGCAAGAGCATTTGCTGTTGACAAGCACAGCCAAGAGCTGTGGGAGAATATAATGACTGTGAGGGGCTTCTGGGCTTTCTTGCTCTACTTTGCAAACTTCTCTCTCATCCTGCGATATTAGCACTATTTTTAGCTTATCTTAGTCAGAGAGAATATAAGCGATTCTCCATTATGGATCTCAAGCTCAGAGTAATAGAGACAGTTAGGAATGTGCTAGAAGAAGGCTGGTGCTGGAAGCCCATGCACAACGCAGATCCTCCAGTGGTCCCACGTGCTGCCCCAAAACCCTGGGGTGCTGCCTTTAGTTCTAATCAGCCTCCCTTGCAGAGCAGCAAGGCTGCTCAGCACGTGCACAGGCTCCCTCCAGGGACAGCCACATCTCCCAGGGGATGCCTGGCTGTCACTGTTCCCAAGGAGTGGATTGACCAGATGCCATGGGATGCATCCTCCTCCTTCCCACGGCTCATCTCTGGGGGTTCTCCTCACATAACCTCCTGCCCCCTCTGTATGTCACTGACCACTTTTCTTCCTCTTGCTCTCCTCCTTTCCAGCTCTCATGACCCCAGTCTTTCCCCTTTCTGTCTGGCAAAGCTCCACCCTATTCCTCAGTTTGACTTTCCCTCCTTAGACACTCCAACATATTTGATGCTCACACAGCTGGCTTTATTGCTGGAAATTTGGTAGGACACATCTCACAGGGCAGATGTGAATGCAGAGTGTGTCATGACTGGGGTGTGAGACCTTTTCAGTGACAGAGGTGCTCTCTGTAACAAACCTGGGTCTGTATCTGACAATCCTTTCCACCTGGGACTAGCCCTTGGAATTGGACAGCAATCTCATGTGAGAGCTTTGTGGGTGGCCGGGCTGACTGGAACTGCAGTATTGTTTCTGCAAAAAAAATGAGAAACATAATTTCTCAGTGCTACCCTCACTAGAGACTTGCCATTTCCAAACGATGCACAAATAAACACTCGGCATTTAAGGCATATCAGGCACTCTGTAGATGATAGCAATTTATACCATGATAACACTGAACACTACAGCTCCCTACAGAGCCATGCTCGTCTCTACAGCGATCAGAAACAGTGCCTTGGATCTGAACATTCCTGATCTGAGAATGTGTAGATACAAAATGTACCTTCTCATGCCTATCTCAGAGAATAATCAAGGCAACATCTCCTTTGGCTCTTGCACTGCATCCTTGGGACCACAGGTCTTCTATGGTTGCCAGTTTAAGGACTCCTGCTATGTGTCTGTCACATTCCTGTTTTGTACTCCAGAGATGCTGATCCTTGACGGACCCAGCATGACTGGCCAGGCTGGATATGGCTCTGGGCAGCCTGTTCTAGTGGCTGGCAACTTTGCCCATGGCAGGGGGGTTGAAACTAGATGATCTTTGAGGTCCTTTTCAACCCAGGCCATTCTGTGATTCTGTGACCAGTTGCAGTGATCATTATTTTGTCTGCACTACACTTTGCTTTACAGGAAGAGCTTGTGGCATTCCCAGAAGACCTCCTTCCCTGGGCTGCTTCCAGCTTCCAGCAGCTTGAGCATCCCCCTGTGACATGGCAGTGTGACATCCTGCAGCAGGCCCTGTGGTTGGCACAGCATCACCAGGCTGTGCCATGGACTGCTCTTGACCACACATGCCAAGAGTGGAAACTGTGCTTCTGCCTGACATCTCTTCATGTATTTATATTACATTTTAATCGTTTCATTTAGAGGCCTTCCCCTGTGGAAGTTTCCAAGTTATCCTACTTTAGAAGAGCCAGTTATTGGTGCTAGGAGCTTGATACAAACCAGGTTCAAAGCCCCTCTTTTTCTTCCTGCATTGACTTATGCCTCTGTAGAGCAACAAAGCACAAAGATGCCGTGGGATGGCAGGCTGCAGAGCCACACAGATGAGCCTGACTGCAGCCACCAGCATCCAGCCTGCATCCCAGGTAAGCATGACTTCAGAGGAGACAGGAAAAATTCAGCCATAGCCATTCTGCTGAGGAGATCAGAAGGATGAAATACAACAATATGGAGCATTTATTTCTTTTTTCCTTTTCTTTCCTGAAAAAGCAGACGTTTCTAAATGAGAAAGCTTTAACTGCTGTTGCTCTCAGCATGGTGCTGTGAGCATCAGCTGCCTGGCACAGCTGAGCACCGTGTGCCATGAATTCTGCTCACAGCTTTTCCCCATATTTTTTCTGTGGCACAGTGGAGCTCAGATCTGCTGTAAAGTGCAGCTGTAACAAGCATTTTAAACAAGAGGCGCTGGAAAACAGCTCATCAAGCAGTGGCTGTTTTCTAGTAGTCATTGCATGTATGTGACAAACCATGTGCCCTTCTGTGCCACCAGCCTCAGTGCTGCATTTCCACATTTTTGCTACACTGAACGTTTACTATGTGCAGTTTCATCCTGCCTGATTCTCCTCCAAGACACAGGTTGAGGAGCTTCAGGCTGGGATCAGCTTTTGTTCATGCCCTCTCCTTTGACTGCTTGCTCTTTGTGATTCCTCAGCCAGCAGCCTATTGCCCCACTGACAGCTGACACCTTTTAGAGCTGCTCTCCTGGCATCACAGAATGCTTTTGAATAGATGCTTCTCTGGTTCAGGTGCTATCCTTGCTTCTGTGTTCCCTTAGACTGCAAACACTCTGCATCCCCACCCACAGACTTGCCAGGCATCACCTTTTAGATAGCCAGTGTACCCCTGAGGCAGGCACTGACAGATGCTTGCTGCTTTCAAACAGCGCTGTTTGAAAGCACGCTTAGAGAATTAAACATCCAACCTGTGACTGGAGCAGTGAGCAACAAGCTGTGGCTGCGCAGCTGTGACCTCACTACAAAGTATCCCTGGGGCTTTGCACTCCTGAACAAAGCTGTGTCCTCATTCCCTGGCGTGGGCCTCCAAGGTATGGCAGCTCTAATCCTGCTCTGCTGCTGCTGGAAAGATAACAGGAGAGGAAGGAAGGGAGGAAGGAAGATCAAGGCTGCAGATCTCGCCAGATATGCAGCCACAAAAGATGTAGGCTGTAACTTCACATCCTCCAGTGATCACCTCAGCAGAAGATAGCTCAGCCATGTTAAAAAGTCAAGCTTTTCAAAGCTGTAGACAAGAAGTCCCTGCACAGCTGGGTTGCCAAGGCGCAGGAAGAGCAGGGAGTGTTTCAGATGTATGTAAAGGAGCTGGTGCTCACAGTTCCTGATGCAGCCATGCTCTCCCTTCTCACTTTCTGCCTCCTCTGCATCCTCGGTTACGTTCACATGAAGCAGACAGCCCATGAGTGCGAGGTGCCCAAGGGAGCTGCACACAGACCAGTGTCCTCACTGGACATCAGCTTGGACAGGTGGTGGTGCCCAGTCCCTGCAGGCACCCAAAGTCAGGCTAGATGGGCTCTGAACACCTGATGGAGCTGTAGGTGCCCCTGTTCAGTGCAGAAATTGGACCAGATGGCCTTTAAAGGTCCCCTCCAAACCCAACAATCCTATGCTGCTATGATGGGGACAATCAGAGCTGTCCCACCTTCGCATCTCACTGCTGCTGCCTTGGTAGAGCATTTCCCAGTGAGCAGAGGAGCTATGTAGTCACCAAGCTATTAACCTTTTGATCAGTGCAGGAACACTGGTAGCACAGATGATAGCAGACCCGTCTGAAAAGGAGGTGATGTAATTGATACCAGCTGACATGATTTAATGGAAAAAACCAGACCTTTTCTAATGAACCTAATAGTGCTTTTTTTTCTGAGACAGATGTGGTGATAAAACAGATTTATAAATGAGTCTGACTTGCTATCAATATTTGGGTTAAAATACCATGAAATCCATATTAAATGGACTCAAACTGGCTGAGACATTTCAAAGTGTTTTTAGTATTTGGAAAGCATCAGTGAAGAGGCATATGGTAGCTTGGTTTGTGGTCCAGTGTTATTCAAAACTTTCTGAGTGATCAAGAGGAAATGTTTAATGGGCTGTTAATCACAATGGATGATGAGATGGAGATCTGGGAACTGGAAGGCAAATCACTCAAACTGCAGCTTTTTCTGCTGTTTGATGCCCAGAAACAAGAGCAATGGTCAGACAAAAAACTCTTCGTTTCATTGGCAAACCCAAACCAGGAGAAAAAAAGTCTGTTTGGGCAGAACAAAATACTTCATTTGCTACAAGTTTAAGTATTTTTTTCTGATTTTTCTCAGCCCTTTTGATAGCAACAGAAGTAGGCAACCCAGAAACTAAGGATTGAAGAAAAAGCAATACCCCAAAACAACCACCACCCTAAACGAGTAGTACGTAATAGGAAATACCTGGGAGTGTGGGAACATTGAATGAGTTGCTTCTTTGGTTGTATAAAGTCTATGAAGATGGAGCCTGCTTCGTGAATAAGCCAACATCTACAGAGCATCACTTCAGAGAGGTGCAGGCTCAACAGAACAACTCAAAGCTGCATCGCCTTTAAAAGTTCATTTTATCGTAGACAAGAAAAGCAAAGAGGTGACTGGGTCAGCCTGGAGATAAATCCACTCACAGAAATTCTGCGTGTGAGCAGCGAATGAAGCATGTGGCAGCAGGGTGAGTCATGGCTCTCGTCAGGCTAATTGGGGAATGGATGCTTTCCCTGCACAGGCTGCCTTGGGCTGCTTACCAGGGCTGTGACTGCAGTCATGCATGAAGTCAGGCACTGCACTGCAGAGACATGGGACAGTTCTGTTTCTTTGTGTTGTGGAATGCCACTTCTAGGAATCCCTGTGCTGGCTGGGGGACCTGATGGAGACAAATTAGGCTTTTCCATGCGTCTTTGAGAGAAGTCAGATGCCGGCAGAACCCCAGGACAGAAAACATGGCTGCTTGTAGTGTCAGATGTAGGCACACACAGAGTTGACTCAACCAAACTCACACCCAAACAGTCCTTCCAGGGCACCTTCTTCCCAGGTCATTAGTGGTAATTCAATCAAATCATGCATGTGAGTGGAGAAGATCTGGTCCTTGTCAGCAGAACAGTCTTACTCACTGACAACAATACTGGAGAAGGAATCTGTGGTGGGTAGGATTCCATGCAAGAGAGTGCTTGCAGGCAGGGAGCAGGCATACTGCCATGGGGATGCTCAGCACCCAGAGACATGCTAGGGCAGTCCTGAGGAGACTGGCAGACCAGCAGGAACAGCAGAAAGAGATATCCAGCCTGTACGAGCCTCAGCAAGGCACAGCAGGGAAAGAGCCTCGTGCTGCTGGGAGGGCAATGGCCTCTGGTAGCTTGAGTCTGGGCAATGACCACAGGAGCAGTACTGCTATGCTCCCAGCCTCCTCCCACGGCCTGTGCTGTGAGCTAAGGGACACATCCTGCACTGTGAGCTGAGGGATGCATCCCACACACACACTAGTGGGGGAGGTGGATGAGCACGTGCATGGATTGTTCCCTAGCAATAGTGGCAGGAGGGAAAGCTCTGCTCTATCTACCAGGCCACTGTGAGGAATTCCTTGGCATTTACTTAGTTTATTTGAGGCTCTTTTCGCTTCTGACAGCATCACGTTTCAAGGCTGTGGCAGTATTTGTTAGAGATGTTTTGGCAGGGAGCCCCTAGCCTCACACCCCCTGCCCATCCTCACTGCTGACCTCCCCACCCTTCTCTGTCCACAGGCAAGGCAAGCAAAGATTGCATGGCACACACAAGAGCTGCCATGCTTGCACCTGGCAGGGATGAGATCTTGGCATCAAGAACAGCCTTACCTGTGTGCTGGGAGAAAAGAGCTCATACAAGGGTAAGAGGAACAGATAGAAGGAAGTATTTCTCATTGGGGACCATCTGTAGCAGCTAAGATGATACTGAACTTCAACAGCTGAGGAACACAATGGGGAGGAGAAACACAACACAAACCCACGCTCCTGGCAGGAGGAACAGACTGAACAAGCATGTGTTAATGAGCTGGAAAGAGCAAAATTTTGAATGCTGCAAAATTCTGGGAGTCTGCATGCCCAGTCTGGAGAAGGTGGTCTTAATTGCAAATTGCCTAATTCTTAATTGCTGTCTGTTGTGCTGGCAGCGTTAGAAAATGCCTCTTGTTCTCACAGCCTGCTCAAACAGAAATTGTGGTATCCAGAAGGTAAGTGAATGTTGAGAACTGCACAGGAAATGTGCTTACTGTATAAAGAAAGTGTAAGATTCCTAAATTTCTGAATACACCCATTTGCAGAAAAACTGCAGAATTTCTGTGTCCTGGACACAGGTTCCCTCGCTTAGCAAGCATGAGTGTGCTACAGTCTGCTAGCAGCAGTAGAATCTCGCAAGTGTAAGATTAAAATTAATTACATCTTTAAATTGCTCAATTAAGTCAGATTTTTCTCCTTGGCCATATTCTGCTCTTTGACTTCTGAAACAGGATACATCAGAGAGCTTTGGCACCAGCTCTGCAGTGCTCTGTCACCCCCCACAGACCCACCCAAGTGCTGTTGGCTCACCAACACTCAGATGAAGTATGACAGTGCCTTGTGCTACAGTTAAATTTTAGTCCAAACAGTGTGGGAACTGCACAGCTCAGGTCTGGCAGTAGTCACATTAGAACAAAAGCATTTTAAGGTTTATTGGAGCACTTAACGCTTCACTTTGTGAACATCCAGTGCAGGTAACAAACGGAGAGGATGCAGTGTGCCAAGGCAGGTAAGCTAGTCCAGGAGTTGGGTCTTCTGCGCTGCAGGCTGGAGGCTGCAGAGATATGGGAGGGAAGAGTTTACCCTACACCTTTTCCAGGCTGTGGGCAAAGTATTTCAAATGTCCTGGGGAGAGGGAGCCCAGCAGTGGGTAACGTGGGCAGACAACCTGCTGCTGAACTGAAGCTGCTTTGTTTCACAGGAGCAGCATGTGTGCATGATGGTGCATGACACCCTCTTCTAAGATGGTAGACTGTGCTGAGCAGCAACTCAGTAAGTATCAGCCAGCTCTTGCTTCCAGAGGGGTGCTTTCAGCCTGCTTCTGCCTTCTGCACCCTCCTGGCGGTGAGGAGAAGTGGCACAGCTGGAGTCTTCAACTCGGCTTCAGAACTACACTAAAACCAAGCAGTGCAGCCAAGCATCCCCATGCCCAGGTGTGTGGTGCATCCATCCTTTAGCACAGAGCAGCCTCAATGCTGCCAGGAAGTCCCCTCCAAGGAGGCACTGCTATGCCCAGTGTGTTGATGAATCTTCTCCCCTTGGTGCTCAGATACACTGAGTAGCAAGGTCTGGCTTTTGAGTGGGGGCAAATGCAGGTGAAGAAGTGAGGTGTTAGTGATACCCGTATATTTAAGGCAGCCATGTTCTCAATGTCTCATCTTTTTTTTTCCTACACATATGCACGAGCTGTCCTTAAATATAAATGTGCTGGGACTAACTCATTTTGTATTCCAGTGGTGATGTGCTCCTCAGACCTCTTTTTTCAGCCTGATCAAAGGCATATATCCACACGCCTCCAGAACGAAAGTACCCAGTCTCATTTGCCTGGGTAGTTCCCTGGTGAATTCACATTCCTGTTTCCTTACAGCTCCAGCTTCTGCATTTGCTGAGGCTGTGGGAACCTATGGGGTTTTGAATTCTTGCCCCTTATTTTCACTAGGTTCCTCCAAAAAGAATGGGAAAATGAACCAAGGAACTGACAGAACAGATTCCCCTGACCCTTTGCCCCTCTGAAATCTTCCCCCAGCTTTTATCTGCACCATTTCATCTTTTGAGACAGGGGAAAGCCCCTGGAGCTTTTTCCATCCTTTGCAAAGAATCCATCTCTGCAGCCACCCAGCTTCATTTCTGGTAAGATTTTCAGTCCCACTCAGCCATTTGTCTCAGCTTATACGTCACCCTCTTCCTCTTGGGTGGGCAGAAGGGGGACGGTGCAGCTGCTATGCTGGCTGCTGACTGGGTCACTGAGCTCTGCTGGGCTGGCTGGGCTAGGCTATAAAACAGAGCCACGCCAAGCAGCTGGCTCACAGGCAGACCGAATTCTGCAGCCAGCAAAGGATCTGCGCAGCCCCTGCTGCTTCCTGCCTTGTGGTTATTCTTTTTCCTGGAATACAGACCTGACCTTGGGAGCAAGATGTGCAAGGGACTCGCTGCACTGCCAGCCACTTGCTTAAAAAGGTACTGTTTATTTCTGAGCATCTCTCGTGGTCTTGTTAGCCTGGAGATTACGCTGATGCACTTTGTGTCTGAGGCAGAAGTGGCAGATTTGGCTCTGATTCCTTTGTAAGATTAGATACAAATGATGGTTTACGGGCTTTTTACTGTTAGTCAGAAACAGAATTGCCTAAGGGATTTGTACTGAGCTGTGGGAATGCTACAACCGTCCTTCCCATCAGCAAAACAAACAGCTTGCAGCATTGCTCTGCCTTGATATTCCTGTCATCTGCTTCTGCCGCAAGCTTTTACCCCTTTTCTGCTTTCAGCGCTCTATCTCTGGTGAGTTTCCTTTTCTTGATTTCTTTGAGGGGGAAGCAAGGCAGACATGATTTCACAACAACTGGGGCTCATTCCCCAGAACACAGCCCAAGTTAGAAAACAAACTTTGCAGGAGCAGGAGACAGGTGCTGATGTGGGGTGGCTGTGCCCCATGTGTGGCACTGGCCAGGCCACCCCTGTGCTGGCTGAGCTGCCTGTGCACCCCCAGCACCATGACCTGCCCCACAGCCCAGTATGTACGCCTGCTGTCATCTGGGGAAAAAGGCTGCCTGCTCAACATGGCTTTGGAAACAAATAATACTGACATCCTCCTGTAGGAAGGCATTAGTAAGCATAGAATCAGACACTGGTAGCTGGGCAAGTCAGTTCAGGGAGAAGCAGCACATTTAGTGATATTTTTCTATCACAATATTTTAAGTGTAAACAATTAGTAGTAATACAACCGTTTCTCCCCCTTTGCCAGCCCTCCCTGCAGGCTGAGGAGCTCAGCAAGATGATGCTGCTGAGAGTGAGAAATGAACACTTTGACTTTGCTGTATTTTGTCTAGCAAATGAAACAAGGAGTGAAAAGTCAGCACTGGAGTCACTGGCTGTGACCTGCTTTGGTCTAACCAAACAGTGCTGAACAAGCTTACTGCAGTCAAGGTGGCTGCAGAGGGAGTCATAGTGCATTATTCTCATGTCATTCTTGAATTGTTTCTTTCAGTGCCAAGGATATGAAGCATCGTCTGGGTGTCTTGCTGCAGAAGTCAGACTCCTGTGACTATGGCTCTCCACAGGGCAAGAAGGAGAAAGTATCTCCAAGCCAGAGGTAAGAGCCGTGTTGCCATGCAGTTGAGCAAAGGTTGGCTGCAATGTGCTGTTTACTCCTGCAGTGAGATGGAGTCATTAGCATTTCTGCTGCTGCTGCTGCTTCATAGTGCCTCCTGAACTCCTGTGTGCTTGAATCCAGAATTGAATGCCCTCTCAATAAGTTTGCAGACGACACCAAGCTGGGAGGAAGTGTCAGTCTGCCTGAGGGTAGGAAGGCCCTACAGAGAGATCTGGATGGGCTGATCACTGGACTGAGGCCAATGGGACGAAGTTCAACAAGATGAAGTGCCAGGTGCCACACTTTGGTCACAACAGCCCCATGCAGTGGTGCAGGCTTGGGGCAGAGTGGCTGGCAAGCTGTGTGGAGGGAAAGGATCAGGGCTGTTGGTCAATGCTCAGCTGAACATATAAGCCAGCAGTATGCCCAGATGGCCAAGAAGGCCAACAGCATCCTGGCTTGTATCAAAAATAGTGCATCTGGCAGGAGCAGGAGGTGATCATCCCTCTCTATTCAGCTCTAGCGAGGCCACACCACAAGTGCTCTGTTCAGTGTTGGGCCCCTCACTACAAGAGAGACATTGAGACCCTGGAGAGTGTCCAGAGAAAGGCAAGAAAGCTATGAAGAATCTGGAATACAAATCTGATGAGAAGGGACTGAGGGAACTGGGAGTGTTTAGTCTGGAGGAGGCTCAGGGGTGACCTTATTGCTCTCTACACCAACCTGAAAGGAGGCACTGGCACAGGCTGCCCAGGGAAGTGGTGGAGTCACTGTCACTGGAGGTGCTCGAGAACCATGTAGATGAGGCACTGAGATGTGGTTAGTGGG
This sequence comes from Centrocercus urophasianus, assembly GCF_019232065.1. Lineage (NCBI taxonomy): Eukaryota > Metazoa > Chordata > Aves > Galliformes > Phasianidae > Centrocercus > Centrocercus urophasianus. The sequence continues at coordinate 6,804,729 of NW_024884733.1, read as the reverse complement.
CATGCTGTGAGTGGGCTGATGGTTGGACTAGATCTTCTTAGCGGTTTTTTTCAACTTTAATGATTCTATGATTCTCCCTTTTTCTCCTGACAGGGTTAGCCAAGAGGAAGTCAAAAAGTGGGCAGAGTCATTGGAAAATTTGATCCATCATGACAGTAAGTAAAGAGTTTCCTTCTGCTGATGCTGATGCTGAGGAGGAGATGCTGAGGGTCCTGCCAGCAGCCAACATGCCTAGCAGTCCTAAGAGGCATGGGGTGTTATCTTGTGTCTTTTAACAGCACGATGTAGCTCCTTTGGCCTCTGGGAGGGGTGGTGAAGGGTGCTGTATGTGAGATCCAAGGGGCATCAAGAGCGGCGCTTTGGCTGACTGCTAGGCTGTCCCTTTTGTGAGGGCAACTGTTCCACTCCTGTGCCAGATGATTTCAGGAGCAGCAAGACTGCAGCACGCAGTCTTTAACATTGGGTTAAACAAGAGGCAGAAAGCAGAGAAGCTATTTCCAGCTGAGTCTCCATGGGAGACTTTGTCTTCCTATCAGTTCCAGACCACACTGATGCCCTTGAGGTTTCCTTCACGCCATTCCCATGGCCTGAGACTCTGCAGCATATGCTAGCTGGCTCCTCAGGTCCTTCTGGGATCATACAAGTTGCTTGTGTTCTGGCTGAGCCACTGAGGGTCACAGTGTGGGGGCAGGCAGCTGAAGACCCATGTCTGACATCCCAGTGGGACCTGCCTGAATTCCAGCCTCCTTTGGCCTGCACGAGCTGCTGCTGTGGAGGCTGGAGCTATTGCCAGCGGAAAGGAATTGCTCAGTCAAGGGTAATCCAGAACTGCTGTTTGCTGAGGCATATGGTGTTCATATGTGTTGACCAAACCCAGAAATTAACGCTCTTACCTGCTCTGATTTTCCTCTATAAACCCTATATATTTTCCTCCATGATCTGTAGGAGGTCTGGCTGCTTTCCGTGCTTTTCTCAAATCTGAGTACAGTGAGGAAAACATCGAGTTCTGGGTCAGTTGTGAGGACTACAAGAAAACCAAGTCACCAGCCAAGCTCAGCCCCAAGGCCAGGAAGATATATGATGAATTCATCTCTGTGCAGGCAACAAAAGAGGTATGTGCACAGAATATTTTTGGGGCATAGATTGGCATATATATGAGCACCCTTCACACGACATTATACACGGCATAGACCCCAGGTCCTGAACCAGGCCAGAAATAGGGAAAAGAATTCTGGTAGTTTCACAAGAATTGAAAAGTGCCTCTTCTCTTGTGCTTAGCAAGGAAATAGTGTCATCTTTATTGTGTTAATATTTAACTTGGATAGAGAGAAAGTGGGTCTAGTTATGTGGCCATCCCACATGCACACTCAGGTGGGAAAAGCCCAGGAGGATGCTGATTCCCAGTGTTCCACCTCCTCATGAAGTTGCTTGAGGTTAGTGCCGGGCTGAATCCAAGAGGAGCATGTGTCAGTCTGCCCTGACAATTCATCTAGCAGAAGAGATGCATTGGTGTCCATCTGCATGGATTATTTGAAGGCTACAGGATGTCCAAGGGTCATTTCAGACCACTGCCCACACGGACAGATTAAGTTTACTTGGTGGAGTTAGGAGGCACTTGGATATGCTAACCATTCCTGGGACAGATGCTACTTATGCTGTCCCTTTGGCCCACAGGTCAACCTGGATTCATGCACACGGGAGAAGACGAGCCACAATATGCTGGAGCCTACGCTGTCCTGCTTTGATGAGGCTCAGAGAAAAATATTCACCCTCATGGAGAAGGATTCTTACCGCCGTTTCCTCAAGTCCCCCTACTACCTGGACTTGGTCAGCTCACCCACAGCTGGCTGTGGGCCCGAAAACTGCAAAAGAGCCCAGGCTCATGCCATAGACTGTAACTCTAATATCATCTCCCAGTGTGCCTGAACCTGCAGTGAGGTCAGGAGCAGGCTGGGCTCTCGTAGGAATATATGGCAGCAAAAGCATTCATTGGCATGAAGCAACAGAGCTGTCTTCAGTAGCTGTCTAATGTCCCCATTGTGTCCCGTGTCACGCAGCAGCCAGCATTTGTAACCCAAACCAGGCTCAGTTTGTGTAGCAAACCCTCCGACTCCGACTGTGTAGGAGCCCTGGGGTCTGTCTGATGTGAGAGCGCAGTGAGGTCACTGTGGGTCCATTTCTGACAAGCACTGAGCCCAGGAGGGTGGGAGCAGCAGGGAAGGGGCACACACACTCACACCTAGTGCTGGCCATAAAGGGAACAGTCTCATGGTGTCACGGTGTGACGCGTAGCAAGGAGCAGGGAGGCCACGCAAGGTGGTGAGGACTGATACCTCTCACCCCTTCTAATCAGCAAGAGCTTAGGTGGGAAGGAAGGACTTGGTCTGGTCCTTAGCTGTTTGTATAGCTCCCAGCTATCAGGCACAGGAAGAGCTCCACTCTTTCTTGAAGGGAGATCAACACTTTCAGGCTAGCACACAGTCTCCTATGGTCATTACACAAAATTGCATGAAAGCTCTCTCCAAGCTGCTTTTCCTGTCTGTAGCATCTAGATGAAGTTGGCTGAGGACCTTATCTTTTTTTAAGGCTGCACAGAGCTATTATTTGGGCGGAGGTTCAGTTTTTTGAACATAATTGTACCCTTCACACTCCCAAACTAAATCTATCGTTCTTATACTATAGCAGAGCAGAACTGAAACATGTTCCTTCTCTTCTAGACAGATATTAGTAACTCTTGAACGCAGGTTTGCCTGTCCTGACTTGAATGAAGCAATTTGTAATAGACTAAGACCATTATCACAACAGCTGAGGGAAGGCGCTGCTTGGGAATACTTGAAATATTACAGGCTTTTTTTTTTTTTTTGTTAGTTTGTTTGCTTTTTAAGTTATTAATGTAAGTTATTCATGTCATCCAGTAGTTGCATTACTCACTTTTGTCCTGAAGATGGTGGAAGGGGTGTGCTGGCCTCACTACTGCTCCTGGGCTCTGGTCGTACTCTCCCCAGCTCTCAGTCTTTCCCTAGCTAGAAATTGCTGCTCTGACAGCCATACATTCCTCACACTGCATCCCAGCTCAGACAACTGTCCTCACAGGGGTTCTGACATGGCAGAAGGCTGTGGCTCTCCAGTAGGTGCTTTGAGGCCCACGCAAAAGCGTCTCTTCTCACATTTGCTTTCTTTTGCATTTCTTTGTGTGCTGACACATACCACCCTGCATGTTCAGCTGCAAGATGGAGAGCTTCTAATACTCTGAGCATAGCTGAGCATGTGGCTATGTTTTATTTGCCTCTGGTACTGGGAACTCTTGACAACTCTTGCAAAAAAAAATGTATTGATATTTAAATAATAATGAATACATACTAAATAAAACATATTTGGATTAGTCCCTTCTAAAGTGCTGTTGTGTGAACCAAAGAATGCGCGGTGATGCAATTCACTGACTAAAGTTCCTCTGAAAAGTCATTTCACAAGTGGCTCTGCTGCCATTGTTTTAAATCGGGGAAGGGTGAAGCAGCCATTAAACCCCTACAGGTGTGCTCCCCCGCAGAGGCATCCATCATCTTGGGGCAGGGAGTAGGGGTGGGCTTTTTGGGGTCCATGCTGTTCCTAACAGGGAATGCCCACCCTCGTCACAGGGCTGGGGTGAGCGCAGGGCCACCCATGGATGGGGGAACCTCCTCATTGCAAATCCCTGGTGTCCCATGTGCCTCTGCAGCTGGGATTTCCCCTTCCCCACCTGCACATCAGAGCTCCAGAGGGGAGCACACTGCAGCTCAGGGCTCATCTGACCATGTGCCCAAGCACTGCAGAGGTAGAGCTGCTCACTGGGGGATGCCCAGGCTGTGCTGGCGCCAGGGATTTCCTCTGCTCTAGTCTCTTGGGGTGGTATTTTTATTCCCTTTTCCAGTTTCTTGGGAAACTGACACATCTGGCACAGCTGAAGCTCTCAGAAGACTTTGCTGCTTGCCAGGGCTTTAGGAGTGCCCTCTGGAAGGTAAGGATGCTGCCCCTTCGACACAGAGACAGAATAAATAGTCCATTGAGACAGTAGCAGAAATAAATGTTTATACGTGGATTACTGAGTGGTACAAGAATGTGGGTTAATGCAACCAGTTCCTCAGTGTACATCAACATCCCGCATCTTCAAGCATGGAAACCACATGGAGAACATCAAACTGAGAAGCAGCTCCTTGGACCTGTAAGGAGCCCATCCTGCTCCAACCTTGGATGTTGGCCATGGCCCTCTGCATTCCCACCCAGGGAGCCCAGACCAGTGGCCAGGGGCTGGGCTGAACCCTGGGACACCCACAGCCACCCATGGGCACCAATGGCCATCCCATGCTGGGATGGTGCTGGGGCCCAGGCTGCATCATGGGGTTGCCTTGCCCCATGGCAGAGGAGGGTCCCCAGGCACCCTATGGGCCTTGGGGTGCACAGTGCCAGAGCCATGGCACAGGGTGGCCTCTAAGGGTGTGAGGGAGGATGCATCTCTCTTTTCAGCAGGTGAGGGGCTGAGGTTTCCCTTGGTGGTGTTGGGAACCATGCTAAATCCATTTACTTATCCCTCAGACCCCAGGCACCATATCCTGCACTTTGATTCACAGGCTGACTTGGATCTGGATGCCAATATTAAGAGTATGTATATGTGTGTGTGTATACTTAAGTATGGACGCAACGTTATAGATGTATAATGTCATGTGAAGAGTGCTCATATATATGCCAAACTTGGTAAAAGCAAGAGTGACAAAATACATGAAGCATTTGCTACCAGAGATATGATGGTTGTTACTAACTTAGCAAACACTCCTGGGCCTGCAGAAAGCCTGGCCATGCGGTGCAAGCATCGCTATGTTTCCAGGTAAGCATGCCCAAACGAGCCTTCTACACAAACACAACTTCACAAGAGCTCCAAAACACTTTGGGGGCACAATTCATGGCCGCCCTGTTCCTTGCTGGAACTGTTACATCACCCCTAAAGCAAGTTTCCAACATTTTCAGTAGAGGTCGAGCTGGGGTGGGATTCCCAATGGGTCTGTTTCACCTCCATGGCCTTCAGCTTTCTTTTGGGCATTCACATACCCCAGCCCTGTTTTCCTGCCCCACACAGAGCTGCTGCAGCCAATGACATCCCAGGTTTTCTTTGCACATTCAGCTTCCAGTAGAATCCAAACTTCAAGAGCGTCAACATCAGTGTTCAACTGCGAAACACGTGAGGGTATCTAGAAATAGCTGCCAAAGCATTCGTGGGAATTAAAGGTCTGGGTCTTTCCATGGAGAAGCCTGGTTGGATTTGCATTTCTATGCTGTGAACAGGGAGGTTAAACATGCCAAACTTGGTAATGGTAGCACCTCTTCATGAAGACGTGCGGGTTGTGGTGGGGATATCCTGATGGTGGCACTTTCTGAGCCTCCTGCCCACTCCTGCCATGCACCCATGCTGAGGTTATCCCACACCTTTGGGCAGCTTGAGCCACTCCAGAGGATTTGCCAGCCTCACCTGCTGCTCCAGCTCCGACTTTCCCAGCCACTTGCTTGAGAGGAGAAAAAAAAAGCCACTGCCAACATCATGCTTATGGTCGCCTTCATCTTTCCCCTGTATCCCCTCCCTGCCTGGAAAATGCAGCCCACTTCCTGTGGTATTTTTATTCGTTGCCATAGTGACAGCATGTAAATATTTGGGTTTACTGAGGTTTGATCCGATTCTGTAAATGCTGAAGAGGCTGTGTGGAGCCTCATGGCCTAAAGTTTAGCAGTCTGAGTGCAGGTGGGTGCAGGCAGTGAGTCCCTGCCTGCTGCTCCTTGCACACAGATGCTGCAGGGATCCCCCAGGGATGGGGCTCAGCTCATTCTACATCCAGGGACTCTCTGGTTCGGGGCTGGATGAGGCCCCAGCTACTTTTTGCATGTGCCTTTGCCCCATCGTCAGATGCAATTTCTTCTGGTAGCAGACAGCAGGCTGGATTTGGATTGCTTGAAAAGATGTGGTCTTTTTAGGAGATGGCCTTGTAGAAACACGTGCCCTGGGCAGAGAGAGGGAGACAGAAGAGAGAGGCAGGCTACACAAACTCAACAGAGTTTGTTATCTGTTCAAGAAGATGGGGTTTTATTGTTCATATTTCCAATGACATCTTTGGCTTTGCTGTTTGCTTGCTTTATGTTCCCTGGAATTTGCTCTGACGGGCTTCACCCAGCAGCTCTTTTCTCCCCCAGCATGACAGTCCTCCTTCCTCTCACCTGTGCCCCTGGTTTGGGTTTGTGCAGAAGTATCGCTGTGGCATGCCTGCTGCAGAGAAGCAACCAGAGAGAGAAGCGATCACAGCAGCACCCCCAGAGATGCCACCAGGCTGCATGTGGACAGTAGGGATGCAGCTGCGGACTGGAAACTATGAGCTTGGTACATAGGGTTGCTAAACAATGCCAGTGTTTTGAACTAGTCAGGCCCTGGAGCATCACCTGGTGATCCTGTGAGCTGGTCCTCTATGGGAAAGAAAGGAGACACTGGGACATCTGAGAGTCCAAAGCACTGAGGCAGGTGTTTAGCAGCATTCCTAAGTGCTCTTGTAGGGTGGCATCATGAAAGCAAAGTGGCTATAGGAGTAGGTGCTGAGACAGAAGCAATAGGGCTGCCCGTGGTGAGCTGCCTCATGCAGCCTGGCCGCATTGCTACTTGATTAACTCCTGATAAAACTCCGACCGCACAAATCTGGGCAGGGAATCTTTCTCCATCAGAGCAAAGATCCTCTTCTGAGCCATATCAAAACTGCTCGGCGATGGCTCCACCAGGTTCTTCATGGTCACAGCCTTGGTGAAGTGGTCAATGTTCACCTGCGATGGGAGCGTGAGAAGGATGGAAGCTTCACATTTGTGAGGGGATGGTAGCATCTCCTCACCTGCTCTATCCCACTAAAAGGTCATGGGGACAGACCTGGCAGGTCAGCCAGGCAAGGGCTGAGGGTGGCTGCTAAGTCTGCAAACAAGGCACCAGAGCTGCTGCAAGCCCCGTGGCTGTGGCACAGCCTGCCCTGCAGCCATCAGCTAGAGGAACCCCCACCTCTCCCAGCACCATCCCCACCCTGCAGTCACCAACCTCTTTGGGTGCTTCGGTCTGGATGAACTCCTCATAGATCCTCTTGGCCTTCTCTTCCATCTTCACAGGGGACTTGGTCTTCTTGTAGTCCTCACAGGCCACCCAGAACTCAACATTCTCCTCACTAAACTCGGAGCACAGGAAGGTGCGGAAGCTGGCGAGCCCATCTGCAGGGGTCAGGCACTGCTGAGCACTGGGGCACCCTGAATCCCCACTGCCCACCAGGGGGACACTGGCTGTGGGGGGGACACGGTCACAGAGGGGGACTTACAGGGGTTCTGCAGGAGCTTCTCCAGTGAGTCACGCCACTGCAGGACCTCCTCTGGGGATGGTCTGAAGGGGTAAAGAAAGCCTGGGTAGCTCATGCTGATCGTGCAGCAGGTGGTCATTCCTTAAAAATGGGGAGGGATGGAGTGAAGAGCTCTGGAGAACTGGGGTGATGGGTCGCCAGGATCTCTGAGGCTTAGTTTAGAAACAGCAAGGCGGGGTGCCACAAAATTGGGGCAAAAGGAAAGCACTCCCCATTGAGGGATCCGTGCAAGTCAGACAACTCAAGTCATGATTTTTAAAGTGGAAATGAACATTTGGCCACATGAAGGATGACATGTGATGGTGACAGTGCTGAGGGATAGTAAGAGCACTGGGCCAGCAGCTCGGATGTCCTGACGCTCAGGCTCACAGTGAGGCTGGGCTGGGGGTAATAGTGGGGCTATTGACTGTGTCCAGGACACCATTCTGCTTTTAGATTTAAGTTAACTCTTCTTTTAAAGGCTTATTTTGCCTCCTGACATGATTCTCAATCCACCCACTCCACAAAACTTGTGTTAAATGAACGTGTAATCTCAATGCAAACTGAGTTTTGTGAGAAAGCTGCTTTCCATGGAGCCATGCTGCCCAGCACCCAAACCCATGCTCACTTCACAGCCTTGGCTGGCTTCTCCGGCTTCTCCGGGTAGGGGATGATGAAGTCAATGGCCGAGTCAGGCTTCTGGAGCAGTATGCCCAACTTGGTCTTGATCTCCTTGGCCCTGCAGGGGTGAGCAGAGGCAGGTCGGGCAGGGGGACAAGAGGGACCACAGAGCTGCTGGAGTGGCACAGCCATGTGGTCAGGCACCTGGCCTGGTACAGAGCCATGTTGTTAATTACATGTGAACAAATGGACCCTGATGCTGTAAAGGAGCCTGTGTGAAGCACTTCAAGCCAGATGCTCAGAATTAGCCACAGCTCGTAAGCTTGATCTCTTTGTTTTGTCTCCATCTGTAGCTGGGATAATTGCATCACCTGTCCTGGCTGCCATGCAGATGGACTGGGGATGTCTGTGCAGTTTCTATAGCAATAAGTCCAGAGGAAGTGAGCAGGCAGCCTGCCCGTGCATGGTGCCTGCCCCATGTCAGCCTGCTCCCATGCACCCACTGCATTGCATGGCTCAGCTCTCAGTGGTACCTCAGCCTTGCGCCTGTAGCAGGGAGGGCCCTGCAGACCCTGGGGGCTTTACTGGAGCCTCACCACGGTGTGATGACAGTGGCCACGCTGCATATCTCCAGGGCTCACTGCACTTCTTATTTTCACATGCCCTCTGTGCAAAACCGTTCCCTTGCTATGTCTGCTATTTCACTTCCACTCTTTTTTCTTTTTTTTTTTTTGGTCTGCCTGCAAATCTCTCTCTGTTTTGCTTTTCCACCCTCCACGGGTGTGTGCTGCCTGCTGCAGCCACCAACAGCAACCCTTACATGGAGCCGAAGCGCAGCCAGAAAACTAGCTTTTCTCAGAAAATGAATGCAGTGACAGGGACAGCTTCCATTCCTCGTGCTTCCAAGGCAGGTCAGACCCTGCCTGGATGGAGCAGGACCTGAGTTGAAGGGTGGTAATGTCCCCATACTCACCATGCTGAGGGGACCCTGGGGCTATGCCCCCTTGGCACCACCACCTCTGCCACAGCTTAGCTAGGTGCCAGGACTCAGGTGGGTGGGGGACGTGGGCTGTGCTGGCAGCAGGTCACCAGGACCCACATCTAATCCACAAGCATGACCGCATAACAAAGGGGAGAAGGAGACCGACCATCTGTCCTTGTCTGAGCAGGACATGATGCTTCACCACCCTGCTATGGGTGCTGACCTGTACTGTGGGTATGGAAGCGGTCAACATCACTTCACATAGCAGCAGGTGCTCCTTGGATAGCATTTGGCCCTTGCTCAAAATCTTGCCAGCAATTTCCCATCCTGTAACAGGCTCAGAGCCAACACCTGTGTGGCACAAAGGGCACAAATGAGCACTGATAGCCCTCAGCAGCCCCACCTGAACTCCCTGCCCTATATTTTAGGCTCAGGGGCTGTACTATAGCCTCTTCTCCTGCTGTCCTGTTCTCTGAGCAGCCCTAGCTTTGCTCCATCCCTTGGTCTGGCTGTGATACACCTGGTGCTGCCTTGACACCTGCCCTGACTGGTATGGGGAATGGGAGCAAGGACCTCCCCATCCTGAGTGTGTGTCCTCAGCTGTGGGGCCTCATTGGTGCACGAGGAAGCTCCTGAAATGAGGAGGGTTGCCAAAAGGACAACCAGAAGGGCTGAGCATTCACAGGTATGTGGGTGGGCAGAGTTATTTAAAAGACGCTGTCCTAGAGTGCTCAAGTAGATGTGTCACCAGTCTTCAAGCAAGCCTTCAGGAAGACTAAACAGTGGGACTGAAAAGGCAGCGATAAGCAAACAGGCTTTCTTCACAAGCTCCAGAGTGAGAGGAATGGAGAGACCATGAACAGTGGAATGTTATGTGTGAAAATACGTGGGAGCAAGCCAAGAAAAAGTCTGAGGAACAGCTTCCAAAAGGCATTAAGAGAAAATATGGACTCTGTCAAACACATCAAGATGCAGTCCAGGAGAGCCTCAAAGTTAGAAAACAAAACAAGAAGCTCAAAGACGTTAAAGCTGAAGCTGAAAGGCTGCAGCTCTTGGTTTGCTTCCAGGCAGTAAAGCTTCTGGGGCTGTTTGTATGGGGAAAGCTTTCTCTGGACAGGATCTGCTTGATGTCCTGACAGGTGGGAGAGGCTGAGGAGCGAGCAGCCACCAAGGAGCCTCAGTGGCATCACAGTGCAATATCCCCACGATGTCTGGTGTGGGATGCAACATCCCTTGTGAGGAGACAGACCCTGGGGATTGTTGGGGAGCTGTGTGGCTGCACAGCCGGTGCAGCTTGAAATGTCAGCTGCAGCTGTAGCAGCTGGCTGTGGTGGACACATGGACAAATATGGAGTGTTAGAGAGGAGGCAGTGCAGTGCTGGCTGCAGGAGCAGCCTCCGGACAGGCATCTCAGCTCCCTGCATAGGCCAGCAAGCGTGTGCTAGGGGGAGAGGGTGGGGAGGGACCAGTCCAGCAGGCCTCCAGCAAGACCTCCCCAGACACACTGCAGGAGAAAACATTCCACGGTAGACAGCATGAGAAAGGTAGGAGCTGGTGCATGGGCAGCCTCATGAAGGTGAGGGAATGTGGGCTGAGATCTTACAGGAGGTGAACAGGGTTGGGCTGAGCTGGCTGTGAGCAGGGTGGCTGCCAGGTCGCTGAAGCCCTGAGGAATGCAGGTGGAGCCTCATGCAGCAGCTCCTCTTCCAGCAGCACCTATGGAGAGCCCCTCCAGAAGCCTTTTGTAATGCACCAGAGCCTGAAGCGGAGGAGTCTGCCCCAAAATGCTCCCGTGATATGAAAGCAACCAGCCGGTGCCACGAGCATCATCATGGCCAGGCAGAGGTGGGACAGCAAGAGTGGGTGAACAGCACTGTGTACAAAGCTGAGCCTCGTGAAAGGGCTCAGGGCTGTGGTCATCAGGGGCTGAGAAGAACATAATCAGACAAAAAGGATTTTGAGGCACTTTAAAGTTAAAGGTGGTTTTGGTGCAGAGTGGCAACAGTGTTTCTGCTTTCCCCACCATGCTTTGCAAACATTACTGCTGCAACCCTGAGACCCACAGGAGAGTGCAACTGCCACGTGTGGGTGCTGCAGAGCCCCATAGCTCTGAGCAGTGAAACTTTTCTGTGGGGGCTTGCTGGCAGCCTCCCCAGGCACCTTGATGCATGCTCAGCCTGCTCCTGCACTAACAAAGCTGCCCTAAGGCTTCCTGGGAGTAGCAGCTCCCCATTCTCTGGTATGGCAGGTGGGGAGGCAGGACTAGATACTGGTCCTCTGTTCCACAGGCATGGGCAGAGAGACAGCATGGGGGAACGGTGGGGTCAAAAGGTGGTTTTTGGGGCACTGCAGCCTTGCCAAGCAGAGAGGTTTCCAAACCAGAGTTTGGGGCCACATCACTGCTCACCCTCAAGCTCTAAGCCACCCGCAGCTGGAGCAGCCCCATCCCTTCCCTCCCAGTCCATAAGTGATGCAGAACCAGCTGCTCTCACCTCTCCAGGCATGTATGCGGTAGCGCGGCGAGTCCTTTGCACATCTTGGCACGCTTCTCCTTCCTCAGCTGCAAGAAAAGGGTGCGCGATGGCTGCGACTCGATCTGCAGCCCAGCTCTCCCTCTGACAGCTATATAGTGCAGTCAGCTGGATCCCTGCCAGCCCCCAACGCCGTCCCAACGCAGCTGGCCCAGCCGCCTCACGATTTTGTTTTCCCTTCTTCCAGCTTGCACAGGGAAATGCATGTGCCTAGGGTGAGAGCAGGGAATGGCAGCACCAGGGCCAGGCTGCAGAGCTTGGAGAATCCCGCAAAGCTTCCCCTTGCTTGTGTACCAGGCTCCGGGGCAGTGTTTAGAGGAGGTGCGTAGTAACGCTGCTTGCAAGTGAATGTTTTTCCTACAAAAGTACTACCTGCGTGAAAATCAAGTGCTTAGGAGAAGGATTTGCCTTTGAAATAAACATTGTGATTAATGTCAAAACCTCCAGTTTCAGCAGTGGTTATCAGCAAGTGAGTGATAGGTAGTGTTTGTTCCAGAACAAGTTGTAAGTGTAAAAAGTAAATGTTTTAATGATAACAAATGGTTTGGTTTTATGATGGTGATGCTTTGTTGAGGCTTAGATGGTTTCCTACCTTCGCTTTTATGTGGAGTTTGTTTTCCCACCCCCTTGCAGACAAGCAGAGTAAACACCAGAGCCCGGAGCTGCCTGCAGAGTGGGGAATAGTGCTTGAGCAGGGACCCAGTGCCTGTCCTCTGCAGTGTGACAGCACTTCTCTGGGATTGAGGATGTTTACTTTGTTTGCTCCTCTGAAACTGGGAACTGTGGAGCCAATGCCTGCCTATGGTGTGACTTCTCTCCAGCCTCAGCCAGGCATGGTGAAGAGGCAGCGCTATGGAGTGAGGCTGAGGGGCAAATTCCTGGGGGGTCAGCCTGGCTGCGGGTGGCCCAGCACCAAACCCGTGGTCCAAAACTGCCCCAACACCTGCTGCAGATGTGTCTCATTCTGAACAGAGCAGTGTGTGCCCATCCACACATGGCCCCGGGGATGATCTGCTCTGGTTTCTGACCCACGTTAGTTAGTCATCATATATATGCTGCAAGGAGAGCCAAGCAACTCTTTGTGCTTTAACAATACTTAAAGTGGCAAGGGTGAATGTAACTGCCCTGGATGGATTTAAGCTCACACCAGATGTGTTTTCTGCTCCCCAGCTCTGTCAGAGCTGTGCCCCTCTTTATCCCTGGGGCAGACCTGGGCCCCATTCCAGTCCAACTCCTGCTGGTGTGCAACAAACTGGTGTCCACATTTGAGTGTAGAAATCCAAAGCTGGAAGTCTGCTAGAAACATTCAGGGCCATCTCTGCCTGCATGGAGGGCTGGACTTAGCAATTACTGTTTGCAATGACAGTGGGATAAAAGAAAGGACACCTGGGGTATCTGAGAGGATCAGGTGCTCTATCAGCCTGTTCCTGAGCTGTTATTGGCATAGAGATGATGCACCCCGTGCTGGAGACAGCCCAGAGCCCCATAGCCCCAGGGCTGTGGGGAGTGCCAGGCTCTGCAGCCTGCCTGCAGGTGCTGCTGTCACCCAATGAGGCTGCCAGGAGCGGGATGGGCAGAGGGCACGGCAGTTCTCACAGCTCCCCATCCAGGAGGGCAGCAGGGCCATGAGAGCCGCACGGGAAGCCATGCGCCCGGCTGTGGAGTCATGGGGACTGCAGTTGTTTTTTCCTCATTAATTTCCAGCAACGAAGCCAGGGTCAGCTATCCCGGGGGAGCTGGGATCTGTGGGAGCAGGAGGTCTGCATGGATGCTGTCCAGCAGACGCTGAGCAACCTTGCGTGCTGTCCGTCCAGCTGCAGCACAGCTCCCACTGTGCCAACCTCCTGCTGCTCCGAGGGGATCTCAGTGGCCCAGAGCACACAGGGATGTCCCTGCAGATCTATTCCCTCACCTTGTGCCTGGTCCTCCACCTCTTTCAGCCCTAGCTGGGTGAGGAGGGGCTGGGGAGATGCTGCGCGATGCCTCTCTGCTAAGCAAAAACAAGGGTTGCACAGAAATAGCTGGTGTTTTCCCCAGACCTTTGTCTAGGAATAAATGTTTGTTTTGTCCATTTCAAGGCTTTGGAGTGCTAAGAAAATATTTCCTAAAAGGAATACACAGACCTTCTTCTTCTTCCCACGACAGCTTAATTTCTTTAAGAGCCCTTTAGGGAGAGCATTTTGGAGATCCAATGCCCCCTGAGGACCATGTCCTATGTACACAGCAACTGACATCCTCAAAGAGCAGTATGGGCTCGTGCCTTCAAGCTGCCCACTCAAAAGCCACATGGAATCTCCCATTGCACCGTATTTATTCTGGTTTCTGTTATTTCAGGCCTTTATTTTCCTTTCTAACAACTTGCCTTTTATAGAACGCAGCTTTGCTGCTTTGCAGCTTCCTGGTTCCCACTGGAACTTTCTGAAAATTAGCATCATATTTAGCAACATTGACTTCTTGGTGGATGGATTGCTGCAATTCTCACCCAAGGCACTCTCTGGCAATCCATCTGAGCATTCCTTCTGGCACTGGCCATTTTTTAAAACTATGCATTCTAAAAATGTGGTTAAAAATCACTTTTTCCCTTACACAGCCCAACGCTTTGGGACAATCACGTGTCCCTGAAGGAACGATGCTGGTGTGAGCTTGTTCACAGCAGAGGCTGATATGAGTCAACTCCTTAAGCTTTCCTATGATGGCTCTCTCATAAAACTTGCTCATGTCATGCCCCACCAGGCTCTGTGGGGAGCTTTTTGCTTCTTACACTTTCGTGATTTATGTTTATGCCTTAAGGATGTTTTCCTCAAACCTCCTCAGTTTGCCTTTTACCTGTAACTTCCCAGAGTTTGCATTCTTTATTTTCTTTGTCTTGTATGTATGCCATTTTTGCATCTTCACAGGTCTCGTTTCAAGCATTCACCTGTTCTCCTCTGCTGAACACATCACCTTTGATAACACCTCTGAGCACTGGGATGCATTTACACCAGAGTAACCCAGCACTGCATGTTTGAGCAGCCTTCATGCTGCATAAGCCACAAACCCCTCCAGGTGTGTGTGTGCTATTCCTGAGCAGCCCACCTTGCATGTCCCCTTTTACATTAAGAATTACTCTACAGATCTCCTTTGGCTCTCTCTGGATCAGTCTCCCTGGATTACTGCTTGGTGGCACCACGTCTCTGAGGTACCAGCTTGGTGATGTGAACATTTGTGCGGGAGGACAGAGACCAGGCACCCATCTCCTCTCCCCATCTGAGTCACTGACACAGGGACCAGGGGGAGGTTGAAGAAAAGAAAACCCTGGAAAGCCACTGGGCTTGCAGCCAGATGGGAGCGCAGGAGTCACGTAAAGCTCCCAGCTGCAGAACCACCACGGTCCTTGACCCTGTGAGAGGCCTGAGAATGGCTTTGGTGCAGGGGATGGGATGCAAGAGGCTCCTGGGCAGCCCAACAGCCCTGCCTCCTTTGCCACGCAACAGAGCATGAGGATATGGGTGCTATGCAGCTGCTGGGATCGCAGCCATGTGAAGGGTGCTGGTGCCTGGGGACAGCTGTGCCCCAACCATACGCCCAAATGTGTTCCCTGAGGTGGCACCAGGAGATGCAGCCAGGCTGGCAACATGCAGGTGGAAAGCAGAATTTCAACACAATTAGCACAGGCCAGTCACAGGGTTTTATTCAAGGTCTCAAGTCAAGGAATTGTTTAAATTATAAAATGCTTACCCAGATTTGCACCCCAGCTCCCCATTGTCCATGCAAACACTCCACTCTATTATGTATTATCCCATACATTCATCATCAGCCCAGAACAGAATCCAGAAGGTCAGCCAACCACTTATTACCACTTTTGCTCTATGTGCCTGGCTGCGGCACTGCCTTTCCCAGCTGATGAATGGCTTTGTTCTCCAGCACCTCCACCTTCTCCCCACTTGGCTGCAGCACACTGGCCACCATTGCCCTCGCCACTGTTTCTACAGGCACTGAGTAAGCAGAGGGGAAGAACCGGGCGCTGAATCCCAGAATCCGCTGTGTGATCCATTCCATGGGGCGGAACTCCTGGCGTGCACACAGCAGCACCCTGCGGGCAAGAAGGTGAGGTGGGTCAGGCTGCAGAGCCCAGCCAAGCTGGAAAACTTGCACTGGCCCCAAGTGGCTTCTGCAGGGTCCTGGAATGAGTGGGCTGATCACTGGGAGCTCCTTTTACCCACAGGCTGCCAAAACTAGGATGCTGGTTCTCCCAGGTAGAGTATGGTTGAAAGGATACAGGAGAGCAGCCCCTCCATACAGGCTGACCTCCAGATGAAGTTAAGCTTCAACCAATGTCCCCCAACCTGTGCTTTGAGCCCAAGCCTCAAAAGCATGGCTTCGGGAAGGGCTGTGGAAATGGCTGGGCTTGTTGCTTATAGCAGAGGGGAAGAGGTGCAGGTAGGAGCAGCATTTGCACCTGGAGGCCCTCTTCACTTCCTTCCCAACCCTCCCCTAATGCACCCTGCCCATGGCTCCATCTCCCAGCCCTTTCCTGGCTCCGTGTCCCCTCTGCTACTCACGCTGGCCGAAGAATGGTGCAGCGGTCAAAGCCGACGGCCTCAACCAGTTTCTCCACTTCTCCCTGTCACAGTGGGGACAAAACAAGCTGAGGATCATCACAGGCACCTTGTCTCCCACCCTATGAATCAGGAAGAAGGAAGAGCTGAGCTGTGAGCAGGACACAGTGTCTGGCTGGTGCTGCATCCTGCAGCCTACCCCTGGACCCCCAGTGCACAACACAGCCACAGGACATGACTGTAGTGCTGGGGCTGACCAGCAGGGATTTAGCTCCCAGGCTTCTACAAGGTGGCAAAGGTAAAATGAACAAACAAAGGAAAGCTGCTGAGTTGGTGGTAGGGAAAAATATGGACACAAAAGGGAGAAGCAGAAGACCTGCTCAGAGGTAGGTGGCCAAAAAGCAGCAGTGGCTGACCCTTCCCCACCTGCCCAGCCACAGTCCCACCAGCCTCTGGAGGGCTGTGAGCACATATGCTCAGTCTTGCATCACCTCTGTACCTGCCACCTGCAGGTATTGCCCAACACACAACTGGTGTGTGCTTGTGAGCCGTGAGTAATCCTCCAGATAACTTAGGAGATGAGGGTTGCAGTAGGAAGGGCATCCCAAACTGGCAGGAACCAGATATATTTGGCTATAGGTAAAGGTCACTCCTCTCCCATGCAGGCCACAACCATGTCTGAGGAAAGGGGTTTCTTGGAGTGCAAGGAAGGGAGAACCACCGAGCTGACCCTGCTCAAAATGCAAAGCATTTTGCCAAGATGCCAATCGCCAAAGCAGAGGGCAGGGCAGTGCAGGGACCCAAACGAGGCAAACGGATGGGTCAGCAGAGAGCCCAGAAATTCATTAACAACAAAAACAAAACCCAGCTTTTGAGAGACAGCCCTAGGAAGCTCTCTAGGAAAGGACTGTCAGTGCCAGACAGCCAAACAGCAGTCAGCAGCGCTCCCTTGTAGCTGCAGTGCTAACTGCAGCAACAGCACGCACAGTGGGCAGAGCAACGGGGGGGGGGGGGGGGGGCGGGGGGGCAACGGGTTGCGGCCCAGCCCTGGCAATGCCGGTGTGACACACTGCAGGCAGGAGCGAGTCCTGCAAGAGTGGGTGGTGCTCAGTAATGTAAGGATGCTGAACGCCTGGTGTCTGCCCTTTAGGACGCAGCAGGGCACGCTGCTGTGCTGCCAGCCCATCTCCTGGGCTCTCTGTTCCCCCTCACCAGGAGAGTCCTAGGTCCACTGGACCCCTTGCAGCCTCAGCTCCAGCTTCGTTCCCAAGTGTCCCCACATCTCCATCTCTAGGAGCACACCCAGCTTCCCTCCTCACCTTCACCCGCAGGTACAGAAAGCTGCTGCGCTCGTTCGCTCCCTGGGAGGACTGCAGGACGAAGTGTTTGCAGCCCCCTGCCCGCGCCAGCTCGGCTGCCTGTGCCACGTAGTCCCGGTCCACACGGACAAAGCCATCCTAGGGCAGGGCAAGGAGCAAGGTCAGCGACCTCTGACCGAGCAGGCACCCCAGCGGGAGCTGAGGTACCACGACACATCCCCCAGATCCGAGCATCTCGCTGGGCGAGGCCATGCCCAGTGACCCCCTGGGACCGGCCAGGGCCACTCACCGCACCCGCTTTGCTCCGGGTGGTGCCCAGGCAGCAGAAGCCCACGTCGTGGCCTCGGAAGGCATCGGCGTGCTCGCCCAGCCGCTCGAAGTCCACCACCGCCTGCTTCTGGGGGAGGCACGTGGATCAGGGTGGAACCTCCAGCACGGACCCCGCAACCCCCGGCCCACACCGCACCACGGCCACGCCGCTGCTCTCAGGCAGGCTCAGCTGCCGCCTCCCGATCACCGTCACCCTGCTGAAGGGCCGCTGTGCGCACAGCTCCTGCAGCAGCGCCCGGCCCGTCGCCCCCGAGCCCCCCAGCACGAAGCAGGAACCTCCACTCCTCGGTGCCGCCATGCTTAGGGGAGGTGCCGCGCTGCAGGCTGGGCTGCGCTGCTGCCGCTCCTGGAGCTGCGGCTGCTGCTTTCCCCGCCTGCCCCAGCGCTCCGCCTTGCTGTCATGCCAGCGGGGGTGGCAGCAGAATGTCCACACCCTCAGCCTGTGCTGCCTCTATGCTGGGGTCAGCTCAGTGAGAGCTCTCACAGAGTGTCACAGGAGGCCATCCTGCTCTGTGTCCCCAGAGAAATGTCACTGTAGGGGTACACGCCTTTCGAGCATCAAAGCCCTCAGGGCAGCACAGTTTGAGGCAGCCTTGTCCCAGGGGTAGGCAGTGAGTCACCCCCAGGTGCTGCCTCCTGCTCACGGGGCTCACAGCTCAGCAGTGATGGCAGCCCCAACCAGCTGTGCCTTTCCGGGTGCAGGCAGCTTCCCAGGACCTTGGGGCACCCGGTCCCGTTTATCCTGATTCCTGAGGAGGGAGGTGTGCAGCCTGACCGGCTGCATTCAGGATCAGCCCAGCAATTTTCCATCCTGCTGAGCTCTCCTTGGCTAGGAGTGAGCCTGGATCCCTGAAGCACGTGGGACATGACGTGTATCACAAGCATCACCCAGATAATGGCCAGCATCCCTCTCAGCCTGCCAGTCACTGCCTACACCCCATCCAACAGGCTGCACCCCACCACCACAGGCTGGCCCGGTGCTGGGGTGCCCGTGTTCACTGCAGCATGGATGCACGGGGCCAGCGCAATGCGGCGTTCGACAACACGGCCCAGCCTGCTGCCTGCTGCCCCGACTGGATGGCAGCGCTGCCTGACGCCTTGCCGCTCTCCCGCCTCTCCATCCCTGGCACACACGACTCCCTCAGCCTGTTTGGTGGCCGGCGCCTGCGCTGCCAGAGCTGGGGCCTGGAGGCCCAGCTGGCGGCTGGCGTGCGCTTCCTGGACGTGCGCTGCAAGCTGGAACGGGGTGAGCTGCGTGTCTACCATCTGTGTGCCTTCCAGCGGGTCAGCCTGCGGGGAGTCCTGCGTCGCACCCTGCGCTTCCTCCGCGCCCACCCTGGCGAGGCTGTGTTGATGCGCATCAAGGAGGAGCTCCCCTTCTTCCCGCGGACCCGCTTTGCTGCCCGGCTCCAGCGATGCTTGCTGGAGGAGAGCAGAGGTCGGCTGTGGTGCCGGGAGGAGGTGCCCACGCTGGGCCAGGTGAGGGGCAAGATCGTGGTGCTGGAGGCGCTGGAGCGGGCGGTGCTGGGCATCCCCTACGAGCGGCTGAGCATCAGCGATGCGTGGAACGTGCTCTCACTGGAGAGGAAATGGGCACGAGCACAGCGGCACCTGGACGCAGCAGCCAGTGGGGACCCTGCCACCATGCACCTCACCTTCTGCTCCGGCAATGGGCTCTTCACTTGCCCCGAGGACGTGGCCCGCTTCGTCAACCCTCAGTGCTATCAGCACCTGCAGCGCTGCTCGGGGCAGCCGGTGTGCTGGGGAGTGGTCATTTTGGACTTCCCTGGAGCAGGCCTGCTCCAGCTCATCATTGAGAGTAACGTCCCAGGGACAAATGGAGGTGTGCCAGGTGCCCCCAGCACCCCACAGACACCCCAGCGGCAGCGGGGACGAACGCTGCGGGTGGCACCGCTGGGGCCGGTGTCTCCCTTGCTGAGAGCAACCTCACATGTCAGCCGACAGACATCAGTGCAGAAGGATGCCCGGAGATCCCACACAGCACTGAGACACCTCTATGTGACATCTGTGTGACAGCGGAGGGGCTGGCAGTCAGAGGTTAGTGGCCTGAGCTGCTGCTGTGCATGGCATCCCTCCAGGAGCCAGGTATGGTGTTGGTGAGGTGGGGGCGAGCCCCAGCATGGGTCTAGGCCAGCAAGATCCCCAGTGGAGTTGGGGATAGAATCAATCATAGAACCATTTGAGTTGGAAAGGACTCTTAAAGGCCATCTGGCCTGCAGTGAACAGTGACACCCACAGCTCCATCAGGAGCTCAAAGCTCCATCCAGCCTGACCTTGGCTGTCTCCAGGAATGGGGCACCCACCACCTCTCTGGGCAATCTGTGCCACTGCCTCACCACCCTTATGGAAATAAACTTCTTCCTTATATCCAATCTAATTTCCTCTCTTAGTTTGAAACCATTTCCCCTTGTCCTGTCAAAGCAAAGCCTGCCAACGAGTCTGTCTACTTTTGGGACAGGAGATGGAATGGAGTGGAAAGGTCCTGTTCTTAAATGCATCCAGAGAAGGGCAACAGAGCTGTGAGGGGTCTGAAGCACAAGTATTATTAGGAAACATTTCTTCTCAGAAAGAGTGGTTGGGCACTGACACAGGCTGCCTGGGGAGGTGGTGGGGTCACCATCCCTGGAGGTGTTCAAGAACCATGGCACTGAGTGAGGGACATGTTCAGGGGGCATGGTGGGAATGGGTTGGGGTTGGACTAAATGATTTTGTGATTCTATAATAAACCACAGATGTGGAAAGCTAGAATGTGGAGAAGGAGGAATTAATTTCAAAATGACAGCAAAATATTGGGGACACTCTTGCCCCCATTATTTTAGGTGGAGTTATTTTCTTTGCAGAGTCTCACCCCACAAGTCTGGACTTTGAGAGAGGAACCATTCAACTCTGAGACAAGCAGCAGGACCAGAATGCAGGAGAGGTGTCTCAGTTCTGCACGCAGATGGCAGTGAGGAGAAGGGCGCTTTCCAAGGAGAGAGGACCTCAGAAGCAGAAAAATAACCAAGGTCCCAGGGTTTGAAAGCATCAAAGCACTGCTGGCACTGAACACAAGAGGGCAGGAAGCACAAGGCAGGTCGCTTGCCTGAGGCTGGAAGGAGAGGAAAGCTCAGCCCTGAGCTGCCAAAAGGTGAAGAATGAACATGCTCAAGGATGCTTCTGTGTTCAGGAAAATGGAGCTGGCCTCGCTGCACGACCCGGGCTGCCTCCGGATTTCCTGGCAGGAGTACAGGACATTGTTTGCTCCGGGGGGCTGGCACCAGCCCGAGGCAGGGCTCTGATGGCTGAGAGCATTCATCCGCTCGTTTGCATGGCTCTTTGCAGAGCTGCATGGCTGCAGAGCCAGATCTGCTGGGGAGAGAGCCAGAGTAAGGGGAAGGGAAGAGGCAGAGGGAGGCAAAAACGTGCTGGGGGGACAGGCAGCAGAATCCACCTCTGGGCTTGCCCTCTTGAAATAAGACGACTTCATTAAAGCATTAAACCAGACTGTTGCAGTAGCACTGGTGATGTCTGGGGGACACAAGGCAGTACCATAAGGTCAATGACTAGGGCTGTGTGGGACAGGATGCCCCAGGCTGCACTCACCCTGATAGGCAGTGCCACTTGTTTACTGCACCGGCACTGAGATAAGTTTCCATTATCTCCACCCCCACCATCCTGTTTGGCAAATCTTTACCCATGCCTGGCACGTGCTGCTGCAGCCAGGCAACAGGAGCCAGCCTCAGGGGTGCACAGATGGCAGTGATGCCATGTGGCTCTCTCTCCCTCTGTTGCAGGGTGAAGGCACAAGGCTGAGATCTCCAGGGTCAGAGAAATGGCTCTGATGGGTATCAATAGGGCAAGGGGGACACGGTGTGGTGGGCAGGGTCCCCAAACCCCACTGCACCTCGCAGCCAGGGTTGTTTCACCTTGGGCATGCCAGGGACATTTGGGGACATCCCCATCCTGGTTCAACAAATCAGTACCACCATCTCGCCCTGCCGTGGTTGGGGTGATATTTCAGTAAACATGTCTTCCTGTGGCTAACCTGTTATCACTTTCAGATTCTGAGAAAGATTGTACCGTTGCCACACTGCAGGGGCACCAAGGCGAGATGCACTCAGAGGCACTTCCAAGCTCGGGACCATTTGGGGGACAAAAACCCCCATGGTGGCACTGTGGAAAGGGAGCCATCCCCAGCCCGTGCCCAAAAGGTGCCTCCAAAGCATCCTGGCTCAGTGTAGGGACTGGAAATGGGGTGGCATGGGAGGAAGGAGGGAGCAGAGCTGCACCCGATGACTGCACCCTTTGGGGATGCCCCATGTCTCCATGCCCTGGGGACAGTAGGAGGTGCCCAGGAAGGTGCCTGTGGTATCACCAGAGGCAGCTGCTCCAGGCAGGCTGCGTCAGGGTGAGTCGGTTCCTCTGCGGTTTGCAGGGAATATTGCTCAAGGAGAGGAGAGGGTTGTACCACACAGGGATGGGGCCTCTGCCAAAAACAAGAGCAGTGTGCATGGTGAGGGGCTCCTTCCAAGTGGCAGGGGAGCAACCCACTAGTCTCGTGATGCCAGAGGAGCCTGCAGGATCCCTATGAGGAGCATGTGCCGACGCCTGCCCAGAAGCTGGCCCTGGAACACCAGCAAGTCAAAACAGGATTATCCCCCGGATTATCTAACTCCTGGGAGAGCTGCAGAACTGATTGCAATCCTCCTTCCCCTCTGCCATGTGTATCCTTCTCCTCTACATGCAAAGCATCACCCCTGGGTTCAAGGCTGCGTCCTTCCTCTTGCAGTGGCCACCTCCAGGTCTCAGCCAGTTCACTTCTGCTTTTACAACACCAGGGACTATTTGTAGCAACAAAATGCAATATTTTTTTTCTGTTGTTCTGCCCCACTGTGCCCTGTGCCAGCAGAAGTGAAACCAGCAGGGGCACAGCCCATTTTCCTCTTGCCCTCCCCTGGGGCTGAGCATCCAGCAACATCCCTCTGACTGTCCTAGTGCAGCAGCAGCTTCATCCCTCTCAGGGGACCATGGCTTCCCAAGGTGTCCCCCTGCCCAGCAGCCACCCCTCAGCTTCTCTGCCACTGGGATGTCATTCCCTGTCCCAAGCACGGGAGCTGGTAAAGCAAATGCTGCTGGATTACTGCATGTACAGAAAGAGGGAGAATTGCAGTAGAACATTTTGCAAGGATGATGACGAAGAACGGGAACAGAATTTCATTTACATTGGCCAGGCAGAAAGGCACTGTAATGAGTTATGGATTTTGTAGATGGGTTCCTCCTTTTGTGTTGTATGAGTCCCACTGGAGCATTACTTATTTCTCTGGAACTGGAATGTGCATGTGACCCAAAGGGCTTCTGCCTTGGCTTTAACTGGAAGTGAGCGGAGCAATTCCCGCAGAAAACCTTGCGAAAATGATACTACTTAGAAGTAGAATATGTGTAAAAATAGGTATATGGTGATACACCCGTACTCAGCGTGCACCTTCCTGAAGCATCAGTAGATGTTCATAAAGGACATTTAATGGGGGGAAGATCCCCAGTTCCACTTTTGGACCTTTCTCATAAAGATTTAAAAAAGCAGAAACAGGAAAATACATTGTGTAACTAATTGGTCTTGAGTGGTATCCGGGAGCCACACACCACACTCCTGCTCTGTCCGGTGCAGGTCCACACACCTCATCCTGCTCTGTCCTCTCTTCACTGCTGTCACTGACATGGTGGGTTGGAGGGCTCTGGGTGGCCGCACACCAGGCTGGCCCCTCGTTGGGGTCTCAGTCTCCAGCTGGCAGCAGGTTCCTGGAAGTGGGGAGCGCAGCTGGGCAGGATGCGGGCTGGCAGCAGGGCTGGGTCAGGAGGGGAAGAAACTGAGGGGAGGGAGTGATGCTCTGTGACTTTGCAGGAAGCGTGAGTAGCGCTGCCTGCCCAGGGCAAGGGCCAGGCACAGCAGGCACCCTGCAGCACCGCCGTGGTAGGTCTGCCTGCTCCTTCCTGCGGGGACAGCTGGGGTCTGCTCGGGTAGGGGGCAGGGAAGGTTGTGGGTGGGTACCTTGCAGTTGGCAAGGATGTATGCTCATGCCCTTCTCCCCAGCACACAGGGCACCACTGTGGGACAGCACTGCGCTTGGAGGATGTGGGCTCTCGGCTCTTGTGGCGTCTGCTGCCTGGGCATCGCTGTCTTCACATGTGGTAAGGTGCCACCATGACCCTGAGGGAAGGGGAAACTGGAGAAGGGCAGCAGAGTTATTTTGGGGGCCCAGCAGACACTTGGCTTTGGTGCCTGCAGGATCTTTGCTTTGTATACTGGCACTGCAGGGGGAGAGAAATGTACTCTGTCCTAAAAATCCTGTGTGGTCTGGGTCCATTTACAAAAGACCTTTCGCAAACCAGCAGAAGAGCAGAGGCAAAAGTAGAAGTGTCAGGAGGAGACTGAGATTTAGGTCTGCAAGGAAAACAAAAATACAGATGCACCTTGAGTGCTGCGAGCACTGTGCCATGCTGCACAGGGCAGGAGGCATGGGAGCTGTCTGTGGGCTGCATGAGTTGGAAGAATGAGGCAGGAGTGTGTCTGCATGACAGGTAGGCTGTAGATTTGCTCCCTGGTCTTTCCTGGGATCTGGTCCTTTTTGGGATTCTTAGGAGAGGTGGTAGGGGCCAGGGCAGGCTCCCAGCAGTTGCCCTAAGTTTGTGCCCTGGTAGCCCTAGGAATTGAGAAGCTGGGCTGCTTTTGGAGAGCACGTTTTTCTTGGTTTTGTTTAACGAAACAGGTAGTTGGATCTTCCACAAGGAAAACCAGACAAGCTGTAGGGATTTTGCATAGGAAAATGTATGATAACTGGCCTAGCTAGAGCCCTAGTTATATCTGTGAAGCCCTGCATTTGTATTTAATCTGCAATGCCTAGACCTTTGCCTTCACAATGAAAGTGTAAGATGTGCCCTCCTGTGACAGGGTACCTCAGGCCTGTTTCTTGGAGTGACTTTGCTCCCCACCTTTCTTTTGGGCTGCTTTCTGCAGCTGTGGGCATACCTGCTTTAGGGAGAAGGAAGGTTTATTTTTTTGGTGGCAAAAACTTCTTGATTACATCAAGTTGTGGTGGGAAACAGAAGCAGTATTTCATCAAAGTGCCTTCCACTTCTGGGCGTGGGTTCCAGTTAATCTGGGCTTTGCCTTCCCTGGTGGGCATGGCCAAGACATGAACTGCTTTCTGCAAGGCTGTGTTTTGCAATGCAGTGTTCTGCAGCTTTTTGGGCCACCTCTGGATCGGGGATGCAGTATGGCATGAGGATGCTTTTGGGCATGGGGGCATGCTTGGTCTTCTTTCTTGTGCAAAACTGACCCTCCTGTAGAATTGTAAATTAAATAAAGTAGGGAAAACAACTAAACAACAAAACCACACGTGTGGAGCAATTTTACATTTGTAGAAGGAAATGTGTTTTAAGGAACTCTTTGGGAGACCTTTATGGTGAGGGGAGCCCCAGCTCTTTCCTACCTTCCTCATTTCTCTGCTGCTCCTCTGCCCCACCATGGCTTGTTCTGCCATGCCAGATTCTTACACATCTCTTTGAACTGTTTTCATCCACACTTCCCCTACTTTTTTCCTCTGGTTGCTGGTGGCTCTTGGCTCTGGTACCAGCCTCAGGTCCCCCAACCCTGTTCCCAGACCTGCACTATCTTCCTGCAGCAATCCCAGACCACATCCTCTCCCGCAGGCGTGGTGATGCAGGTGGGGGCCTGGACATACTATTACAGTGAGGAGGACTATGAGTGGGACGATGCCAGGACATACTGCCAGACGTTCTTCACCGACCTGGTGGCCATCCAGAACAAGGAGGAGATTGAGTACCTCAATCGCACCCTGCCCTATCATGGCAAATACTACTGGATTGGCATCCGCAAGCTGAGAGGTATCTGGACCTGGGTGGGCACCAAGAAAGCACTGACAAAGGAAGCGGCCAACTGGGCCACTGGAGAGCCCAACAACCGCAAGTTCAACCAGGACTGCGTGGAGATCTACATCAAGCGGTCATCAGAGGCAGGCAAGTGGAACGATGAGCCTTGTACGAAGAAGAAGAAGAAGGCACTGTGCTACAAGGGTGAGTGTTGAGAACACGGGGAGGGCTGGGAGCAGGACCGGGTACCCCTTGATGATGGTCAATGTGCACAGTCTCCTGCCAGCCCCTGATCTGCGGCCTGCATGGTGACTGTGTGGAGGTCATCCAGAGCTACAAGTGCGAGTGTCACCCCGGCTTTGAAGGGGACAAGTGTGAGAATGGTGAGTACCCAGCAGGCTCTGCTTGGGACTGAGGTGCTTGTCCTGGATGGTGCTTGGGGCTGTATATCCCCCAAATACCCCTCTTTTGTTGGAAAGCTGAAGCCCCAGCAAAGAGCATGGGTCTCTCATGCTCCTGACAGGCTGTGGCTGCATCTCTCCTAGCTGTGCAGTGCCCCATACTCGAACCCAGAGCAGCATACATGAACTGCAGCCATCCGTTTGGAGACTTCAGATATAACTCCACCTGCACCTTCTGGTGCTCGGAAGGGTTTGAACGGCGAGGTGCGGATGAGCTGCAGTGCCTGGCTGATCGGCAGTGGTCGGCGGAGACCCCCACATGCACAGGTAGGCACTGCCATGGTCTGGGGCTCTCGAGTATGGCACTGATGCTCAGCATCACTCCCACAGTGCATTCTGGTGTGTACATGAAGCAAACCCTTGCAATTTCCCACATGAAGATGCTCACTCCCTGTTTGTGTTGGTGTACAGCTGATGTCCTGGTACCTCCATCATGCTAGAGGCACTGACTGCTCCTTGGGAAGGTGCTGGGTGCTTCAGAAGGACTTAAAGAAGAGAAATGGGAGCTGTCACATGGCTGGGGGAGGGGTGCACCCTGCCTGGGTTGGGCAGAAGGGCAAGAGGCGGTGCGTTAGGGTGGAACAGGGCAGGCAGGAAACCACTGTGGGGAGAAAGCCACAAAAGAACTGAGCTGTGGTGTGTTATGCAGAGAAAGTCTTCCTGTTGGTATCTTGAGGGCTTGTAGCTGCTGGTGTCCCAGAGGCATTGAGCTGTTTTGGCTTGGGGTTTATGTGGAGTCTTGCTCCATCTGCTCTGTATAACAGGTCTA
This sequence comes from Centrocercus urophasianus, assembly GCF_019232065.1. NCBI lineage: Eukaryota > Metazoa > Chordata > Aves > Galliformes > Phasianidae > Centrocercus > Centrocercus urophasianus. Next base: position 6,777,915 of record NW_024884733.1, on the reverse strand, counting down.
TGTGTGGTTACAAGGATGTGACAAGACCTGAAGCAGGTACAGGACACAAAGGGGTATCTCCTGTATGGACAGCCCTAGCAGTACACACACTTTTAAAACTGGCAGCGCTAATTGCAAGGCAATCTCCTAGTGAGGCAGTGCTAGGCAGGCCAGTGGCCCAGGGATTTTTGCAGATAAAGGAGCAGGCACCAACAGCTGATGTGATGTCATTTTTGTGGAAGTCCCCCCATGCACCATACAGCAAGTTGCCCTGACCTTTCCTGCCCCTGGCTTTCCAAGTTCCCACATCTTGTTTTCCAGAGCACAGCTGTTTTTTCCTGCTTGATGTATGATGGATTTTTCTTTTCTGCAAATAATCAGCTGACTTGGTTGCCAAAACTGATAACAAAGCTGTGTTAGTGAGCATTGACAATTTGGTTTATTCCAACACCAAGCACAGGCTCTGGCTGCAGCAGGGTTGGACATGCCCTAGGGCACTACAGGGACATGGGATGACATGGCTGTGCTCACCCCATCCTCACCAGCTCTACCTGCATCTGGTTGTAGCTATCACCTGTCCTGCAGTGGTGGATCCTAAAGGACGCTGTGTCAACTGCTCCCACTCACATGGAGCCTCTGCCTTCAACTGCATGTGCATCTTTTCCTGCCAGGAGGGCTTTGAGAGAACAGGATTAGAGAGGCTGTGGTGCATAGCTGAGGGCGCCTGGTCAGGCTCCCTCTCTTATGGCAAAGATAGAGCCAGTGCGCCTGGGTGCTGGGTTGGGAGGTGGGCATCCTGTAGGGAAACAGGCTCTGTGTAAGATGCTCATAGTCTTCTGCCATGGAACTGTGATCCAGAGTGTGCCAGGGATAAACCAGGTCCTGGTACAGCAGCAACTGCTTCTCATGTGGAGCAAAAATCACTGTACCAACAGTGCTACTGCTGTGTCCAAGAAAGTGAGGCTTGCCATCTGGTATTGAAGTAAGAAAGGAAGATCAAAGACTTGCCACCTTAAATTTGGGTTTATTAGGTTGGGATTAAACACTAATCCCTACATTCAGTTCCACCCAAATCCTGCCCTACGACCTGTTCTCTTGCAGCTATCACCTGCCCAGAGCTCAGAGCTCCAGAGCATGCAGAGCTGAACTGCTCCCACCTTCATGGGAACTTCGCTTTTGGCTCCATATGTGACTTCTCCTGCCAGCCAGGGTTTGAGCTCATGGGGTCACAGAGTCATGAGTGCATGGCCACGGGGAACTGGACTGGAGACATTCCACGTTGCAAAGGTAGACATGCTGCTAGGGCTTTGGGATGACATAAGGATTTCTTCAACCTCTTAGTTCCAGCAGTTCAAACCCACAGTAACCCAGCTCCTGCTTGAAGTGTGCCTCTTCCCCCTGCAGCTGTCACCTGCCCAGTACTCAGTGCTCCAGACCATGGAGAGCTACACTGCTCCCACATCCATGGAAACTTCACCTTTGGCTCCACATGTGACTTCTCCTGCCTGCCAGGGTTTGAGCTCATGGGGCCAGTGAGCCATGAGTGCACAGCTATGGGAATCTGGACTGGGGACACCCCACAGTGCAAAGGTAGAGCTGCTGGTAAAGATGTCACTGGCCTAAGATTGGCTCTGGGATGTTCTCAGCTGCATTAGCCTTCTCATCCCAACAGCTGAGCCTTGCAGCTCCCTGGCTCCTGCTTAAGATGTGCTTCTTTTACTTTTCAGCCATCAGCTGCTCAGTGCTCAGTGCTCCAGAATATGGAGAGGTAAACTGCTCCCACATCCATGGAAACTTCACCTTTGGCTCCACGTGTGCCTTCTCCTGCCAGCCAGGGTTTGTGCTGATGGGGCCGCAGAGCCGTGAATGTATGGCTAAAAGAACCTGGACTGGAGACATTCCACGTTGCAAAGGTAGAGCTGCTGCTAGAGCTCATAGTGTCACTGATATTACCACAGGGCTGCCCTGTGCTGTCCTCAGCCTGTCAGTTGTCACTCAGCAGCCCCAACACCACATGCACACACAGGCCCATGATTCTCACCAGTGTCCCCCTCCACAAATGGTGACAGCACTGGTGCCTGCAGCACCACTGCATTGCATCAGCCCTGAGCTTTCGGGGTGAGGGCCATGCCCCCAGCTTGCCCTATGCCTGCATCCAAAAGGCAGCTCCCAACTCTGTTGTGCTGTTCTGTGCACTCCTGATACTCTGACACATGCTGGCACATCACTGAGGTGCTGCCATCGTGTCCCAGTAGTGAAAATCCTCTGTCCATAATGGCCACCTCAAGGAGTTGGCAATGACAGCCCTGCAGAGCAAGGGACTGGGTCTGCCAACACTTCCCTGTCCAGGCATTAACACTCCTTGAGACCAGAACACCATCCCCTGCACCTAGCAGGCACAGTCTGAATTGACCCAGAACTTCTGGGTTCTCCATCTCCAGACATGGAGATGTGCTCCTGCTAGCATGAACAGGATCTGCCCTGAGACCTGCTCTCCTTGCAGCTGTCACCTGCCCAGTGCTGAGTGCTCCAAAGCATGGAGAGCTGAACTGCTCACATCTCCACGGGAACTTCACCTTTGGCTCCATATGTGACTTTTCCTGCCAGTCAGGGTTTGAGCTCATAGGGCCAGAGAGCTGCGAGTGCACAGCTATGGGGACCTGGAGCAAGAGCACTCCACAGTGCAAAGGTAGAGCTGCTGCTAGAGTTTGGGGTGTAACGGGTATGGGGATGGCATTAGGATGTTCTTTATTCTCTTGATCCCGAAAGTTCAATCCCACAATTACTTGGCTCCTGCTTAAGGTGTGCTTCTTTTTCGTGTAGCCATCACCTGCCCAGTGCTTGGCGCTCCAGAGCATGGAGAGCTGAACTGCTCCCACATCCATGGAAACTTCACCTTTGGCTCCACATGTGACTTCTCCTGCCTGCCAGGGTTTGAGCTCATGGGGCCAGTGAGCCATGAGTGCACAGCCATGGGGACCTGGACTGGGGACACCCCACAGTGCAAAGGTAGAGCTGCTGCTAAAAGAGCCGTTCACCTGGAGTTCACCTTGGGATGTTCTTGGGCCTCTCATCCCAAGGATGAAGCCTAGCTGTTCCTTGGCTCCTGCTTGAGATGTGTTTCTTTTTCTTTTCAGCCATCACCTGCTCACTGCTTACTGCTCCAGAGCATGGAGAGCTGAACTGCTCCCATGTCTATGAGAACTTCACCTTTGGCTCCATCTGTGACTTCTCCTGCCAGACAGGATTTGAGCTGATTGGGCCACAGAGCCGTGAGTGCATGGCCACTGGAACCTGGACTGGGGACACCTCGCAATGCCAAGGTAGAACTGTGGTGGTCACATCTGCTCCTGGACTGTGTACCCTGATGAAGAGCTACCCCTTCCCCAGGATATATCCCCAGTCTCTCCTCTGGGAGATAGAGGAGCTGAGCCCTGTGCACTCAAGCGGTGCAAGTGGAATGGAGCTGTGTAAGGATGCAGTGATGGTGCCCCCATTGCTGCCTTTATCCTGACACTTTCTGTGACCCCAGTAGGGCTACACACAGTGAATACATAGCATCATGAGGAGGCAGACTCTCTGAAATCTCCAGTTCTTCTGAGAACTGCCAGGACACTGCCCACTGCTCTGTGCTAGCAGATTGCTTTCCCCAGAATCCCTTTTCCCTGAGCACCCCAGCTCATCCCCTGCTCGTCCCCTGGCTCTCTAGCCCCTGTGCCCTCATTCCATTGCCAACAATTCTGTCTCATCAGTGTTGCTGCTGTGCTCTACCTGCAGCGATCAGCTGTCCAGTGCTGGATGCCCCCAGCCATGGCTACCTCAACTGCTCTCATCCACATGGGAACTTCACATTCAACTCCACTTGCAGCTTTTCCTGCAAAGAAGGATTTATCCAGATGGGAGCAGAGATGCTCAGGTGTTCAGCCACAGGGAACTGGACCAGGCATCCCCCAGTCTGTGAAGGTATGGTGTGGCTGTACTTCCCAGCCTCCTGCAGTACATCTTGAGGCTGGAGGAGGCACCCGGCATCTTTGTCCCTGTGGAATTCCTTTGATAACAACCTGAGTGTTTGTGGGCCTTTTTCAGAGGATTCTGCTGCTTTTTTGAAACAAGTTCTGGTTTACACCAGCACCAGTGCCCTGGCAGCAATTGGCCTTGTGCTTTCCGGAACGCTCATCGCCTTGCTTGCCAAGCAGCTCAGCGACAGAGGTACTGAAACACCTGTAGCCAGGGGGTGCTTTGGCTAGGGACTCTCAGACCAGGTGGTTACAGAGCCCCAAGGGAAGAGTGTTGATCAAAAGAATTTATAGATGTGACTGTCTCATTCCACATGCTATGTGCTGTGGATTGGCCCAATCCAGCAGCATCTCCCTGGCCCTGGGTCCTGCTGAGAGCATCAGCCACAACTTGGGGGCAGAAACAGAAAAATGCCATCATTGTTGAAGGGGCAAAAGGCAATTATTCCAGGATAAGATGGAATGGGGTTGCACGACAAATTTGTTTTGGTTTGCCAAATCCTACTGCTGCTTCTCAAACCTTCACTAAAAAGATCTGACTCTTTCTTTTGTATCTGCACTCCCCATGGACACTTCAACACCGCTTTCAGAGGAGAAGAAGAAGCTCCTGAACCCCACCAGGTAAGATTTGTACTTGGCAGGAGTGTCTCTAACTGCAGACAGGTGGATATTATTGTGGACCCCTCCCTACTACCATCACCTCTACCTGCATGCGTGAAGCTGCCTGTACAGCAGTAGGAGCATAGCTAGGGGCTGATGAGGCTGTGCCAACTGGTGTGCTTCAGAATACAAGGATTCTTCAAGGAGTCTCTGCAGAGTGCAGCCCCTGGGGGGAAACGGCTAAGACATGAGTGCTTTTCTCATGCAAGTATGATGTTTCCTATCTTTTTTTCCCCCCCAGCTGACACTCTTCATGTTTTTTTCCCAGTGACCTGGGGGCACCAGGCATCTTCACCAATGCAGCCTATGACTCCACCTTGTAAGGTGAATGCCAGCACAGTGCTTGCAGCACATTGGAAGGTGTGCATGAAAAATCCACTGCTTCTGGGCAGCACATGGGCTTATCTGGATGGAAAACTCAGGGAGCATAAGCCCAGCCACCTCACTTGTGTCACTTCTCCTATCTCACTGCAGGCAAAGCGGAGCCAGAAGCACTGTCCCCACCAGCACCGAGCCCTGACTGTACTTCGCTTTGCCCTGCAGACCCTCGCTGCCTGCTGGCCTGAAGCTGCACTCGGGGGCTGGGAGGGCAGAGCTGTGTACCTGCCCTAGTCTACACCCACGCGTGGGCAAGGCCGCTAAAGAGCAGCAGGGACGTGGAAAAGCGGACTGTAGCTCCCCTCCCGTCCCCGGCCTGCTGCTGGGGCCGGGTCCGTGCCAACGGGCTCTCAATAAACGCCTTTGCCCTCGACCGAGGTCCGCGTGTGCTCCATGGGAGGTGGTCACAGCGTGGGGGCGGAGCGCGTTGGGGCGGGCCTAGTATGTCCTTCTGCGGCCGCCGTAGGGGGCGGGGCTTCTGCCGGAAGTATACGTGTGCGGGAGTAGGAAGCCGGAAGCGATGGCGGCGGCGAAGGCCGAGTGGGAGCCCATGGGGCTGCTCCCCGCGGCGGGGGGCGGCCTCGACTGGGGTGAGAGCGACCGGGAGGGGTTGGTGACCGGGGATCCGGGATGGGCGCGTGGCCGGGCGGAGCTCGGCTCCCTGCTCGGCACCCGGTGCCGGCACCCGGTGCTGAGGCCGCTATCTCCCCGCAGAGACGGTGCTGGGCGAGGAGCTGGGCGAGCTGCTCGGTGCTGCGGAGTCGCGGCGCGCCTCGAGGGACGAGCCCGACGTGAGTACCGGCGGGCCGGGGCGCTGGGGCGAGGGGAGAGCGGCGCTGCGGGGCCGTGTGGCCACGGCTGGAGGGCGTCACGGGCACCTGCGGGCCGGGCGGGGCTGCCCGTCCCTTCGTGAACTGTCAGTGGCGTCTAAAGGCACGCGTTTGTCTGTTTGAGGGTTTTCTCTTCAACCTTGACTCCAACGCATTAAATTAAACCCTGTGCTTTTCGCTGTATGGTCACACCTCCTTCTGGCTCTGTCCCGGGGCGTTTGCCTCGTGGATTTCCCACTCTCTGTGCCTCTTTCTGCCTTTCTTCTGTCTGCTGTGGCCTAACACACAGCCTGTGTGCTATCTCACATTAGTCCCGGGTAGTATGAGCATTCCTACAGGAGTTGTAGGACAGGCACTAGGGAAAACTTGGGAACTGCTGGATTGTTTGAGGCCAAGCCATCGCTTTTCAGCATATTAGCATCAGTTACACGTGGGAGACTCTTACTGCACAGCTTGAGCGGTGGCTTCTGCTCATTCCTTTTCCTGGTGTGCTCTGATGAGCTTTTTCTTCACCCTTGCCTGCAAATATCCATTTTTGTGCGATCTGTGGACTTTCTGAACTACCCTTTATGAGGCAAGCTGAGAATTTAAAGGAAGATATGTTTTCAGGAAAGGTTTTAGCAAGTAAATCCTACCTGTGTATTTATATAAACTGTATGTACAGCGTTAGAGAGCACTCTGTTTTTTGTGCTAGTACTGATAGGAATGTTACATTTTGATAGAGAGCTGAGGTTTAGCAACAGAAAAATGTGAAGCAAAAAGATGGCTGTTGTTTCAAGGGCTGTACAGTAACTGATGTGTAGGAGGTGACTTTATTTTCCTTTTTTTTTTTTTCCTGTTGGATTGTGGAGCCAGTGTCTCTGGTTTTAGAACGTGGTGATGTCAGTTTATTCAAGTGTAGAGAGGCCTGATTCATCTCTGAGATGGTCAGTATATTCCTGAGCAAATCACTCCTTGTGTCTCTCATTCTCTCGTTAAACTGATGCTGACACTATTTTTGTTTACAAGGTGCTTTGAGATCTGATGATGAAAGAGCATTAATCTTCCAATGAAGGTGAAGGAGAGTGATGGCAACGAGTCACCTATCCTGTAATTTATTCAAGGTGGTTCAGTGACTTCACTTAGAACTTTTGCTTTACAAATGACTGACAACACAATGGTAATCAATGGTATTCTTGAACAGAAATGCTCTTATCCTACAGCTCCAGGCTTTAAAAGAAGCCTCATCTCATGTATTCCAGTTGAGAATGTCCCTCTTAAGGCAACTGAAGTGATAGTCCCTTTGCTTGTCCAGAAACATAAGAATGAGAACGTAACAGCTGATGGTCTCATTGTATATTGCCTTCTTCTCTTGTTTCTCTTTCTGAACAGTCATTTCAGGAAAATGATCTGTGTAACTTTCATTTTGACTTGGATTTGATGTCCTGGGACTCAGACCTTTGGAATATTACAAGCCACTCTTATTCAGGTAACTTACTAGCTAAATTTTGCGGGTATGACAATTCCATCCTGCTCCACAAGGGTGAGCTGTTACAGCTTTGTGGTACTGGTAATTTTTGTGACTCTATTTGATCTAGTCCTGTGGTGAGAAGTTACGCTGTGTTTCTGTAGCATGGGTACAGCTGGTAGGAGCTGCCCTACAATCTAAATATCTTTAATCTCACAATTTTCTGCTGTGTCTTGCTTTGGGAATTAAATAGCTGGTATAGAGTGATGTCCTTCACTGATTTCCCCTTGTAAAGAACTTGTACAGAGAAAAATTCTTTATCTTTTGCAGATGCAAATGTGAAGACGGAGCCCTTATCACCAGCCCCTTCAACTTGTTCAGTCCCTTCTCCATCATCTGCGGACTCTCCAGTGCAGAATGTGCCTGTATGCAGAAACCTCCATGTAACATAGATAGCAAGATTAATTCAGGCCCAGCTGAGAGAAGCAAAAAAAACCTATTGATTTATCTATCTGGTTAACTTCATAGCATAAAAAGAAACTAATTTTTTTATTTTTTTTTCAACCCTTGCAAAAACAACTTTCCTTCAATTATGTTTTCCTTCTTCTAGTCCTGTAATCCATTCCTAAAAAAGCATGTTCAGTTCTGTTTCCTCAGTTGTGTTTATTGGCCTGTTTGCCAAACAAAATACCTTCTAAAGGTGTCTGAGTCTAGCAGTTGCTGGTCTCTCCACCCTTTTGTTCTGCTGATATAGAGTGGTGCTGCTTTGGTTGTCAGTGGTACTTGGCACTGAATAAGATAGCAGAGGAAAGCGTTTCTCCTGTTTCCTTCAGTAGCAACACCTGTGATGAAAGACAGTTGTACTCTGAATTTCTTGTAGTCACTTTTATCTATTTCTGAAGTAGTAGTCTCATCTACTTTCTGTTTGCAGGATGATATGGATTTCAGCTGCAGTTCCCAGCTGTCTCCTATCTCCCTCTACTGCAAGAGCTCCAGAAGCCCTGCGTCCTCTGAAGGAGATGCAGAGAAGAAACCGATTGTTGGCGTCACTTCTCGGTCCGGTACGAGAGATTGAGTTACTTAGATTCCACACCTATAGATGCATCAGTTTTAACAGATATAGATGGACAGTGAAACATACCAAAGGCCACGTTATCACTACTGAAATTTTTCACTTCAGAATTTCTGATCCAACTCAGTCTCTTTCTTTTCCTAGTGAATAATTCTGTGAAGGCTCTGAAGAAATGTGGTCAGACAGCGTCTAGGCCATCAATACAACCAAAGCCTCTTTTGCCTGCTGTACCTGAGGCTCAGGCTAACATTGGCATCCCAGCTAAAACAATCATTATTCAGACACTTCCAACACTTGTGCCACTGCCAAAGCATCAGCCAGTTGTTAACATCCAGCCAGCACCTCCCAAAGGTAGGTGAATTGTCATCACGGAGCCAAATCCTGGGGATAAACACTATGTCTGTTTGGGATAGTCTCTAGATTGAAGTTACGTGTGGCAGGTGAAACAGGAAGGGTAGGAAAAAAGAAACAGGAGGGGTAGGATTAAGAGGAGAGTGATGCATGCTTTGCTGAAAAAGCTTCATGCTAAGAAAACAACCTAAATTCTCTCTTACGTAACTGTGTGAAAAACATCAGGTACCTGAACATTGTGTGGAATAGAAGACAAAAGAGGTTATCCTCAGCGTTAGGAGTCATGGAGATAAAGCTGCTGATCTGGATGGATCTCTAGGAATCTTTTGCTCTGTTCTACTTGTGATTGCCAAGTGATGCATAAGGTTAATCCAGTTGTACTCTGTTTTATCCAAAGGAAGATCAACAGAGTCAGTAAGGATGGCTGAATGAAACTTGAAAACATAGGAAGGAGGAGTAAGCCATTTTCACCCATGTGAAACATGAGTTTATGGCTTTTTATATAACTAAATAATATTAAATAAGCTGTTACAAAATCTGCTGAAAGTTATGAGGGTGGTGTTAGGAGTTAGAGTACTTCCTTAAAACTATAAGCTGATGATAACAAGATCAGATTTCCTGTCCATCTGTATGTTTTCATTCGTCCTGTTACTCTGTAACTGGTTTATTTAAGCCTGGGTCTTCATTTCAGAATCCTGAGCATTATTTATTCTTCTGCCAAGAGAGCAGGAACATTACTTGCATTGCAGAAATAGTCAGATGCAGTTGCTTGTTTTCACCACCTGATGGCTGCAGATTCTTGCAATTGACTACACAGCTGATGGCTGGGAGGGAAAGGAGATAAATACATTCAGTGAAAGTATCTAGAAATTATTTTAGTAGTGAAAAATTTCTTTCTTACTAATTGCTCAGCCATCAAAGGAACTAAGCCGTGGCTGGACAGGCTGACATTTGTTGCAACATGCTTAAGGCTGATGGTCTACTCAAAACAGGTCAGCGCAGTCAGCGTGACCTAATTCTTACTGTCTGATGTTCCAGCTGATAAAATACCATCTGGAATGAGGGATGTTGGAGGTACAAATTTTTTTTGTTATAAATACAGTGGTACAGCTTCTTTTCCCTGAGAGCAGCTTCTATGAGGCAGTAGGGGTAAAGAACATATTTGCTTTGACGGTGCACTTTAGAATTCTTTAGTGCTATTTCTATCACAAAAACCATAGGGATTTTTTTCATTATTAAAAATTCTCTGCACGTGGCAGGAGCTGCCAGATTAAAACGTGCCATTAGTTTCAAGGAGTGTGAAGAGCAATACCTTTATAGGCCTTTCCATGAAAGCTTAGAAGAAGAAAGCACAATGTTAGACCATCACATGTTCTACGTATAAAAAAATTGTTGGAAGTATCTCAAATTTACCATTTGAAGTTGTTGAGTAGGATAGTGCAAGCTTACTGTGCCTTTTAAGATCGTCTGTGCAATAAGGAAACCTAATCCTACACCTCAAACATAAGACCTTGGATTGCTAGGTAAATGACTTCATCTTCCAGAAAGTTGGCTAAGTGTTGTAGTACAGAGTCGTGCATATTGATTGGAATGTCAGCTGGAATGTGCTGCTTCTAAAAGGCAGCCAGGTCATCTTGTTACAAAGGATTAAAGAGATGTTCATGTGCTTTCATGCAAGAAAATATTACTCGAGCACCTGCTTGAGTTAAATGTAGTTCTTGGACTGAAATTTCTTGGATGTGAGTGTTCTTAATTCCATTTCAAAGCTCTTTTGGAAATTACCTCATTTTTTCTGCTTGTTTTTCTTTATGCTCTGTTCAGTCTGTGCATAATGTTTCTAATATATGGCAGTACTTTTTTTTTTTTCCAACAACTTGGTCTTGTCTTAGTGTGAGTTGAGACATTAGCTTGTGTTTTGAAACTGTAACTTTGTTCTTTCCTGTTCGTCTTTTTTTTTTTTTAAATATGAGTCACTTCTGTGTAGTAACATTTCCTCTGAACAGAGCAGTAAAATAGAGATGGACAAAAGGGAGAAGAAGGATTAAGATGAACTAGTTAGGTTCCTTGATAAAGTTGCTTTGTGTGTTTCAAGCATTAGCAGTACTGAAACGAGTAATGCTTCTAAAAAGAGTTGATTTCTTTTAATTTTTTTTTTTTTTTCAATTAAATTTGAAAAGCCATTAGGTTTTGGGGGGAGAGATTGATTTTAATGGATTTCTTTAGTAGGTGTAGTTTTGGTTTGCAGGATAGGGTAAGGTTAAGAGCCACGCAGACTAATTTTGAGACTTTTTTTCTTTTCCCCTGTGGAGTGTACTAATGCTGAAGATGAGTAGCATGGATCAGGGGAGCAAGACTTCCTACCAGCTGTAACACTGTTGCCCTATAAACGGATCATATACAAATCCATGTCACGTCATACGCTGAGCACTCATGTTTGTTCTTGTGTTCTAGGTCAATCAGTGGTGCTTCCCCAGCCTGCAGTGGTACAGCTGCAGGCTTCTGGGGTGCTGCCTGCCTCCCAGCCAGTCATTGCTGTCACAGGAGGGACCACGCAGCTGCACAATCACACCGTGAGCGCGCTGCCTGCGACTGCTGCGAATGGCTCAGCAAATGGCAAAATCACAGTGGCTAAACCCTTGCTCCAGAGCACCACACCGGCAGTGGGGCTGGATGTAAGTACTGGTTGTGTGATGATAGCCAATAATCAAAGTTTGGCATTAACCAGCTTTCAGTTACCTGCGTACCGAATGTTGTACGACCCCCAGGGCACTTCATGGTTTTTTGTTGAAGGAAGGTGCGTTTGGGTGAGGATACTGAAGCTTCTTATTTAGACTCTCAGGGTGGTGTTCTTTGCTGTAGTGTCCCAGGCACAATTACTGTGAGCTATGCCCTATAGCATCTCAGTGTGGGGGTGAAAGCAGTGTCCATCCGCAGGGAATTTTGCAGTATTGTGACCCACTTACCTGGCAAGGATCATAAGTTTCACAGTGCTGTTCAGCTGGCAGCAGTTCAGTGTGGCTTCTGGCAGAGGTGCTCAGTCATTAGTATTTCCTAAGGACACTCACTCACCATCTGTTCTGCCTCTCTTTCTGAAATAACTTTTGTGAGAGCTGTTATTAAGGCAATTAATTTTTTGCCTCTAAAGTGAAGAAATCAACAAATGTGAATGTTGAGGAAGTTGTTCTTTACGAAATTCCGAAGGACATGGGACAAATAAAACTGGAGCGACCTTAAATAGCTGAAACTTAATAAGGTGTGATATGGAATACTTAATGTTTGAAGTCTTTAACCCCTGTTCTCAACAGGCACAAATTAGCATTGCTGTACTAAGGTAAGGTAAGTTAGCCGTGCTGACTATTAGCTGTGTGTTCATTTGGCATTAATGCAGAACAGAGTGGAAGTGTCAAACTGGTTGGATAACTTTCCAATGCATTAATTATTTAGTAGCTCAGACTTATTCTTCTACCCTTTCTTCAGCAGTGTCACGCTTTGCAAAAGAATTTCCATCCCAAATGGCCTATTTCTGCTATCAAGAACTGTTCTCATGCACAGAAACAAGCATTGTTCCCAGTTTTAATGCAAATAGGGCACAGGTTCTTCAGGTGTTTTCTTTTCTGCCTAAGGCTGTTCTCTTCTAAATTTGGAACTTCAGTTAGACCTTGGATCCAAATCTTCTGGAAAAGGAGTTCCATCTTTGCTTATGAAGCAGAACTTCTTCTAGGGGTTTATTCTTGAACAGTCGAACCCTTACATAGTTTTCTTGCTGGAAAGCATACCTGTCTAGGTGAAAAGATACTGTGCAGTAACAGGCACATTGGCTGTGCTGGACCAAAACAATTAGATTTGTGTAATTGTGCAAGAGAACTGCATTAGTATTTTCAGATTGTCTTACAGGTTTAATTTAAACTTGCAGGATTGTTTTTCAGACACTCTTACATATTTTTGAGCACTGATATCTTCTCTCCTTTAACTGAGAGAGCTCTGCTATGTTTGTCATCTTTGTATTAGTGTTTCAGATATTTGCTGTTGAGAGTCCTGTTCTTCATGTCAGTGAGCCTCTGTAGTGGACTCAGACTCATCAAAGGACTTGGCATAAATTTGAGCAAAGCCATTGTTACAGCTTAACTTGACAAAGTGGTGATATGGGTTGCAGCACCTTCTCATCATGCAGTTTGTTTGAGTTTCCTCTTGCACACTTGCCTCATTTTCTTCTACATAACTGTGTACCATTTGTTCTGCCTGACGTGCCACCTTGGCCACCGGAAGTTTCAGTGCAGGACACTGATTCTCACTGAGGCATGTGCCTTCTTTGAAAGGGAATTTTTGTACAATTTCCTACCAGCTCAGAATTGTTGGTCACACTTGATGGTAAATTTTTTCCATTTGTTATGTTTGTGTCTGAGCTGCATTTTTTTAATTAAGAAAAAATTACTTAAGTCAGAAGCCACACTGCAGTGGAAACTTAATTGTTAATTTTCAAAAGGCAGCAGAAGGTCAGTTAGAGGACATTATTAAATAATAATAGCTAGATATAAAAAGCCAAGCTGAAGAACTCTGTCAGCACTCATTAGATTTGTGGCTCCCTGTAACCACAATGAGTATGGCATCTTGCCACTGTGTTAAAAATGAGGTTTAATTGACAAAAGCTCCTAATTGTCATTACACTTCATATCTATGTCTGTGACAGTCCATAGTCAAGTGTATAGCCTGGGTAATGGTTGGCTGTGTTTTATATGATGGTTGTGTGGGTATTTCCACCTAAAGAAGTTCTAAGGAGGCAATTTTAAGACTTGGTGTCAGCCTAAATACTGGTCTTACCTACATTTACCAAAGCATAAAAAAAACAGCTGCAGCTGCTCTTTGATACATATTGTGAAACAACACTTTGAAGAAGAACAAATGTTCCCGGATACAGGCAGCATCAATGGAGTTAAAACATCTTGCAACTGCTGTAGACACCATATGTGGTGTTCAGAGCTGCACAGATGTAGCTGTCATATGAGCTCTCTAACACATGTTCTTGTTTGCTAATCTAAGCAGATGTTGCAGGATAAAAAGAAACACTGCAGAACTTTCTTTTGGGTTTAAGAGGGATAAGTTATGAACTTAACACTCAACCCTTCAAATGGATCAAGCTAAGATTGGTTGGTGCTAATATATGCTTGTGAGGGCCCTGAGTGGTGCTCATCCTGGTGGGCACATCTAGGCAGCTTGCCAGCAGCAGAGGAGTGGAAGGCTTTCATTGCAGTCATTCTTCACTAGGAAACTGGTGAAGAGCTTTTCACTACAAAATTGGACAAAAGACATGCTGCCTCTGCAGGCCACTCTGCCAGCTGGAGGAAAGAAGCTGTTAAATGAAAAAATGGGTTGCTGTTCCCTTTGTAGTTAAATGGTATGAGATACAGGCAGTAGGCATGCAAGGGAGTCCGGCTCAGTTGTGTGCTTATAGACCCTTCTCATGTTTCCACTCTAGTGAGAAAGGGTTCAATTCTAATTCCTCATTTTGTTGCTAATAAAAGATATGATTGTGTGAAATTCCTCAGTGTAAGTATGTATTTCTGTTAAAGAATCCCATTTTCTGTGCTGTGCATTGGGTAACTTCAATATGAGGTAGACTCTTCAGTTGTGTTCTGTTGAGTAGGAGACAAAATGTCCAGATCATTCAACAGAATAGAGAAATGCTTTTATAGGTTTCATGTTTCTTGCATTTATGACGTATTTTCAAAGGCAGCAGCTTTTATAAGTTGAGGTAAGAAGCCAACAAGTGTAAAGCCGAGGTGGTTTGGGCTTTCAGCTCTGTGTTAATATTCCCAGTGTGTGTGTACCCAAAACTCTGGGGAGGGCTGTTAATTTTTGTCATTAAATTAACTTTTACCCAGTGACATGTGTGCTGTCTTCTAGCAGGAATATGTAATCGTGTGCCACACAGCTTGCATCCAAGTGGAGGTTACATCTTGCTCAAACTTTGCAATCCTATTTTGAGGTGACAGAGTTTATTTGTAGAAGTGCATGAGTTTTGCAACAGGCCTTTCCCTTCTCTTTACAACATCTGTTGTTTGGTTTTTTTGTTTTTTTTTTTATGTGATGGTGTAATTTTTAGAGCTGGGAAGTAAGAATTTCATCACTGATTAGTGTTTCGTTTTAATGCTGTTGTTTTCCATTTACAGTCTGTGTCCCCTGAGAACCAGAAATTGTTAAGTTAGCAGAGGTGTTCGGTGCCTTGAAGTAGAGCTGAACACAGAAGAGCTGAACACAGCTGAAAAGTAATATTGTTTAAGCTGTCTGTCATTATGAACTGGTTCCCCCTCTTTCTTTTGATTATCAAAATGCTCAGCAATCACAGTGTTTGTATTGGTGCCAAGCCAGCTGTGTAGTGCCTGGTGCTGTACTGCTTCCAAGTTTAAGCACTGCTGTTATTTCACTCACACAGCTCTTTCCACTTCCTGCATCAGAGTTAGGTAGGAACAAATATGCAGATAGGGTTTGCTCCCTGTGAAAAGCCAGGCAAGTACTGGAGGGTTGGCCAAGGAGCCTGAAGTATTTTAGGGATTGTTTGCTAAAATAAAATGAATCGGGGACAGAAATAGTTGTTTATCTGTGGAAGCTTGAGTGTAAGTGAGATTAATATGTCATTGACTGACAATCAGTTATTGCACATGGACCTTGGATTGTACAGGACAGAGCTGCTGTTCATGATGGTGTTTGGAGAACACTGATTGAAGGAGGGCAGTTGAGATAAAAACCACCTGTAATGTAGCAGGTAGGGATGGAAACAGCAATAGAGGTACCTTTTAACATACCTCCAGTGTACGAACACTGTGCTACTACCTTAACTCCAACATTTCTCCAGGGGTTGGGTAGATTTACCAGAGGTTCCAAATACTAAAAATAAAAGTCTGTGTAGTAGTGAGTAATTTTAAGCAAGTATGCAAGCAAGAATTGGTCATCTTTGTTAAACTTCAGGATGTAAAACCTCTTTAAAAGAGAGAGGAAAGTAACAGTATTTGCTCGAAGTATCACACAACTCAGAAAAGCCAAAGCTGCTACATGAACTCATGCCTTGTTTTTTCATCTCTGGGTAGCTGAAGTGATCCTGGCTCCAGACTGGTATGTGTTATGTATTCCAGTCCTCAGTTAGCCCAAATCTTGTTTTTATTTTTTTTCTCCAAAAAAAAGCTTTTCTATGTCTCCAGACGTTTGCTTACGTTAAGTATTGTAGCATTACAAGATTCATTGCAAAGCTAAGGGTTATTGAGAACATGCTGAAATCCATTCCTTTTCCACTCTCTTCTACAAGCTAGAATAAGTACAAGCAGCTTCACTTTCACAGGCTTTTGATGGCACCAAACGAGACGTGTAATAAACGACCTTTTACAGAAAGCAATTAGATCAGCATGGAGACAGCCCGAAATTTTAATGCACTGTAACATGTATTCTTAGTCTCTGTCAACAGACCCCAGTATCATGAAGAAGGATGACACTCTGTAGCCGATTTTCCTTGTAGACATCAATGCTCTACAGCAATATATTGTCCATATACCAGTATACACAGTTCGAAAGCTGTGGTTTAAGGTTCTTTAGGCAGCTAAACCTTAACAGTCTCATCTTTTTAATGCTACTGTTCTATGACTAATTTCTTTAGTTTCCCTACACTTTTAAAGTAGATCTCATCTGTTTTCTTCAGCTTTCATGCTCTAACATAAATGTTACTCCAGGGTATGTGCTGGAGGCTACTAGAGGATAATCCGGTCTATGTAAGATACACCATTGGGTTGTCTCTTAGAGTAAATATAATTAAATCCCATCCTGTTGTGGCTTAATGCTGTGATGGAATTCTTCTGGTTTTAATAAAACAAAAAATACAGTTGCCATTGCTGATCTGTGTGGAAAAGGAAACTTGCAGAGTAGCCTTTGAGCTTGGAGTTTCAAGTTGTTTTGTGTTGCTCTGCCATATCAATCATCGTTGTCTTTGTCAGCAGCGAGATGCCTTCAGTCTGGGTCGTCCCACTCTGTGCAAACCACAAAATGACTAAGAGGTAAATGAAGATAGATTGTTCTGCTTCAGAAAGGCAGCAGAGTCACCAAGGCTGCTGGGAGATAGGGAGGAGTGCCTTTGAACTGTCCCTGTCTGATCTCACAGTCTGAATGTCTGCTAGTAGCTGGAGTGCATTCTGTGCTCTCCTGGAGTGTATTTGCTGATTTGGCATCATCCAGAAGGAATTCAGTTTGTGTGCTGTTGAACGCTGCTGAGTGAAATCAAGCACATTAAGTGGAGTGATTAGGAAATTTGAATCAAAAACACTCTTGTTATATAAATTAAAATGTTAATGTAAGATGCTCCCCAGTATATGCCATCTAATATGTATATGCTTGATGCACATAGCTGATCTCAGACTGCATATTCTATAGTATTAAAAACTGTATGACAGAGCTGGAAAAAGTGCAGAAGCAAGTGTAGTCATTACAGAAATGGCTTCCATTCAGGAGAAACCAAAAAACTAGGACTTGGGAAAACAGCTGATTGTAGCTCTTATATATTACATGTTGAAATGAAGACGTTCTTGCTGCCTTGCAGACCTACAGATATGTATTTACTTTGTTTTGGTTGATTAAATCAGACTGCTGTTTGAATGTACTTGGTGTGTCCCCTGCAAAGGCTGAGAATGCAGCAGAGAACAGAGATGATGCAGGACTTGTTTAGTTTAATTATCTGCGAGCTGCAACTCTTGGAGATGTACCATAACTTCTGTGCTAAACACGTTGGCTGATTTGAGGCAGAATGAGAGATGCAAAACTTTTGACAAAGTGGAGGAGTGGTAATTATGTATGAAGTAGAGGCACTTGTAATTGCATGCCATTAACAGGACTCTGAATTGCCTCTCTAGATCAATGTGTTGAGAAGACAGCAGCGCATGATCAAAAACCGCGAGTCAGCCTTTCAGTCACGAAAGAAGAAGAAAGAATACATGCTAGGGCTAGAGGCCAGGCTGGAGGCAGCCTTACTGGAGAATGAAAAGCTCAAGAAAGAAAATAGCACACTGAAGAGGCAGCTGGATGAAGTGGTGTTAGAGGTAAGTGGCTGCAAGGAAGGTCTGACTGTAATGAAGTAAGCATAATTTGGTTTGTTTCACTTCTGACGTATCTTTGTGTCGCTTCTCTCTTGTTTTTTCCTTTCTAGAACCAGAAGCTCAAAGTATCATCTCCCAAGAGAAGAACCTTATGTGTGATGGTGATACTGGCTTTTATAATGTTGAATTACGGCCCGCTCAGGTAAGCTGCCTAGGAATTCCTCTTAGCCATATTCCTGATATAGTTGCTTGTCGTTATAGTTAGGAGTGAGTTTACTGTGATTTTTGTTTGAACTTTTAGTGTAGGCAGTGTTGTGTTTTAAAGCCTTGAGCTGGTAGACTGTCTTCTGTCCTTTATGCTTCTCATGCCAGTGGCAGCTCCATCTGTATAATGGGACTTTTTTTGGAATCTTCCTCAGCAATAAGACCTGAATCTTGTGCTTCTCATTTCTCTTGAGCTTGGCGTTTTGTTAACTAGTGCAGTGCACAGCATTTTGCTTCGTTTATACCTGAACAGATTAAAGACCTGTATTGAGAATCCTTTTAGAGTTGAGAGCTTTGGGAGCTCATTTGTTTATTTGTACCCATGCTAATTTCAATACTACTAATTCAAGCTGCTGCTAGCACCCAGTGCAGGAAATCCCACTGTTCATTCCAGTGCTTTGCAGTTCTATCCATTAGGTGTGAAAAGCTATGATTTTCCCTTTATTCTTGTGCTATGGATCTGGTAATGATGTTCTTCTCTTTTCTTTCCCTCCAACATCTTTTAATAGTCTTGAAGGCTATTTCTTTTCTCCTTATAATCCTTTTTGTATTTGTTTTGTCTTAGGTATTTTGTTGTGAAATTTCAAACCATGCAGATTTATTTCCTCTTATTTATGCATACCTGCCACTAGAGAACAGCTAGACTCATGAATATATGAGTCTGTATATGCATATATATAATATACATAAATCACATTTTGAGCTTTTCTAGCTCCAATATCTCTGAATTGAGATGCTACCAAGCTGTTACTGCCTTGTCTCCAGGTCGGCCAAGGTTCTGACAAACGTATTTTTTTAACAAGTTAACAGTTATTTTTAAGCTAGGAAAGTATGTTGGGCTAGTTGACTGACTCTCCTTTGAAATGTATCACTGTGGCAGAGAGGAACTAGAGCAGCAAAAAAAAATGCTGTGTTGTTTCTCACCTGTTTTACCATCCCGTGGAAGAGAGAAGATTAAAAGGAGATGTTTGTTGCTTGTCACTGTATTTGACCTGACTGACTTTAGAACATAAGGATCTTTTATATGAAGTTGATCACTTTTTCAAAAGAGGAGGGGAAGGATATTTCAGTAGATTCCTAGTAGTCAGTAATGCCTCCATTTGTCCTTAAAGCCCGTGTCAAACTAAAGGAATGAGATGGGCTAAGTCTGGAGGAAGGGTTTGTTTCTGTCCCGGATAAACTTCTGAAATGTTGGTGTTTTGTATTTTAATAACGTTAGTAAATTTGGTAAAGATGTAATTACTTTTCAAGTGTTTGTACTTCTTGCAAAGACAGTTTCCTTTCAGGCAATGAAATATGCTGATAATTTTACTTTGATAGGGATGAGGTTAAAGAAGGCTGTTTCTTAGTGCATTTAGCGTTTGTTTGGGGATTTTTTTCACTATTAAGCAGAAAAATCAGCTTCCTGATACTACATGATTGCTTTTGATATCCCACCTGCATTTGTAAGCATTACTACTCACTCAATAAATGCTATTCTTATTGAGACATAGAAGAGACAGAGATCTTCCTGAAGCCAGCAATTCTAGTTGTATCTCCATTACAATGACAAGATGGAGCACTTGAAGCTTTTTTTATTTGTGAGAGACTTGGAAACAGAGCAGAAGATGAGAACAGGAAGTCTTACTGCAATGCTCTGAAGTTCATGTGTCAGCTTCTCTGCTCCAAGGAGTGAGAGTTGAGATTGATAGCAAGGAACTGCTGTCAGGGCAGATTGAAAGGTCGGTTTGTGCTCATTATCTTTGTAATGACTGGTAACTTCAGAAATGAGACAAGGTTAATTTTTTGACCTATTGTATATTTTATGAATTAGATAGAGCAAGAAGAAATTCTTGAATGTCTGGTTGCTCCTGGCCAGTGTTACAGCTGTGTGTGCCAGTGTAATTGCTGAGGCTGAATGTGTGGTCTGAATCAGAATTGGATTTAGACAGTGAAGAGAAATGTAACTGCATATTAACAAGGAGCTACTCTTATCTTTATTTTCTTTTTTATTCCCTAGCAGTGTGATTAAGCAATCACACTGCTTTTAAAATACTGGCCGTACCAAGGTGATGGGAACATGGATTGTGCAGCATCCTTTGGAAGGCTCAGAATGTGGGATGTACAAATGCCAACTTCAGATCTCACTCCTCCCATGTACATTTCCTTACCTTTATAGAGGTGTCACCGACTTGTAGCACCGTAAGTGGGTAATTGTGATTGCTGTTGTGCTTAGTCTGTAACAACGAGGGAGTTTCCAATACACATGATGTTTTTTATCTTAATATCTGTGCTAGCTTATAGTTCAGCAAAATAAGTCAGTTTCCCTGAGTTACTGACTGCAGAGAATGTAATTTCTATGCGGAAGTCAACTGGAGATGAATCTGATGTGAAGCTTTGTGAGATGGTTACCACTTCCTCTGTGTAGGAAATCGTCTGCAAACCTGTATGGAGGCACAACAGCATTCAGGCACAAGATGTTTTGGTTCAAACATATTAGCAGTGAATATTGTTTTATTTAAAACCAACGAACCATTGCAAAGAGAGAGTGACATCTGAACAAAGCAGAAATGTGGGAATTTCACCCCCTAAACTCTGCAGCAGATTTTGCGGTTGTCTTAGTTGGCTTTATTGTGAGATACTTCTCAATTTTGTAATCGGAAGTGATGGGATTCTTTGAAGGCTGGAGGTAAAACAAAGGAACAGATATAGGTTTTCTACTTAGCTGTCTATTTCTGTCAAATCAGAGAAGCCAGGGAAGTGCTCCGGTCAGCCCTGCAGGCCATTCTTGGCTTCCAGAAGGGCAGCAGAGGAGCCCCAGGTAGTCCTTCCTTCCTGCAGGGAGCACAGCCACTTGTTGGCTGTTTGTTAATGGTGAGATGTGTGGGATGCTCCACGGAGGACTCTGAAGCTGATTATGGGAAGTGGTCTGGGATGTGGCAGCCCTTGGCAAGTGAATTTAGCACGTAAGATTGATAGCTGAAACAGAATGCTGCCTGCTGACAAGTGTGATATGTGTGTAGGTGATCTGTAGCACTGAAGTGGTAAATAAGGGAGTGGTGCAGGAAGTGTGGCAGGGAAACCAGCACATCAGCCCCAAAATACTGCTTGAGAATATTGGAAGGAAAGTCTAGTCCTGTTCACATAGCCAGTGACAAGAAGCATTCTTCACTCTTAGAATTGGCACCATGTTATCTCTGGTGAAGAATGTAATCTAAATTCAGTGAGAATGAGAAATTAATACTTTCTGGTTATGAAAGTGGGTCTTACAGAGTTTACTGTTACTAAACTACTCTAAGATTGTTTATTTTAAATATTAGTGTAGAATCTGAAATTTTGAATTATTACAAGTAATTTAGTGGGAATTCTATTAGTTAAAGCCAACATTTGCTTTATACAAGATGAAAGGTGCACAGGAGTGTTTCGTCTGTGTGTCAATGAACTGTTCTCTAATCTTTGCATATTATTTAGAATTGGATATAGCATATATAAAAATTTCCTTTTATTATTACTTAAGAATGATTGGTGAGGTGCATGAAGGGAGAAGGGTGCACTTTGACCTCTCTAAGGAGTGAAATCACCCTTTTGCCTCAGCCTTACATACCATGAGGTGCAAGGCAGGAATTGGCAGCATGCAGTGTTTGCACAAAAGGCAGTGAGAGCACAGGCTTTGGCATGCAGCTGGAGCAGGAAGCACAGCATCTGGAGGCAGGTATCTGCCCTTCTGCTTGCCTTCTGTGAGAGCGTGCGTGGGTCAGTGCTGTCAGGTTCTCAGCTGGCTTCATACCCTGAAAGACTGCTGACTTCTGGCATTAAGCAGCCTCTGATTAGCTGTGCTTTTTTTTATCACTCACCATAGGAAATCTGATAATTTTCCAGACTGGTGATTTCCATATTTCTGTTAGAGCATGCCAGGGTACTAACCAGATCTGAGAATGTGTTAAAACAATGCTGAAACAAATAGAAACCAAACACATGTGCTAGTCTAAAGAATCCATGTATTTATTTTAGGAACTGTTTTATTTTTCTTCTCTGTTCCCGTTTGAATATAAATTATTTTGTGCATTCTTTTTAATCCTTAATTTAATCCTTAAAATTCTTTTAAGTTGTAGCCCTACTGGTAGAGACAGCAAACTGCTGGCCTTTTTTTGTAGTAGGAACAAAAAAGTAGGGAAGGGAGAATGGTCACAGAAGATGCAAAAGATGGATTCTCTGCATTTCTGCTTCTTGAGGCAGCGATGCCTGTAAGCCTTGCTTGCTTGTGGCCCTAGCACTGCTTTTTTTTGGCTATGAAGAACATTCAGCGAGATAGTCTTATTTTCATGCTAATCAGTCTGCTCAAATTTACATGTTGATCATCTAACAGCAGTTTTAGAACATTTATAAGGATAGCCAGCCAGCCAGAATGTCTTAACCACTGTTTCAGATATGTAGTGGACAGAAAACAAAAAGACAAAGTTGGAAAGAGGAAGGGCAGATCTATGAAGAGGCTGGAACCAGGGTGGGAGGGGTTGAGAAAGTGATGTGGGTTTATTTTATTTTTTTGCTTACAAGTCAGCCATCTCTGCATGGCTGGAATCCCTTTCAAACGGGAAAACAAACTTGGTGATGCAACCAAAATTCTTAAGCTGTGTTTGGGATGGAAGATGACTGAGGTGGTGATTGATGCAGCTAAGTAAGCTTCTGCTGCTTAATCTCTCGTGTCCTGTTGACCTATAGCAGCTGCACTAGAATTGCTGGCCTTTCATAGAGGTTTTGTTGCAGCTCCTCCCTGGAGTAGGAGTCCTGATGGGTTTTCCTCTACTTTCCAGAACTATCCTGGAAACAGAATAATCTATTTATAGTTGAGAACCACTGAGCAACCTGCAAATAAAGGCACCCGCCTGGGTGGCTGAGAAATAGGATTTGTCTGCTGCTGCTTCTGCAGTCTGCAGCTTGGAGAATCAGTAATTTTCAATTCTTAAAGACTTAAGGGTGTGTCTCATTCTTGTTCTGGCAGCACAAGCATTGGGGAGAAAAGAGAAGTAAGGTTAATCATCTTCTACCAACAATGAGGAAACCACCCAAGGGTAGTTGAGCTGCATGCTACCATGTCCTGCTCTTTGTAAGCGTGAGGCAAGCAAAGCATAAATCTTTGCCCATTGGGATGGTGTCCTGCCTAGCCTGCAGGGTTTTTGTTGGTAGTGGTGTAGCCTCTGAGCTTTCAAAGCAGGCACTGTCTGGGGGCTGCTGGAAGTACCATCCATCAAACATACTTGTATTGGTGTCTGCGTGGCTTGGAGCCTTTACTTAAGCTGAGCAATCTCAAGTTAATGCGTGGGAGAGCAGGATTACTCAGAGGTTTCATGCATTCAGTGGTGGTTTTGTGCACAGTTGCTATTGTTTGAGCCTTACCACTGGGCTCCCTGATTAAAGAAACAGACTTTTCTTGCAGCGAGCAGGAGCCTGGGGAGCTGCTGCATACCTCAGTGATGGGATAGTGGAAAGTCAGAGAAGGCTTTTGGTAGTTCCCTTATACCGTGAGCTGCGTGGGCAAAGAAGTTAGCCTTGTTACTGTTATATCATGTGCAGCCAGTGCTGCATTCCTGCAGAGGTGTTGGAACTGCATGTTTCAGGTTTGGCCGTTCACGTTCTTCCCACAGAAGCCAGTCCTGGGCCAAGGTCTTGGTGTGGTCTGCTTCACACCCCGATAGTGCTCATCATGGCAGGCTTTGTAACATCCCAAATGTGTGCTCAGAGCAGACTAAAGCCTAGTGTCTGTCATCTGCCATAAATGAAAGGCAATATCTAGTAACTGCAAGAGAGCGTTTGCTTCTGTTGTCCTAACAGTTCTCCCTGATGCTGTGTGCTCATTCCTTACTCCATCCCAGCACTGAGCTGAGCAGGTTGCTTGAAAGCATCACTTTAAGAGTAGTGGAGGGGCATTCCAGCCAGGTGTCCTGTTTGGTGAGTGCTGTCTTCCCACTGTGCTGGTGGTGCCTGGTCAGCAAGTGGAGCTGGGCAGGGAGCATTAAGTCTTGTAGCCGTGCCCCGTGATTTCTGTCAGCTTCAGGCTGAGCAGTGGTCTCTGAACTTGTGCTGGCCACTGAAGCATCTAAGAGATGACTAAGAGCAGGAAACCACAAGTCACGGTCTGTACAACAGATTGCATTTCTCGTTCCTTGTTCATATACTCCTGGGCTTCTTTATACACATGAAGAAAGCTTGTAAAGGAATATGGAGCTCCTCAAGTGTTTTAGGAGACACAGCAGAAGTCCAGGAAGATGTTTATGGTTTTAAGACCCCTAAGCAGGGAAATCATCTTTGCTATTTGTGGCAATGGAAGTGTAAGTTTCAGTTCTGAGCTGGGTGTTCATTTGAGTTGGAGGTGGTCCAAAACTCAAAAAGTCCTCTGGTACATCTTTGCTCTGGTGTTGAAATTTCTCCTTCAGGAGTGAGAAAAATAGAAAGGAAAAGGACAAACTGGGTAATTTGGACATAAGGGTTTTGTTCCAGACCTCTTAGAGTCTCTCTGTGTTGGTAGCTTGAGTAAAATTGAACACTCTGAATTTTCTTACTGACTACAACTGCAGGAAGTGATTCCTTTCTCCTCCTTCTGCTGATCACAGCCACATGTTTGTCCTGGCAGAGCAGTGCCTCGGGCCGGCTGTGCTCTCCTGTTTACCTTGTCCTGCTGGTGCATTCACAAAGCCTGCACACAATGCCAGACACTCACTGAGGCTTTCCTCTTTTCTCCAGCAGTTCATCCGCTGGGGCCGGAAGTGAAATTTGCAAAGGTTTCACCCTTAATAAACGTTGAATTGCTTTTTAAAGAAAGCAAAACTCAAAAGCTCCCAGACACTG
The DNA here is from genome assembly GCF_019232065.1 of Centrocercus urophasianus. Lineage (NCBI taxonomy): Eukaryota > Metazoa > Chordata > Aves > Galliformes > Phasianidae > Centrocercus > Centrocercus urophasianus. The sequence goes on along the minus strand of NW_024884733.1, from coordinate 6,753,028 downwards.
TCCCTCCAGTTTCAGTGGCGTTCCTCATCCTTCTCTGCACGAGAGAGAGCCACCCTCCCTTCACCAGCCCAGCACTCGCAGAGAGGAGCTCTGGAGCAGAGCGTAGTGCCTTGCTGTTTTATTGTAGCACCCAGGCAGATACGTGGTGCCCTTGCTGACAGTGAGAAGTGGGAAAGCTCCCCAGAGAGCATTTGGTGTTGTCACAGCCTTGTCTGGAACCACTTAAGGAGAGGACATCGTCTTCAGTTGGTGTCTTCTAGCATTGTCAACTTCACCCTGTTGGAAAAATCCCAGCTCGTATTCAGAGATAGTTCTGTCCCCAGAAAACTCTTTGTTATGATATCACTGTTGGCTTTCGTCTAGAAATTCCTGTAGAACTTAAATGTCAGTATTCAAAACTTGAAGTGCATAGGGTTTGTTCAGCCAGAATTAGAAATGAAATTTAGTTCAGGCTCTTGGCAAGGCTTGCTTTTACATTTATCAAACTGACATTCAAACCAAAGAAGTAAAAATACTGCTAAAATATCAGGTGCTATTGGCTTCTTGGAGAAACTGTGACAGGAGGGTTGCTTTTCTTTCCCTCCTGTGATCAAATTTATCTACACTTTTGAGCACACATCTGCATGAGGTAGTTAGTGGTTCATTCTTTTTTTATACCTTGGATCTGATTTTGCATTTTAAATGAAACAATAGCTCAGCCAGCTTGGACAGAACATTTGTAGCTGTGTGAAAACCCTTTAATGCCCACAATATCTGGAATATTCATATGCAGGCTGCAAAGATTTGATAAGCGCTCGGGGTGCGTAAGCTTGACCAAACAGAAAAAGACCCAGTTTCCAGCCTCTAGCTGGTCATCTCAAACAAAGCTACTTCTCTGCCTTAAAGCTTTCTTGACTTCTAAGCTGGGGCAGCAACTCATTTCCTCCAAGTAGCAAAACTTTCTCACAGCAGATATGCCAACACGCTCTTCTGTTTCCAGATTTTCATCTTGAGGGCCAACAGAATGAAAAAATTTTTCCTTGCTTCTACTATGTAATACTAAAATATTTTTAGCTGAAAATGCTATTTTTTTTTTTTTTTTTTAGAAGATTTTTTTTTTCTGTTCTAAAGGGGGGGATTATCTACCTTCACTGTTTGTTCTTTCTCTCCTCTTCTGCATATTCATAGATACTTTACACTGACTTCATCTTCACTCGTGGTTGGGATGTGGGCTGCAGAGCCTTTGTTTTCCAGCTTGTTTTGATGCTGTTCTATGTAGCATATGCAAAGCTCAGTGTGCAGAAGGTGGGCAGGTATTTCCAGGTGTACCATACAAGAGAGATCCATTTTTATCCTAGCTGCTGAAGTGGTCTTTGGTCGTAAATTATGCTTTTCTCACCCTAAGTAAAGGAAGACTATTTCTGATATCATACCCTCATGTACCTACTTGGCAAGTCTTTGGGAGTGAAGAGTCAGAGGATGATATGGGCTGTTACCTGCGTGTCCACTCCTATCTGTTACCTGAAGATGGAGCCCTGTTTACAGGCAAACTCTGCAAGTGAACCTTTATGGGAGGAAGGAAGGAGGAGACACTGTATGCTAGACAACAAAATCTTCTATTCTGATGGGAAAATCTAACAAAACTCCCTAGATAAGTAAAAAATGGAAGACAGGCAGTATTTCAAGTTATGTTGGGAGATTCTTATCAAAAATAATGTTTCTTTTAGTATTGGGTCATTACCACAGTCTAAAGGAGCAAGGAAAGGATGTTTTTTGAGATTTTGGGAAAGGTGCTTTTGGTCCTCATCCTACAAAAAATGAATGGGACAAGGGAGGCAAGTGTAGTCCGTGTAGCTTAAAGCTTTGCTTCAAAAGAAAAAAAGAAAGGCCATTGCAATTAATACAATAAACAACGTCATATTTTCTCCTCAAGTTGGGTGTGTATGTTCTTAGAATTGGGAGCCATGCTTTTTGCCTGTAAGAACAGTAAAAGATTTTCTGTTCTTCTCCTTTGTTTCTTGCTGCTGAAGAAATCTTCTTTCATGTTGATACATCCTATCCCATAAGTGATGCCAAAAGTGAAATTTAAATTTTAACAAAAAGCTTACAGTGTAGTTCCCTAAATTAAAGCTTGAGATAAGGGAATTAGAGGTATGTGTGGTTTTGAGTGGCTGTTAAAACAGCTAAATTAGGAGCTACCTAAATGAAGATTACCTGTGATTGCAGAAGTGCACATCTTTTTCCTCAATGGACTTGGTTTGAATTTCTCTAATTCTTTTCAGCATTTGGAATGCATGTTACATGTGACACTTCACCTCAGACTTGTCACCTCTGCTAGCTGAAACCTGAAACAATAAGAATTATCCTTGCAGAACTGTCTTGCAAGGAAGAAGAAAGAACCATCATGGAAAAAAAATGCAGAATTGTTACAGTCTTGTGATTTGGTTGTTAACAAGCTTGAACTAAAGAATTACATAGCAACTTTTTCTGGTTTGAAGTGTCATTTTGAACAGGAAGGAGAAGAAGTAGGACAGAATGAAATGCCATACCCAGCAGGTTCACCAACACTAGTCATCTCATTCATTTGAGCTGCAGAGAAACAGGTTGCAGGAGACTGCTAAAACTTTCAGAGCTTCTGTGATAGGTGTTTTTGGTTTCATTACTAACTTTCTGTAAACCTGTGGCTGTGAGGGCTTGAAATTAGAGTAAGGACCCAAAACCGCTTTGCAGATAAAAGATTTTCAGCAGGAATGCATGGCATCCCTTTGGGTATCAGCCTTAATTTTGAGATTTGATTCTGTCTCTAGTTGCTGCCAGCTGAACCAGTGCTTCATTGAAAGAGAAGGAACACAATCTCATAAAATCGAGTAGGTCATGGAGATTGGTTCTGTGAAATTGGATAGCCTGATGCTGGCTAATACACGAAGCTACGAACAAGCCATCCAGCTTGCCATTCTACACATGAGAAGCAATGAGACTTCTGGATGTTAGCATTCAAATGCATTAAGGAAGCTGTCTATAAATACTCTTCTGCCCACTGTCCTTGTAGTGAAAACAAGCTCAGAGGTTTCTGCTGCCTGGGTTCTGTGCTGCTGCCTGGAAACCTGAAGGACACAAGGCAGTCCAAGTGACATCAGCCTGTATCTGGATTGTCCTGGCTTCACAGCTCTGCTGAACGTGACACAAATACTCGTGAGCAGACTTGGGTTGCTGTTAACAAGAGCATAAGTATGTTGGCAAAAGAGAGGGAGTGCTAGGCAGCTAGATCTGCCATCCTTCTCCTTAGCTGGGGACTACTTAACCTCCTGTCCTTGGTAGCTTTTGTCTTTCTTTGTTATAGCCGTTTGCATTTATTGCCTGTTGCAATGTGATGCCACGTAACAAATAGGAAAATGAGACCTTCCCCTGCAGGGTTTATGTTCTGCTACACAGGAGAGATGGGGCATGAATCAGAATGTAGTCTGTAAGCAGTGATCAACATGCATGGCAAAGTCCTCGTCGGCATAGTGGGGTCCTCATGCATTTTTGCTGTGTTGCTGCTGGCAGTGTTCTGCTGTTGTCAGCCAAGAGGGTTAGGGCTTCATTTTGATGTGTATTTCAGGAAGCAACCATGTTTATAGAAGAATAAAGCTAGCCTCTGGGAAGGACAAATTGAAGTAGTGCTTCTGTGCTTTCGGGATTTCTCACTCATAAGTAGCCCTTCTGAACTAGGATGTCATCAGTCTCGTGAGGCAGTTGTCTCATTTTTTCAGCTCACGTTTGAAGTTCTATTCTGCTTTGCCTCTAGGGCAACACAGGCATTCTTAATGCTGTGTGGCTGCCTGAGCAGGCTCCAGGGGAAGATGCTGCAATCAGTGCAAACACAGATCAGGAAGGCAGGGTACATTGTACCATGCCCCACTGCCACTGCATTGTCAATCCTGCTGTTGTCTGTAAATCCACATAGAGTTGAACTTCATGTACAGTTCTGTTGAACATCTGGCATAATATTCCAAGCCAGCAGCTGCACAGGATTTGGGAGCTACATTTTCTTTACATATTGTACTAGTATAAACTATGTAAATTGACTTTGAGGCTGATGAAAGTGGAAATGTGTTTTATTTGTGTGTAGGTCACTTACGTATGCCTACAGATCGAGGTTACAGATTCATTTCAATTTCGTTAGATAAAGCTTAAGATAACAAGAGAACCAGAGCTTATGGCAGGGGGGTTGGAACTTGATGGTCCTTGAGGTCCTTTCCAACTCAAGCGATTCTATGATCAAAATCCTTCAAAAAAGTAAAGCTGAAAAAGGGAACAGAATTGTTTTTGTCTACTCGTGCTCAGAGTGATAGTCTTGCAGATCCCTTGTATATAAGCAAAATGTCTGTTGTGTTTTCCAGTGTATTTGAAAAAGATCCCAATGGAGTTGATTCCACCGTGAGTTCCAGCCACCGGACCAGAAATCTCCTGGAGTTCTCAGCTACCAAGGAGCCCAGCCCAGCTCAGAAAGTACCCATTGACATAATTTCCCAGAAGATTAATAGGTGAGATGAAGGCTTTTCACGTGTTTTAGGTGGCAGAGTTTAATGGTGCTTCTTCAGCTCTTCATCTGTTTGATTATTTTTTTTTCTGTGTTCTTTATTTTGGCTTGTGTGGTTAAGATATGTCTTACTATCTTTTCTTCATTTTCAAGCTGTAGTATTTATTATCTGAGTTACTCGAGAGAAAATTGGAGAAGTTAATGGCTGAGAGTTCTCTGAAATTAACTAGTACTGCACTTCTTAAAAAATCTGAGTCCAACCTTATGCTTACCATTATTTAATTATATAGTTGCTTTAAAGTTCCTCAATCTCTAGCACTCAATGCATAAGTGAACATATAATTGTCTCCAGACTGAAGTCTGGCTAATCCAGCTCATGTTTTCCACTTATAGGATCTATCCTATCAGATTGTCCCTTTCCAGTAGAGTATTTTGGCTGGTTGAACAAAGCCAGGCACAGATGTGCAGAAAGCTCTAATACATTTTACCATGCAGAAAAACGACAATAAATCACAAACACTTTAATGCTGTAGCCATGGTGAGGGCTTTGTGTCCTGTGTGGCATGTTTCAGACCATGACTTATGTGACATGGTTGTAAGTAATTCCCCTAGGAGGCTGTGCTAGTGTGTGTACCTCCTCCTCTTCTTTCACCCTGTTTTTTTTGCAAGCACTGAGCTCTTTGCTGCATATTCTCCTTTATCAGTATTAGATACAGTAAACAGCAGAAGCAGATGGGGAGGAAAAGGTGGAGAAACAGGATGTGAATAAGTTTTTTCATTAGGTCTTGTAACTGATTTTTTTTTCAGCTTGGAGGAGCTACAAGTCTGTCAAAATCATGACGACTAAGGCTGTTATATTTATACCCTCTCAAGGGAGGATGTTATTGTGGCTGTTTGGTGATAAATAGTTAAATCACTCATGTAATACAGATAACAAGGAGGAAGGAATGTTATTCTTTGTTTTGTTACTGAAAGTTCTAAGGATTTTTGCATTGAAATCCATGCTCTCTTTCACATTTTCTCAAAGCTAATCCAGCTGCTGGAGGCTGTTGGAGATGTTTGGGAAAACAGTCCTCTCTGCTTGGCTTTAATATAGTTTCTGGCTGCTATGTTGTCATATAGTTTGTATTCTTTCTTTCTGCATAGTTTGAATGGCTAATATTCCATATTCCTGTGGCAAATCCTTCATAGCTCTGGAATGAAAGAGAAAGTTGCCTCTGCTGAGATCTCACAGTTTGCATTTTATGATGAATATTTTAAGAGCTGCATTTCTTTTCAATATCTGGCCTGTAAGGGAAGAGATTTTGGAACTGTTAATGCTGATCTCTACCCTGTGTCGAAAGCTACCAGACTATTCTGGGGAGTTGACTAAGACCACTGGATGTTTGCTGGAAATTGTTGTTCACCTTCTTTAAAGGTTTCATTGGAACATCCATAACCTTTGTGGGTTTACCAGTGGTCATTTTTTTTCCTCTGAGTTTGGTCAGAGTTTAATGGAAAACTTCTAAAGATTTCCCGGTGTCTTTTTTCCTCAGGTATGATAATTCTGTGTCTGATAACAAAGCGTTGATGATAGTATCAGAAGAACCACTGTTGTATATTTCACCTCCACCACCTCCCTGTCAGCCCCTGATCAACCGGACGGAGTCACAAAGGTGAGCAGATCTTTTCTGAGCACTTAAGCTACCAAGTTAGGTGAGTGGACAAATGGCCTTGGGTGATGCTGTGATTCATTCACAGTATTCATCCAGTTTGTGAACAATGGCTCTGCAAGTGTCTGCACTGTCCAGTGTCTACTGCCATGGAGACAGGAGATCCACTCCAATCTTTTTAATCTTCTGATGCTTTTAGCAATGATTTTCACTCAGTATACACAATGGTCACTTAGCAATAACTGAACAACAATTTGCTGGTTGCCTGGAGGTTTTTAATGACTTAAGAAGAGATTTCTCTTATGTGGAAGTATTTACAGTATGGAAATCAGAGCCAACTAAAAAGCACATCTGTCAGATATATGTAAAATATGGTCTTCTGCCCTTCAGCTTCTGATACAAGCAGACTTGTCATTGCAGATCTGCTTTATTCATTATTAGGAGATCCTTAGCTCCATTTTTTTCCAAAGAGTAAATTTAATTTCTCTAATTTAATTCCATTGTACTTTGTCCATACTTCCTTAAATTTGTTTGTGATATTTCAGCTTCCTTAACCAGTATTTAATCTTGATCTGATAGTCTTTTGATTTTAAATTTCAGTAGTCTTTCTCTAGTAATTTCAGAATTACTGTTCATTGGGCAAAAGAAAATACCGTATGTGCTTTATTGAAACATCCATAATTCCAATACTTTATACATATTTGGCAATTGATAATCGTTGTTGGTTCACTCCATCTGAATCACTGTATTCTACTGTCTATAAATTCTCTCATAAATTGAGTCTTGTAGTAAAATTTGCATATTCTGATGTTAAAAATTAGGCAGAAGAGTACTAAATTGCCATGTCTTTAAAGTGTTCTCTATAATTAAGAAGTTCTGCCACTGTTGTTTGGAACATCTATTCATACTGTTGGTTTGTGGTGTTTGTTTTTTTTGTTGTTTGCTTCATTTTTAGGCTGAATCATGAACTTCGAGGATGGGTTCACAGACATGAAGTGGAAAGAACAAGGTCTAGAAGGAAGTCCAATAACCGACATCAGAAAGCACGGGTTATGCAGGTAAGCAGGATTTTACTAGTGAGTCAGTATCACAACAGGAGAAATAAACACCTCTCTGCAAAACCAGTAGATTCTTCTCACCAGTGTCTAAAGGAAAATGACAGAAAGTTTAAGTAGGGCAAGTTTGGGCATTTCTGGTGTCTCTTAACACCAGAAGCACAATGTGGGTAGTATATTTTGGCAGAGATACAAAGTGGATGTGACTTCAAAAGAATTCTATGAATCTAGCATTCAGATTCAATTGTAGCAAAATTTGTTCTTGGATAACCTAGTATATGTACCTACTGTGTACAATATCAACATCTATTATTCATTTCTGATCAAATTGGCTGTGTTAAAACACTTGCCTTTTTCTTTGTCTCAGGCTCGATTGCTGCTTGCCATTTCAGTTATTCTCTTGTCACCAGTGAAAAAGCGTCCATGTGTTGTTCGAGGTCACTCTGCTTCTTTGCATATTCCTTCTGCTACAGCTGTGCATCGTGTTTTATGTAGTGCCAAACCAAGAAAATATTTACTGTTTCCCATTGGTGTCATTCTTTTTTCCCTTGTTTCAGAGCTCCGTTAGTGAGAAGGTACATTCCCAGCTAATGACCATGCCTTACACAGACACAAGCCTCAGGTAAGGCAGAACAACTTGTTTGTTGTTGCTTTCTAATTAATAACTTTATTTTTCACTAGCAGCTGGTAAAATTGTCTGTTTATACTGTGTTGTCAGGTTTCAGGAGTGAGATGCTAGCTACATTTATTGGCCTAATTTCTGTACCTCAGTAGTTAGCTGCTGCTTGTGATTCAGACTACACTTAAAGGAGCCTGGTATCAGAGCTTTGCTTTTCCTGGGTCTTTCTACCAATGAATCTTAATAAAATCTTTACTTACAGGGTCTCTTTCTAGACAGATCTGAATCTTTAAGGAAAGAAAAGAAAGTGGGGGAAAGAAATATTTTATATGAAAGTTTCTAAGTGTCAGAAGTCTAGTAAGACAACGGTTTCTCTGTCTTCAAGAGTAAAAGCACTATAGTTAGCACCAAATATATTATTTAGATGAAGTGTCATTACATCTTATATGTATAGTTTCTTTTCATCTCCCGATTTTCCTTGCTGTTAATTAGAACATCCTCATTTGGAATTTCTTGACTCCTCACCCTCACCTGCATATATTCTGTCCTTTTCCTGGAGGATGGGAAAAAATGGAGAGAAAAGCTTAAGGAAACTAAAAATTCTCTCTTCTGTATTCTCTGTGGCAGTGTTTAAAAGGATCTCTGCTTTGAAGTGGCAAGGGGGAGTAAGGAAAACGGAGTATGAAGAGGACTTTTTATTGAGAGAAACAAGTAAAATATTGCCACTGAAATTAAGACTGCTGTGGCCCTTCCATTTGCATTGCAGCTTTGAGAGCAGAATCATCCTAGGAGAAAGCAGTGAGCTGTAGGGAAGTGCTGTGGAAACCATGCTGCCAAACTCTGATTTGTCTTGACTAGTCAAGTCAACAAACAAGTAAAAAAGCCATTTTTATAGTTCTATAGGCAGATGAAGGATGTCCATTTTAACTGAAAACTGAACCAACAAGGTTGTTCTTATAGCGTAGGGTAGTTTGATATATATACCTGCATTACTCTTGAAACAAAAAAAAAATACCAATATAACAAAAAAACGGTCTGACATCATGCAGCTCTGCATGGAATATTTACTGTGCTCAGAATTAAATGAGGTGCTTTTTGTGTTGTCTTTTTTTCTGGAGGATTGATGTTTAAACGAAGGAGACCATTGAGTGAGTCACAGCAGTTACATGCTGTGACCGTCCTGGAACACATGAGAGCACAGAAAAGACTTCCAGTTTCTCCCAAAGACATCAGTTACTAGATGCTGTGTGAAATCACAGAGTAGCAGAATAATTTAAGTTATTAAGGGATCTCTGGAGAGGTCCAGTTCAACCTCCTACTCCAAGTGAATTTAACTTCAAAGTCAAATCGATTGGTTCAGAGTAGTGTCCAGCTGAGCTTTGAATATCTCCTGAAACAGTGATGCCACCAGCTGTCTAGGCACTTGTCCCAGGGCTAAACCACTGCCATTGTGAAATATTTTTCCTTTGTAGCCAATTGGAATATCTCCTGTAGTAATTTGTAGCTATTGACTCTTATCCCTTCACTGTGCATCTCTGTCAGAAGAGACTGTCTCTATCTCCCTTTTCAGTTTCCTGATATATGATATATGATAGATATATAGATAGATATATCCTCATATATAGATATATTCCTGATGTATGTAACTTAAGTACATGTAGACAGCTCTGAAACTCTTATTAATGAACTAAATGCTTTTATTTATATTACACTCTCTAGACTTTTATTCAATACTTGTTTTGTGATTAGAAATCTAGTGACCACTACCTTTTAGATCATCCTTGCTGGTGACCTGTTGGTCATGGGTGAATCCATGCATAGGAAGATACTAACAGCATGTGGATTCATCTTTGTGTGTAGTACTGGCAATTCCAACATTGCTATCTTGTGTCCTCAGTTCCTAAAAAAAAATTTATCAATTGTAAGGCGTTGCAATAAAATCAAAGAAGAGGAAGATCAAAATCAAGTTGACTTAAAAACAAATATACATGAAAAATTCTCAACTCTCTTCAGACTTCTTAGCCTTCTTCAGAGGTGATTTTGATAAGAATTTCCGTAAATGTGCATTTAGGACTCAGATATCAAGCTCTAAAGAGTACAATTTTTTTTCCTGTTTCTTACTTTTGCACTATAAAAACTGTGGTTCTTGATGCTTAAAGCACGGTGCCCACAGCCTTGCTCCTTAAGACAAGCACTCTTGCCACATACTTGTGCTCTGTAATGCATTACAGAGTGTCCTTCTAACTTTGAAAATGACCCTTTTTTTTTTATCTTGGAATAAATAGCCAGATTGAGCACCACTGTTTGGAGACACAGTCTAATACACAATATTACCAAAAAACTAGAAGCTTTGAACCTGTTTTGAGTCCTCCATTTCTCCCATCCTTTCATGAAGCAATCTGTGGTGGGTACCCTTAAATGCACAGAGGTCAGCATGAGATAAATCAACTGGTATTATCTAGAATTCTGGACTACTGATAGACATGGAACTCCTCTACCCTGCTGAAGGCCCACTGGTTCCCATGTACTTTGTTGTTCCATCCCATGGCTGGATTTCAAGTGACAAAAGGCTGTTTTCCAGATCTAGCTGGATCTTCTGTAGCGTGGGTGAGAAAACGGAACTGTGGGACCTATTTCAGTTTTCAGGATGTGTTTTACTGAGCAATATGTGGGTGTTCTGTCTTTTATCACAGTACAACTTCAATGCTGAATCTCAGGGGTGTTCCCATGGGCCTCTGTGTTTTTATGAATGAGCAATCAAGCTCGGATTAGCTTGGATCTTTGTTTCCTGTGTTGTGAAGGATGTGATCTTAGTCTCCATTTGCATTGTTTTGCTAATGAGGGTATACAGAACAGAACTGTCTACTCTTGATCCCCAGGATTTTCACCTCCCATTCTTGCTAAGGGAAGCCAGGTTTGGCAGCTGCACTCCTATCTCTGTAGGGCCAGATGAGCAGTAGGAGCGGAGAGAATGATGGCCTGCTATTACTGCTACTCAAGAAAATCACTTGATGATAGATTTGAGCCTTGTTTGAGAGGCGTAGTTATGTATATTTTAGAAACATACCAAAATAATCTAAATCAGCCACCATAGTTTAGAATCTGGGTCAGCACCAGGCAGCTTGGGAGGAATAGTCTCATCAGTGTTTTTGCCACAAATATTGCAAACAGATAGTATGCTATTAAAGTGGGAAAGAATTAAAATGACTGGTTGGAGTTCCAGCTAATGGTTTGTCTAAGTACAGCTTTGCAATTTGATTAAATGTGGTATTTTTGAACGGGAGCAGGATGATAACAAAATGTGCTGGGAATTTCTCACCTTTCCAAGATAAACAGTGGATTGCATGACTTGCTAGTGTTTTCACACAGAATATTTTTGACAGTGTATTTTCCATATGTCTGGGATATTTAAGATGATAATTGTGAAAAAGATAAGCCAGGATTACATGAATGCTGTGAATGTCTTCTTTTTACTCCACTATCTAATCTGAAAGTGAAGAGCAAATCTTTGAGCTGACCAGAGATGCAAAAAAAGAAGGTGAATGAAAGAGACGGTGTTATTGTTGCATGAAAAGCTCTGTTTGTGTTTAACTTCACACTCCACTTCAGTAGATCTTGTTGTCTTCACCTGTAATTTAATGTTCTTCATGCTCCTTCAATGGATACAGAACTGCTGTTTTTTGAAAAGCACGTGTTTTAAAGCCATTTTCTCATTAAAGTTAACTTTCTTGTGTCTAAAATAATTACTTTCTTCCCTTCTTAATTTCAGCAGGAACTCAGGGAATGAGCTCCAAGTGTATTACGCCTCTCCAAGGAGCTATCAAGACTTCTTTGAAGCTATTCACAGAAAGGAAGATACATTTTACGTGGTGTCATTTCGCAGGGTAAGTGTAGCAGTTGTTCGGTGCTGGTCTTTTGTATGAATCCCTCAGTCTGTTACACTGTGTGTCTTGTGACAAGAGATGTTGTAGTCAAACTTGAAGCTAAACTTGCTTCTTCGTAAGTGATGGTTCAGTATAACCTTCACAGTAAAATGGCTGGATTGTGATCTTCTCAGATATGCTTGTCACAGTTAAGATTGGAAGGAGTTTTGCAGAAAGCGTTGTAATGCAAGGGCAATACAGCATGGGATCACTTGAAAATCCCAGGGACAGGGGAAGCAGGATTGAAGTAGGAGCATCTGGAGGTGAGAGACCATCTGCAAAGAAATGGTATTTCTCTTTGCACAGTTTTTAAGGTAAAACGCTGATGCAATTTTATCGGGTAAGCAGTAGGTAAACTCCATGTATTGTATGAGTTTCTAATGGGACTAATTGTTAGACACCTTCATTGAAAGGTTAATATTGACTGGCAGAGTTATACCTTAGGCAAGCGAGTTGTTCGCCCTCATCATAGTTACAGCAGGAGTACCGAGCCTTGAGGTTGAATAATTTTTTTCAACGTAGCCATAAAATCCTTCAAGGCCAGTATGTGATTCCTGCTGCTCTGCAAGAATTCCAGTGAAGGATTTCATCGCTCTTCCTGTGCCTGCTCGTTTTTCCAGATGTGCAATGTTTCTATTATGGATTATGCAGGCAGGGAGGGGATTGAGAAACACAGTGACAATTTGGAGAGAGAGCCTGTACATGGCCATGCTCAGGAAGCTCTAAAGAGGCGGAACCTTTTTGTGTGTGTTGTAAATGTGTTAAGAGCTCTTTTAGTGTGTATGTCAGTACAGAGGCACGGAGCTGTGCTTAAATGCATTCAGTTGTGCACATGTATGTCATTGTATTGTGGCAGTCAATCCTGACAAGCGCTTCAGAATGCTGTGAACAGGTATCTTACTACAGCATTTAAGGAGTTGCTTCTGCAGGGTGCAAAGTACCCTCAGCCCAACACACCCCAAGTGGAAGTTTCAACCCTCCGTTCTATGGAGTGTTCAGAAAGTATCACCATCTGTTTTGTGTCTGCAAGGAAATTGTAAATAAAGGAAAGATGTTCAGGCAAAGGGGGTTCTGTGGGGCTTTTTGCTATTGCCAAACTGGCAAATCTGCCTTGCCAATTTCTACCTCTCAGGCACCCTTCTCCCAGCCCTGATTTGACATTTATGAAGTAACAAATAGACCAAACCAATTTTTTTTTTTTTAACATGATCAGGATGACTGAAAGAGCATTTGTTGAAACTGAAAGGCAACAGCTTGAAAAATAAGTGTTTGTGTTGCTCTGTACAGCTCCTTAGCACTGCAGTATTACAGCCAGATGCTTGGTGGAAATGAAGGGTATCTTCAGAGTTTTGTAAGAATAACTCCCCTTTGGCAAACTTATGCCTGCTTGGAGAACAGGGCATAGAGTTCTGGGTTTGTGCAATACTTGCTGGGGTCTCAGTGTAGTACTCACTCAGGTCCAACCTGTGGTTAAACACTTGCATGTGGTAGCAGGCCAATAGTCAGAGTAGTTAACTGGATATTTGTTTAATAGGTGTAATAAATTTTTTATGCTTCAGGGTATAGGAATAAATGTACTCTGTGCACAAATTATTTCTGCTCAACATAATGTTATTTCTATCTTCCCCTAAAATACTCCCATTTGAGATTTTCTATGTCCTGTGTTGAGCAGGACTTCGTTCAGTGGTACAGTTTTCTGTTGTTTTGTGATTTTCAGTTTGAGACAGGTGAGCCCTTGTGCTAGTGTACAGGACAGGCTTGTGCTACAGCTTTGGTAGGCATATTCTCACATGTGCAGCACACTTAGCAACAGTAAAAGCTATTTTAAAACTGGAATTCCGAGTGGTTGATGACACTTTCTTTGCTGGAAGCCTGAGTGGTCTTGATTGTTGCAAGAGTGAGAAGCTGCTTGGGATCTGGTGATGGAAATCATTAAAGCAAACGGTGGTTCAGGCAGCAGCTGGTGGGTGGGAGAGTCTACTTCCTTTGTTTAGTAAAGGTCTTGCTGAGTCCTGAGACTTGCCTGTAATGCACATTTGGCCCAGATGTGAATCTGGGGTCTTACCTTGCTAAGCCTCCTGCCTCGCTGTTTTGTGGCTGTATCATTAAAAGAGAATTGTTATATACATGCTTATTCACAACTAATGTTTTCCTAGGACCCTGCAACACCTTGTTTGTCTCCTCATCATGAAAGTGTCCTGGGTGATAGGAGGCAGGAAACTGGTAGCTGTAGCTACAGCAGCTCATCCACATACAAGCAGTCCTTGCCTGAGGTCCGTGGAATCCCGCAGCAAAGACAGCAGCTGGTATTGCTCAGCTGCCCTCTTTCCTGATGGTTTCAGACAGGGTGGCATGCGTATGTGTGTGCTTATGCAAGGCCAGGAGCTTGAGCATTGCCAAGTCTCTGGTGTCTATTTAAGAGCACTGAATGATATGCACACAAGAAACAGAGTTGTGTGGTGGGATGGCTGCAGGAAGCAGTTCTGTGGCAGTAGAAGAGTGCCTGTGGCCACTATTTAGCCAACAATACTAGGCTGTGCATCTTCAACTCTTTGCAAAGCTGGTTTGCACCCTGAGTTAGAGAGCTGTGTTCCAAAGCTGAGAATGGAAATGTCTTCTCTTGCTCCAGCTGAAGACATCTCCCCACATCTTCAGAAATCAGAATGCATGACTTTGGTTTCAAGACAGTGATAACAGTGTTTGCCATACAGAATTTTGTTGTTTTTGCACAGATATTTTATAAACTGTATGACAAACATGATCATTTAGAAGAAAATTACTGTTTCTGGATCTGAGATGCTGTTTCTTCCTCGCTCAATCTTCTGTCAGTCTGCCCTGTGTAAATCAGTACATGTACATGTAAAAGCTTGTGTAACACATCTTTCTTTGGTCTAGTCTGCAGTAACTTTCTTTTTATGTGAGATATATGTGTTTAGAAAAGGTTCAGGCAGAAGAAAAAAATATAGCGGTACTTTTGTTAGGATTAGGGTTTTATTAAGGGTTGAGTAGAAATATGAGATTAGTTTCCAGTATTGGGATTACTAGGTTGTGTCACAAGGCTGGAATTTTGTTATTAAATGCTTGGCATGTTCTGCTGTTCTTTCAGCTAACAACACAAATACAGCCAGCACCAGGCTCTGCATATCCTGAGGATGAGTAGAAGGGAGTGGAGAATTGATAATAGAAGATTTTACAGGAAACTCAAAATAAAAAGCAGAACAATGTTTGTCTAATTCCTCATTTTCTGTCATGGCTGTAGTGCACCTGAATGCGTGTGCTGGTACACAGGTTCTGTTTACCCTGTATAACCCATTGGATTAATGACCTGCAAGCTGTCAGCTTTCGTTTGGACTTAAAGCTGTCCTTGGAAATGAAGTGAGCCTTGTGCTGCAGAATTGCCATCGCTTGACTCTGCTCTCTTGCAGGGAGAGGTTTGGGGACTTTTAAAAACCATATATGAAGTTTATTTGGTAGCGAAGCTGCGGGTAGTTTTGTTTTATATAAGAAATGTTGTCAAATCAAAAGCAGTTTTATATACCACCTCATTTGTTACTTTATGGGGCGAACCTGATCTCATGACAAGTTCTGCCCGGAGGCACTTGCAGATGGCTGGCCTGGATTGTTTGTGATTGCAGGCAAAAGGAGCCCTGCAGGGCTGAGGCAGCCACCAGCTGGGCCTCAGCTGGGGATGCCCTTCACCTCAGCACTGCTGCCACCTTTTTCTCTGGACCCTGTTCCCTTTTTTGCTGATGGCTAGGAGCTGAGAGGGGACGGATTTTCTCTTCATGTTGAAGGACGGTTTCCTTATGTTTACTTGCTCATTTGCCAAGGAAGAAGCAATGCCTGGAGGTGATGGGTTTTGTTCTCCTGTCTGGCTGTTTGCCACACACGCTCTCCCAAGCATTTAGTAGGTTGTTATCAGTTAGCAGAAATACACAAAAGGACAAGAATCATGCAGTTAGGAGAACCAGGGATTGGGTCATTTTGGTATTGGTGATGTGAGCTTTGGTGCTCCAGAGGTCCCTTCCATTTCATGTCTCTGGCATCCCCATTCTTTGTGCTCTGTGTGTAGTACCACGTAACCCAGTGTTTGTCCCTGATCTGAGTGCTGAAATGTAATAATTTTTTTGGTGACTTTTCCAAATACTCAGACTTGCAGTGGAGGAGCTGTGCCTTCACTTCCCTGGATCTTTGAGAAAATGGCACTTGCTAGGACTGCCCATGCATGTCTTACATGGCAAGACTCAGCTTTCTGAAGATGTAAGGTTGGGCACAGTCATTCCTGAGTGGTGCTTGGTGGTTCCTGTAAGACTGAATTTCTCATGATCTCTTCAGCTTTTTCTCTCTGTGCTTTGGAAGGCTTGCATGTGCACATACCACAGTTGGAGTTGGCTTTCTTTCCTTTTTGTAAGGAGGTCAAAGGAAGATAAAGTAGTACTTGGACCAACTAAGACCATACGCGAAGAAGGACTTTCACTAAAAGTCTACAAAATTTATTTTCTGCTATTGCCAGGAGACTCTTAGTATCTTTTTTTTTTTTTTTTTTAACCACAAGAAATATGTAGCTGACAGCAAGCAAAGAATTCTTGAACGAGGTCAGTGTTGTCTCCCAGCTCTGCCAGGCTTCAGCAGCCAACGTCCTTCACAGGCAGGCCTTGTCACAGTTTATTTCTTGAGATGTTGACTTGTTAATTTCATTATTTATCCAACTTCTAGGAAATTGTGTGCAGCTTTCCCTCAACATTGCAGAAACTGACACTTAGCAGTGTAACAAAAGAATGTGTTTCCTGGTATTCACACCTGCTGTCCCCGAATGCTCCAGTGCTCAGAAGTCGTGTATTTACACCATGGATCTAAACTGTGTTGCCTTGGCTTGGCTTTTATAGAGCATGTTCAGAGCCGAGAAGTCTGTGCAGTGAATAATAAAAGCAAATTGCCATGTATCACTGGAAAGAGTGCCACAAATGGAGCTCTGCTGTAGCCATGGAGATGGATGCCTTAATCTGATACAGTGATTTGTAGAAATGTTTGGAAATACTGCTGTTAGCAGAAAAGAAAGCTTTTGGGGGTGAAAAACAGGCCTTCTGACTTGAGTTTTAATTAGCTTCCCCTTGCTGTCACTAGATGGAGGCCAAGTGGAAATCTGCCGCTGTCGTCTCCCTGAAGCATTTTGGAGTCTCCAGTTGGTGTTGAACCCGTGTTCATTTCTCCCATGTCTAAGAGACAGAATGCAATGTCTGTAGCTTTGCCAACACCTTTGCTTTCTGCCCTTTGGCATCTCTTATACCAAGTCTGCTTGATCTGTTCTAAAATTCCAGCGGAACATGGCTGTGAAATTCAAATTTGTTGAGGCAAACATGCTCTGTCAACTGGGAGGAGAGGCACCTGGCTGCCACTGCAGTCATCCTGTAAGCCTGGCACTGCCTGTTGTAAAAACTGTTCTCTTTCCAGAGCTCACATCTGTTTTTCCAGAGCATTCAGACCTTGCCATTGTTTCTAGAATTACTTTGTTAGCTTACATATGTAGGAATGAATTTCTGCTGGTGATGGCTCCAAGTGAGTCACAGATAACTGCACAAAGATAATTGTGAAAGTGGTAGGAGGTTTTGGTACTATCATGCTCAGAGAGAGTGAACATTCCTGCTGGTTGAGCACAAAAGGTAAGAAAAGAGCATGGGATTCTTCTGAGGAAAATATTGCCTTTCCTGGCTAACCTTAACTGCTTTTTAGAACATGAATAGCTAACAATTTGAAGGGCAATTAAGTAGATCACAGAAGAAAACAGCCCTTCAATTTACTTTGAACTGTAAATGGTGCTCCAAATCCCCCCACTTCTCTTGTGTGGTTAGAGGCAGAATCCCCCCAGCTCCCATGGCTAAGCAGTAGATTTCACTCTTGTCAGGGGGCTGTCAGAGATGCTTGGCTGACATCATTATAGGCTTATTAAGGACAATGGTGTTTGTAGCATAAGTGTGTAATTACTGATATTAATGGAATCGTGGCTTAAAGTCTGATCCATTTGGGGAATTTAAAAGGCCACTAACATTCCCTCTCTGTAATATCTCTATTTATTTCAAAGTGCAGATGTCTCTTGGTATTAAAGCTTGCCAACTACATTTAATGGCAGTGCACATGCAATATCTTGCAGTATATTGCAGTAAAAAATGGATATTAAAATTTAATTCTGGTTATTACATGTTAGAGCAAGAGTAATGCTGGCCCTATGGAAATCAATGGCAAAGCCATTACCAAGTTCAATAGAACCATTTCACTTTGCAAATCTGCTTCAGTTCTGTGGTACATGAACCATAGAGCTTCAGATAAATATTTTATTTGAAGATGTGAATTTCTGCTCCTAAAAGCCAACATCTGGAATGGACATTTAAGGATTTCTCAAGTTCTGCAAACAAGCTTTTACGGAAGTGATTGAACCAAATTGAAATGAGGGCTTTTTTTCTTTCTTCGTCAGTGTCTTTCTCACACACGCAATGTGTTAGAAATAAAATACCTAATTTGTGTCTTGCTTTTGTTAGTAAGAAGCCCGTGTCATGTTAATTGTATTTTGGGTGATACATTATTCACAGGCAGCAAAAGATTATGGTGTGTTGAAAAGGAGAGGAGACCCTGCATTTCCAGTGGCTCAGAGACGCATACGCAGCAGCCACGGTCTCAGAGCAGTTCTGTGCTGTATCCACTTAGAAAAGCAGACGAAGCTCAGGTAGTAGCAGTGATGTTTCCAGTGTTAAAACAGGTATATGCACAGAAAAGCAAAGCAATGACAGTCATTTCAGGTGTCAGATGACACCTGCTCTTCTTACCAGTTAGGAATCATTTCTCTGCTCTGTCATCAGATAGGCTGCTGTGAAGGACCAAATCATTGCTGTTGCGTGGTGTTGCTTGGCAGCAATGCTTGTGGCAGTACTTTGCTGTGCTACAAACATAGTTTTGGAAATAGTTTGAACTTATTCAGGGAATGTAAACAAGACAGGTTCCAGTTCTTTGCAGATTTGATGCCCCGTGTGTCTTGCAGGCAAAGATGAATTGTAATGAGTTGGCTTCAGATGACGTTTTATATCTAGAAGTTCAGTTCTAGCATATTTTTCTACTATTTTGTTACATTTATCAATGGGTGTTTTGTCACTGAACTTGTAGTTTTCTTCTCTGGACTTTGTCTGGGGATTTCTGTGGATAAGGTTGTATCATTTAGTCTCCCATTAGATAAAATGCAAGGATGAGACTTTTGAGCATTGCTGCTTCTAAAGACAAAGTATCTTATTTGTATATTTGTGTCTTGTGAGTTTGCAGCTGTTTGCAAGTTAAAATGCAGGTTTTTGAAAGATTTTTAAAACTCCCATTTATCCTATGAAACCTGACCTAAGCTATTGAGAGGAAAATGGCTTTACCATAAGAAGTTAAGATCTTGTCCTGTGTAGTGTATGGACAATGAGAATTACATGTACCGAAAGACCCGAAGCTAGGGGCGTAGTATCCATAATAAAACTGTTAGGCACTTTCAAAACAAAGGTCACCCTTTAGCCTGCCTTCTCTATGGAGCTGACCCTTGCCTCTGGAAAAAAATGAGAGAAGGAAAGCAGTGCGTGTCGTTGTGCTTCATTCATGCCCCAAGTCTCACGAGCAAGACATTGTCAAATCAGAGCTGCAGTTGACTTTTGAATTTGAAAATCTTTTAGGAAAACCTCCTGTTTCCATTTAAATATCACTAATGAAAATGAATCCTGCCTGCTGTGTGATTTGCTACCAATTCTCTTGACTAAACTGTGTATTCTCTCCATGTCAGAGAGAATGTTCTCCTCCCAAAGCTCTAGTATCCATCTGAAAATGCAAAATGAGCTTTGCTTTTGGCCTTTCTTGCTGTCATCCTCCCCAGCATGGAATATTTCTGGTAGGATGGTGTAAGGGCGAGCTGACTGTCAAATGTGATGGGAAGAAGAAGGTTCTCTGTAGTCTTCTGAGTACTCAGCTGGGCAGTGTTGCTTTTCGTAGCAGCTTAGGGCTGTTGCTTAATCTAAAAGTCTTCAGAATGAAATGCAATAATCTGAAATTAATGGTACTGTATAGTGTACAAATGGCCCTCCTGTAATCCTGGGATTATGGAAATGCATGCTTAAGAAAGCAACTCCAATTTTTAAGTAACAGTTCAGAATGGCATTTTTTTCTATGTTTGTAGATAAAGACCAGTGATTCCTTAGAAAGCATTTCTTTCAGAGCCTTGTGGGGTTTTCCAACAGAGCCTCCAGTGGTTCCTTATTTCTCACTGCTGTTACTCTGCAATGTCTGGGAGTTTTGTCCTGCCTTGAGAGCATGATCTCAATGGTACAGAAGCAAGAGCCATGCTTTGTAGGGCTAGCATCCAGGAAAGCCAGGCGAGGCAAACAGAAGAGCAGGAGCCAGGCAGTGAGGCACCTTGGATTTACAGAGCAGACAGCAAAGAGGAACAGCCAGCAAGTACCAGCTGCACTGTAGCGTCTTCCGGGCAGCAGCTGTTTGGCTCAGCCCGATGCAAACAGTGGTTAGGAGGACCAGAACAAGAACGCAAAAGCGTTCCCGAAGAGGGAGGTAATGCCTGTCGCATCAAGTGTGGTTTTGTTTCATTTGGAAGTGCCTGTTGTTGTTGTTAGCTCTCCAAGACGTTTTGGATGCAAAGTCTTCGTCACTCTGATTTTTATCTCCTCGGAGTCCCTTTGAGTCCTGCTGTCCTCCAAATAAAACTGAGAATAAATGTGGTGTTGAGGACATATGTGTAAGCACAAACAGAAAGTCACTTGAATATGTCTGGCGTGGACCAAGAGGCACTCTTGACTTTTGTGTGCATAGTCTTGAGTCGTTTGTCTTCTGTATGGTTGCTGGAACTTCATGAAACATATTAATGCTGTCACTGAACTTCTTTCAGCCTTATATGTCCCGGGCCTAACTAATACTTTGTTATTTTTAAACTAGTGCTTGGAAGGACAACATACACTGTGGATAATTACAGTGAAAATAGAACGTACTGCAGAAATCGTCTCCAAAACCCAAACTGGTTGCAGACAGATGTGACCAGTAATAGCATACATTTATTTAAAATCTGCTGTATGCTTGACAGACAAAGAGTTGTGGGCAAGAAATAGAGGAAGATTGTTGGTTTTGGAAAGCCCCTGTAAAATACCCACTGCTTGTGAAATAGATGTGGAGATAGAGTAGAGAAATAGAGCTGGGAAGTATGGGAGGAAGAGTGGTTATAAACTGGGAATTGTCTGAGTGCAGGAACGTGACAGCGGTGTCTCACTGAGGAGGAGTGGAGAACAGGCACTTGCCAACAGTAAAGCGTGCAGGAGAGTGAGATTGTCTACAAACAAGTAAAGGGCTTTGAAGTATAGCACGCAGTGGAAATGCAGCTCTGAAGCAGCCTCTCTTCAGGAGAGAGCCCAAATGTAGTAATATTTTAATAATGCCAGATAGTAATACTTTTTTTCTTCAATGGTAGCACTGTATTCTTTGAAACAAATTCAGCTGAGATTATTCAGAGCAGCTCCCAGAAGGGAATGATGGACTCCAGTTATGATCTGTAGCAATATTTAATTATGGACTGAGTCCTAACTACATGGAGACATAAATATTATCTTCAACTCCATAGCTGCAGTAACCAGTAAGGCTTTAACTTAATGTACAGTAGGAATGAGTTCTTGGATGAAAAAATGAGCTTTCACACAACTTCATTGACAGTATATGCAGAGAGCACCTTGAAATACACCTGCTTATTTTCTTACTTGAACTTCATGCTTTCACAGCTTCAGAGTAGTAAATTTTTTTTCTGGTTGTTTTCAGGTTTTGTCTGGCAGCCCTACTCGGAGTCTTTATAAAAATACAGTGTGCACCATTCAGGTGTTCTTGGTTTCCCTAAGTCGTGTATGTGTACACAGCACAAATCCTACCTTCTAGCAAATGTTAATCGTGATTATAGTCTTACATCTGAAATCATTATTTAAAGTCTTACAAACACGTTTTGAGTTAATTCTGGTCAGATGGAGTTATTTGCTCCCAGTTGCGGTTAATCCTTTTGCCAGATTTTTAGCTGGACAACACACAAAGCTTATTTTCTGAATTAAGAGCCCAGGTGCTATTATGAGCGTGCACAGATTATCACCAGCTCCCACCGGACCGAACAGAACTCCTGAGGCTTCCAGGTTTTATGTTTAAATCAGTTACTCCTAAGGTAGGAGTTCTACCTCATGATAAAATGAGCAGTATGTTTTTATTTAAACTGTTTTAAAACTTAATAACTGTCTTTAAAACTGAGGCTGAAACTTAGAAGTTGTTCTGTGCTTCTGAGGCTCTTGGTTGCTTGTAGCCTACCTACTGGGATGGAAAGATAGGCTGCAGAAGTCTGCTTTGTTCTCATAAAGGGATAAGAAAAGGGATTAGAGAACTCTATGGCACCTCAATCTCCTTTCTGACTCCTAGAAAGCAGTAGGCCCTATTCTCTGAATGCAGTTTTTTTTCTTCACTGTGTTTTTATCCAGGCATCAGGATAGGCCTGTTCCAAAAGTATATCCACTGTAGCTAGAAGTTCTTTCAGAGAATCCTGTATGGATATGCTCTGTCTTCATAGCAAGAGGGGCTCATGAGCAACTCAGTGTCTGCACCATGAGAGCCCTAGGTGGAAATGGCTTGTGTTAAATCACGTGGGAGTTTGCTTAGCAAAGCTCTACTGAACAAAGCTCCACTATCCACAGTAAAGTCAGGAGTGTCAGTTATCAGAGAGGGGTGTCTGATAAAACTGAAAAAGACCTCAAGCTGTACGCAGACAAAAAGCTCCCTGTGTACAAGGAAGGTGCAGTGTCCATCTTCTCGAGTCCAGCCAGGCTTCTGTATGTTAAACAGTACTCTTCTGTGAGACTCTAGAAATGGACATTCCCAAGCTGTGCCTCATTGATGGTTCCTTCCCTGAAGCTTTGGCCAGTGCTGAGTTTCCTGGGCTGAGTCACTTGTTAGCATCTGTGAGGCACTGTTTAAACTTGCCAGGGAATCCATGCGTAGCTTTTCTTCTTTCCAAGAACAGTCCTGAGTGCTTGGACCTGGAGATTTTGATCAGGATCAGGAGATCAGGAACTAATCCCTGGGCAGGTGATTGCTGAAAACAGGATTGGAAAAGAGGCATTTTGCTGTTTCTGGCAGTCTGGGGCCAACATCTCTAGAAGAGTATCTCCTTAACATTAGGAAAATACATCATGGGCTTCTCTTTGCTTTTGCTAAACCATGTGTTTGGTATGTGCTTACCAGCTGTAACTCTCCGACAGGCAACCAAGGCACTGCATATAGTGTAGGTAAGAATTTTCCTCAATTCTCAAGCCAACATAGAGAAATGTGGATAAAAAATGAAAAGGGACATGAAGGTGCTGTTGTTTGTGGAAAAGTGGGCGGATGTAACACTTTTCTTTGTGTAAAATTCTAAGGTAGTTAATTGTGGCTCTAGGAGAATAATAATAAAAAGAAATTGTAAAGAATTATATTTGCAGATGCAGAAAGGAACCATTTACGTTCAGGCAGAACACAGAGGTAATACTGCAAGTGCTGAAAATGGAGCATTAACCCAGTTAGAAAGTCTCTGGTAGCCTTGTGACAAGGCACGTCTGTTTAAGTGTCACATTGGTTTATGTCTGTTGTTGTGACAATCCAGGACAGGAGTTACCCACAGCATGTCATTTGTCAGGAGGTTAAAACAAACATGTAAAAAGTATATATGCAATTCATTCTTGTTATCTTGCATGTGCAAGTCTGTAAGAAGGAAAGTAAGCATGCAGACTTTTTCATGGAGAGCAGTCTAATGTCCCATATGTTGTCAAATAATCAGTATTTGACTCCCTCCAGCAGCCTTGTCCCTTCTCTTGGCAGGTGTAATAACCATTACTGCCCATCATCCTCCTGCAAATTCAGGACCTCTTCACACGTCTCAAAACTAACAGCCATTATGACTTACAAGTCTCTCCAGGTCTGAGTAGTTGATGTAAAAACTTGCCTGTTGGCTTATGAAAGTCAGTTCCTGTAACTAACTTAATTCTCTTAGGAAATAGGAACCTGAGAATAAGATGGGTCTGGGTTAAAAGGAAAGAAAAACCAGCTCTGAATCTTAGCTGTGGCACTTCAACTTTTGTCTGATTTTGTCACCTTTACTTGCTTGTAGCACTTGCTCTGTTTGAAAGCATACTGCCAAAGCCTTGATGCACCTACTCTGTCTTGTATGAAATCACACTACTGAATTCAACCCATTGGCAGTAAGTTAACATGTACCTTGTCTGTGTTTCCATCCCAGCAGTGGCATGTGCAGTTTTTCTAGGGCTGTGTGCACTGTAGGTATGCTTGTAAACACATTTCTGTGTGATCATAGATGTGGAGGGAAATGATCTGCAGCTCGGGGACTGCCTGAAGTTCACACTGCCTTTGTGCAGGTTCAGGGGTAGCTCTGCAGAGCCAGAAGTGGTTCAAAGGGCAAGGAGGAATGTAAGCAAAAGTGTGTGTGTCCACCAGAATGAAGCAGCATGAAGCTTTTATTGTTCTCTCTATCCCCTCGCATTGAAGGCCTGTTTAGTTAAATGTGAAACATTTATCACTGATAGAAATTGTGTGGGTATGGGTTGTGAAACACAGCCAAAGGCGACTTAGAACCTCCAGAAGCCCTAGAAATCGCCAGGAAATTCAGAAGCCTGCTGGGGTGTACATCAGATGATGCTAGTCATGTTTAAGATGTTTTACATTCTCCATGCTCTTCCTGTTTTCTTCTAAGCTGGTGGTGTGGGTCAGGAAAAAACTGAGTAGATGATATATCTTCTGGCAGCAGTGCTGGTGGTATCTTGAACAGGGGGAGGGCATGGTGATGTGGTTGAAAACACACTGAGATGTCAAATTAACAAAATCTACATGCAACAGAGAAGTTCGGTTGCATTATGTGAAACTAGAAGTATTTATTGCATAAGGCTCTGCAAACTTCTTTGTGTCCTGTGCTGTCTGGTATTTTCATTGGTGAGTTGGGGTGATAGAATAGAGACTGTGTGTATTAAATCGGTTCATGACAAGCTGAATGGGTCTCCAGCTATGCTTGAGGAGAGGATTGGAATGTATTGCCTTCAGGGTGCTCAGTACTTCTCTGATACTTTGCAGGCGCTGTGGTGAGTCCATGATGTTCAGTCTTTTTGTATAGAGTTAAAACTACTGCAGTAGCAAAAACAAAAAGAGGGTAGGATTCACACAGGAGCGTGGTTCAGAGGTCTGTAGCTTTAGACATGCCTATGCAATTAATGTTACCCACATAGTCAGATCAGTTGTTTTGCCTGAGCACTCATCAACTCAGTGCCTAGGAGTTCACAGGTGTACCTACTGATTCAGGCATCATTTCTTGAATCTTCATTCTGTGATCAGAATTCCAGTAGAGCCTTTCTTTGACCTGAAAGAAAAGCCCCCCCCAGTTTCTCCCACCTCTCCCAGACGCCTACTGCTACGTGGACTGAACTTCCTTCTGGGGGTGACTCTCCTCCAGATTCTGAAGGGAGCCTAGACTGCTCTGTCAGGCAGCTAAAGCTGGAAAAAATTAATCTCACCCTAAGTGGGGAGATGAAAGGCTCCTATTTGCTTGAGCCATTATGTTTTAAATGTGGTTAAGAGTTGGCAAGTACTGATAGAAGAAAACATATTGCTCTCCAGGAAGAGCAGTACCCCGGAGACTGTCAGGCCCAGACTGCTACAGCTTGTGTCTTTTGAGTAGCGTGCGAGGAACTATCTCCCTACATATTTATCTTCCAAAAGCTGACCTTTCACTCTCTTTAATCTGATGCCCATGATGTGGCTCAGCCAATTGCTGCAGCAGACAGTGCGTGGTCACAAACACTGTCACGAGATGTGCAAGGAGTGCAGTGTTCCTGCACTACTTTACACCCTCCCGCATCAGCCCCTGCTTATCCTTTTATCAGTTAGGCTTCCCACACAATCCAAGTGAACTGTTGTCACAGGAGAGAGCTTTTTGCATAACAGCTGTCTTGGCTGTGAAAGTTTTGGCCCTCACAGTGCTGTATGAGGCTTGTATGAATTCCCACCGCTGCTCAAAAGTGGAGGATGCCTTTCCTTCCCTGGCTAGGTGAGCTGCTTCCAGTAATACCAGTGAGAACGTGTGTCACTGCCAGAAGGGAGAATTGCTGTTGTTTCCGTAGTTGTGCGTGCTGGTGTGCATCCTTTTCTGAGCCATTTAATGTTCTCAGAAAAATAGCTCATGGAGAAGCTGAGCTGCTTTTCTGCTATTTATGGAAGTCAGGGGACTTGTAGTTGTCTGACAGCTGCCAGAGGGTGGCAGAGGGAAGGCATGAGGGCTGAGGAAGGAAGAAGGAAGCCTTCCTCTTTGGTGCCCATGAGAGGCTGGGCTGCTCAGCTCCCTGTTGGCTGTGCTGAGCTGCTCTGAAGTGCACTAATCAGGGGTGTCTGTAGGTAGATTGAGGGTGATTAAGGAAGAATGTCCAATGTCAGGCATCCAAATCCTTCTTGCCACCAAGTGTGAGTTAATTACATAACTTATTTATGCCTGTAAGGACTCCTTTCCATTGGATTATTTTCTTGTTTTGGTGTCAGGTTTTGTTTTTGGGGGAAAAGCGAATGTTTACAGACATTTTTCCCCTTATAAAATGAAATCTTTTTCTAGAACTGATTTACGTCTTCCTCAGCAACACTAGAAATCCAAACAGAGCAGGCATTTGGCAACAACTCTGGACTCAGAACTGAGATTTAAAAGTGGAATTCGGCTACAGACTTGAAGAGGAAGGAGCTCGTCAGGCTGGGGTAAATGCAGGTCGAGCAAACTAACAGCCAAAAAAAATGGAAAGAAACTTCATCCTCACACTCCTGATTTAACTGAAGTAACTAGTAATAGAGGTGACAACTTCTTTGACAATATTATAGTGAATACCTCTTTAATTAGAAGAAACTATGAATAGTTGATGAATCCACAGCCATACAGATGTCCTGGGATCTGCAGAATGAGAAACATCTTTCCAACAAGCATCGATAATGCGATCCACATTGCAGTTTAAAACACTGCCATCAAATTTCAATTCAGCCCAGTGCATCTTGATATTAAAACCTCCTCGTCTCTGAACTGACATTTTAAGAAAAACAAAAGGCAGCTTGAATTTGGAGCACCAGCCCTGGCCCCTGTGCCAGACCACCGTCCAGCCATCACGGCGTAGGAGCTTCGCCTGTCCCTGCTGCCAAGACGTACAGAGACCCACCCAAGTCTGAGTTGAAGTCATTGCAGAGCTCTGGGTAAATCTAGGGGATTCAAGGAAAAATGCAGCCTTGCTGCTCGCTGGGAGGAGCGTTTGTTTCCTCATTATCTAGTTGTTTCCTCTTGTATCTTGTCTACCGTCTATTTTTTGTGGTTTTGAAAGTGGTGTCCCCGTTGTTGGGAGTTATTTAAAGGCTCGCTTTTATTCAGCTATGCCAGAAGGTAGAAGGAGTGGGAGATCTGTAGAAATAGATCTACGTAAATATATCACATCTGTGCACGTGACTGTAGGTATATCACATCTTCCTACCTGTGATATAATCCTCATTTCTTGTCACTGCTGGGAGATGCTTCCTCCATCTCAGTGAAAAAGAATTATACTTCGGAGGGTAAGAGGTACCTCGGGATAGAAGGATTGTGATTAGGAGGAGATCTGCAGAGAGTTAACAGTGAGAGTTGCTCTTTCCAGAAAGGGATTTTTCAGTCTCTCTGATATATGTCTGTGTAGCCAATTTGCTTTGCCATTAGGAAAGATTTGTTGCTGCTAATTTCCTGTAGATATGTTGGTCTCTCAGAAGCAGCATCTTCTTGATGATAGGTTAGAATCAGCCTGCCTCTGTCTGCTGCTGGACAGTCACAGGCAAACGGTAGCGAAGTGTGCCTTTCCAACAGGGAGAACAGAGAGGAGCACCCTGTGTTAATGAGGTCTGGGTTTTTGCTGTTGGCTGGAACCTTCACAGAGCAGAAGTTTGATTTGTAGAACTGGAATGCTTTTATGCAACTTTAATTGCATCTATTTAATAACAATTTTGACCTAAAGTTAAATTTGATTACTTCATTCTGTCTTCTCATTAGTCTTGAAAGCCATTCCTTATTCTTACTATTCATTGTTATTCTCAGCTTTTCTTTCCATCTCCATGTGCATCATCAGTGACTGAGATGTTAAGTTGCTGTTGGCCAAATGTTATTTTATCCTCTCAAATTGTATGAGAATCCATTACCTGACTGTGAAAGACACACAAAAACATGGAAGGTAAATCCCATGCTAAGTTTTCAGCTCAATAACGCAACTGCTGACATTCAGTATTTGGGCTGAAGAAGTGTTTAATCCCTTTGTGGAAGATGATGGACTGAGCACGTGCTTTTTAGAAAAATCATTGCTGTTCATACAGGATGAAAGAAGACAGTAATTCCAACCCAGGGGTAGATTTTGCGCTACGTGTTCTAGGATAGAACACAACATAATCAAATGAATTGTCTTCATTTAAATAAGGTTAAGGTTGTAACACAACCAGTCACTTGTTCCTGCTTGGGAAAACTAAAAGTTATTATTTAAAGTTCACTTGCTTTCCTGAGTACCCGTGTGTGTGGGCACATCTGCTGTGTAAGAAAGCAATGTGACTTCTGCTTTCCAGGGGAATTCCTGCATGAAGAAGGGCTGTCACCAGCATGCAGCGAAGTTGGCTGTGGCATATTGAGTGGGCTCCAAAGACCTCTAAGGATGGAGATCTCACCGCATCTCTGGACAAAGTGTTCTGGTGCTTTTTTGCTGTCTTTTGTACTCGTTAAAATGAGAAAGCAGAGTGCAGCTGCACTAGCAAATGGATTTTGAGCCCCAGTGTCACGTTGATCCAGCGTTTGGAGAAAGCCTCACATAAATTTCCTTTCACTCATCCAAATTTTGTTTCATGGGAAATCTGGTCTAGAGAGAAATAAGTTGTTGTGGGTTTTTTTGTTGTTTTTTAACAGTCTAGACCATCTCATGATACTGGATCCAAGGAGCATGTCCATAAAACCCACATTGTTTGTGAGCTTTGATTGGCTCTCTGCTTTATGTGGCAGAGCTGCAGAAAGCAGAACAGCAGAAATAAGGTGTTTGTTGGTAGTAACCCTGCCCACTCCAGTTTGTATCACTTGAGGCTCGGTCTCCAGTTGAGCTATAATTCTGGGAATCCAGAATTTGCCTTCAGTAAAAGACCTGAGGTCTTGCAAACAAATATAGAAACTTTGGGTTAACATTTTGTTAGAGAAGCAAAGAATCTGGATTATATCCTCTTTGGTTTTCCTGGACCCTATTCACACGCCCTACCTAAATTACATGTTTTTGCAATTACAGATTGCAGTTGCAAAACTAATAGCCTGCAGATGTTATGCAAAAGCAGAGCTCTGATGCAGTGAATTAGAAAAGGAGGGGAATATGTTTTATTGGTAGTAGTAATAAAGCAGTTAATTCTTTTTGGGTCTTACAACTTGTGAAATCTAGAAAAATAATTGACAGATTCACCTGGAAGTTATGGATGAACTACATTTTTCTGCTTATACAGCCAATGAGAAGGACACAAAATAGTGGAGAAATGTCATTTTTAGTAACTTAGAGGGGGAAAAAAAATGTTATTAAGGTGCTAGTTTGTGAGAGAGCCTTAGGAAGAAAATCTGATGCTTATCAAACATAACAGGAAGAACTGTTCAACCAGTATAATCTAGGATATTTTCTTTGTCTTCATATACACATATCCTTTCCAGTTTATCTTGAACTTCAGTTTTCACAAATAACACACAAATTATCAAAGCAATTTAATTCCTTAGAAATCTTCCTATATGATTTTAACCCAAACAGTTTACTTGAACGTAGAATTCTGTTCTTCACATCCTCTTACTTGGCGTTTAGGAATTTTTTTTTAATCAGCTGCCAAACCAAAATTACATCATAGCAAATGCATGCATTGTTCTTTACTTTTGGGTCTTGCAAAGGAGTTCTGCAGAGAAGTGTAATTGGCTGCATTTCTGTCCAGTCTGTCCTGTGTCCTCCTTGTTTACAGGGGGTTTGGTTTTTCTCTCCTATGGCTCTTCTAAGGGGTGGGGGGGTGAAGGGGAGACAAACCTTAGGAGTACATTTACAGTAGAAACAGAGTCCAAATGAGGTGCCAGCTCCTCCTTTTCCTTCATTACCATATGACTGGCATTACTGTGCCTATTTGTGTGCCTGACTACTTTACATACACACAAGGTGTACACACAAGCTTCTTCTGTGATTTCCCATAGTATTTCCTGTTCATGAAAGAGTGCTGTTTGTATCTAGTGCCTTTTATTTAGGATGTGTTGCAAGTCAGAAGTGAGATTCAAAAAGCTCAGCTAGGAATGAGGCAGGTATGCCTGGAGTAATTACGGTATGAGAGCTTTGCAGAGGAATGGGAGGACTGAGGTCATTTGGCAGCTGGTGTCACTTTGTTAACAGGATTAAGATAGACGTTTCAGTAGGACATAAGGTCAGCTGGCCTGGCTTCTGGAACTGTGCTTGTATTCTGATTCCTGAAGAGAGACAGGAGCTCTTGCTCAGAGGCTGCGAGATAGATTCTGCTATTTGACTAATAAATACTGAGAATTATCAGCATATTTCACTATTATCTTAGTCTCTATAGCTCCTCCTACTTGGCCTTGGAAGGTGAATAACGAGATCATAAATCATGACAATAAATTAGGTCATTTTAATTTGACATCTGCTTTTTAGGTTCCTTACGGTCTTTAAAGTAACATAGCATAAATTTAATGCAACAGGTGAAGGGACAAAATGAAGTAGTAGTTCCTGCACTAGTGATGTTTGCTGTCTTTGTAGAGAGGACTCATAGTAGGTTTCCATATCCTTGTTAGTCTCAATAATTTTTTTAGTTCTTAATCCAGAAGACGTCCTTGGCCCCTGGTTCTCCTTTAGACTGTGCACATGCTTAGCACTGCCCTTCATCGACCTGCAGCAGTGCTGCTGTTGGAAGAGAGTGGAAGAAACTCCTCAAAAAAGAGCTTTGTGGTAGGGTGAATTTTCCATTCCTCTGAGGTCTCTGGGATTTTCACAAGGCTCTGGTTCACACTGAGATGCTTCCCAGTTGGTTTAGTTTTGCAGCCCAGGCCATATC
Source organism: Centrocercus urophasianus (assembly GCF_019232065.1). Taxonomy (NCBI): domain Eukaryota; kingdom Metazoa; phylum Chordata; class Aves; order Galliformes; family Phasianidae; genus Centrocercus; species Centrocercus urophasianus. The sequence goes on along the minus strand of NW_024884733.1, from coordinate 6,722,108 downwards.
ACATCTGGCAGTAGCACAGTTGATAATAAAAGGCAGTGAGGACCTCTCCATTAAAGAGTTTCTCATGTGGGAACTGAGCTGGATGGCCATTCTATCTTCTACAGCGATAATGTCCAGAAGGAGCACAGTTAGGTGTTATTTATAAAAGTTAGACTGGGAACGTCAGAAAAAGTGTAATCTTACACTACAGGACTTTTTATGGACTGTGGGATTGAGTTATTTCTGTTAAAACGCTTAAATAAAAAGCATATCTCATCACTTCATTGCTGTGTGCAATGTATTGGCTGTAAAAACCACCTGTGCATAGAAACACTAGGTTTGGAACAGCATTGGTGTGAATAGGAACACTTCTGGCCAAAATAAAAGCAGAAAAAGCAGTTCTTTCTCGCTCCTTCTGAGAGCTTTTCTGTTATGGGACAGTTTCCCTTCTCCCCAGTCTCAAAATAGCGTTGAAACTTAGAAATAGTAATAGAATTTTGTGACTGGGAGGTGGGGGCTGAATTTTCAGTTACGAACTCTTCGTTAACATGCAGCAAAATCAAACAGATAATATGTGGAGCCAATATCATTCGGTATGTACTGAACTGACACTTGATCAAATTAAGCTAAATTGTTATAATTAAACTGAAAACTTCAGAGCTACTGCTCTGAAAATGGCCTTTCAAGGTGAATTGTCAAGAGATTGTGCAAAGAGGCTCAGACCTTGTGAATTCTTAGTGCAGATTTCCTGCAGCTTCCTTACAGTAGTTGGCCCATCTTCTGCTCACTTCCATTCACATCTTTGCTTGTCATGTATTTGCTGCGAGGATCCTTGATGGGGTGGGCGAATGCACTTGGTCTTATAAAGCCTAGTGTTGAAATAATAATAATAGCAAGCAATGCTCCTACTCTGAAAACAGTGCAGCTTTTGCAGTTTGTGATATAATGGGTAAATGCTGTGGCTGAGAATCAGTTCATATAGAGCCTTTAGCAGTTTTCCTCTTTCATTCCCTTCTCTTAAACCCATCCCCTTACTTTTCTCATGCAAGGGTCACACTGCACTGGTAGGACAGAAGTAGCTTTGGAAACACCCTCCGTTCTACAATGACTGCCCTGTTTTCATGTCCTCTGGTAGCACAAGCAATATTGCAGAACCAGTGGCATTTTCAAATGGCCATTGGTGAATCGGTGAATCCATCCTCAGGACACCATCTGGTTGCCATCACCCAACCCAACAATGGTGGCATTATACAGCCGTTTCCTGTACAAATTTGTAAACTGCCATACACGTCCTTTGCAGTTATTCTTCGTACTGACAGAGGAAACCAGAAACAGATATGCCAAGACGTGATTCTCATTTACACCGTGGTCCTTGTTGTGTGCTTGGCAGTGTTAGGAGCTGCTATGGAAAATGAGGGTAAGCCTTTAGGCCGTGGGTATGCTGCAGTAAGATCTCTTCCCTGGGGAATAGCTTCCTTTTGCGTCCAGAGTAGTGTGCCGAAGAGCAACTGAGGTTCAGGTGCCACTGTATTGAGAACCAGGTTCCATCCAAAGGCCATAATGCAGCTCAGGTTCCTTGGCCTGCTTAGGAGATCGGAATGGAAATGTCATGTCTCTGGCAGCAGTCAGGCAGCCCAAAACAGTTACTCTGAAATTATCAGAAGGTGTGAACTCTGTGGTAGAAGAAAAAAGCTGGCTCATTGGGCCTCCCAGTAGCCCTCCTGTCAGCTCTGGGTTTTAAAAAGCTTATCTTCTCAATGATTTTCCCAGGGCAGCCTCTGGAGTTGATGCAACTTTTTGGGACTCTGGAAGTACACTTTAGTTTCACATGCCAAAAGCATAGCTCTAAAGAAGTTCCAGTCTCTTCTCATTGATCTAAAATTCCTGCAGATGTTCAGAAAAGCTAACTTTAAAAGATGGTGCGTAGATTTTGTGCACAACTTTTGTATATTTGCTTTGTATCCCCTTCATCCTGAGGTTGTTAGGCATGGTTGGGTAGTTGATAGATAAGCTTTTAGCTGTCAGGACTTGCTGGACACTACCAGGGGTAGCACAATTAAATAAAAACAGTGCCTCCAGCAGCTTTGGGGAGGTGCCAGCATGAAAGCTGGATGTGGGAAGTTCCTCAGCCGTCATGGGCAGAAGTTGTAACAGGCTCCAAGAATCACAGTTGTGAAGATTTGAGCTGGAAGAGGTCAAGGCATGATTCCCCAGGAGACCTGTTAGTCATAAACGGATGAACAAAGTGCCCAGTTACAGTATTTGTTTATTACAAGAAAATTTCTAAAGCTGCCTCGACAGAGCTGGCATGCTGAGGTGCCTGGCTCTGCTTGCCCTCTTTGCTTTGCCTGTGTCTTTGTTAGCTGCAGTGTTCTAGCACGTTGCTTGATTCCAAGGCAATAGTAAAGATCAAATCTCCTCATCGGGGCAGATGGCAAGAGCTGCACTCTAAGATTTTCCTTTGGTATTTTAATCCAGTCTCTGTGGAGCTTTTGTTCCCGTAAAGTAACAAATGTCCCTTGTTTTTGAAAACATTGTCCTTAGTTTGTCAGAGATGAGCCTCTGATGTAGGGCTGGGCTCATCCCAACATCTTGGATCAGTCTTTGTGAGAAGAGATGCAGCGATAGGGCCTGCAGCTTCCACACTGTAACAAAGCACGCTTGGATCAACTCATGTTCATTCTTCTCAGGTACGTAGGGGTATTGAATAATACTTATCCATTCTTAAGCAGATCAGCTAAGAAGGTAAGAAAAATCTCAAGAAGTCAATTTGAGAGAAATGTAAGATCAGGGTAGGAGAAAAGACAGCTCCTGCTGAGCCTGGAGTGTTCCTTTGTGTCCCATGTCACTCGGATATTCTGCAAATGTGTGTACCTCTCCTCTAAACATTTCCCATGGCACTGATACTGTTTTCTTACATCACAGCCATGCTGTGAGGTGGAGGAGCTCCATTGGTGTCCATAGCTATGTGGCACACTGGTCCCAAGGGAAGAGTTGTTCCTGGGTGAAGTGTTGCTGAGGGACCACATGCTGCAAAACCCAAATTGTCAGAACTGCCAGTTCTTACCATATGAAAGGCAAGTGCCAGCTAGGAAAAAAAAAAGAACAACAACTTTGGAGCAGCATGTTTTTTCTGCATCTAATGAAAATGATATGCAGGGATGTTTACTCTGTTCTAAGAGAGTTAGAAAAGGTCTCTTTTTATTGAAGGCTGATTGCCTGCAGGTTGTCATGCATCTAGTGGTAGGTGCTTTAAAAAACAAGCCACATGTCATATGACTCAGGCTGAAACTGTTGGAACTTCCAGCCTTGGAATATTCTAGCACAGTGGAATAGGGTTTCCATTGCCATCTGACTGTGGGGGTTACAGATACGTGAGTCTCCAACCCTTAATCCCTGTGAGAGTCTTGACATTGATCTTATGGAAGAAGCCTTAAAATCTCTGTTGTGGTTCCATGTGCTGCTGTGTCCAGGAGCAGATCAGCAGAGACTGAAGTAGCTAGGGAAGAACAAACGTTCAATGAGAACGTTCATTCTATAGCACTACCTAATTTCTAAAAGCTTTAATTTAACTTTTGTAATTAACTGCAGTTGATTCATCCTAATTATCTAGTGCTCTGAATGTTTTGTGGTGGCTAGGATTGATAAATGTGATCGTTATCAGATGTTTAACAAATAACTTCAGACTTTATCCCCAAGAATAAATGTGTTTCTATATCCCAACTTAATAAAAAAGGTAATACATTTGTGGCTGGATTTTTAGTATCCATGTCTATATTTATCTATCTGTCCATCTCAACTGACTTCAATAACACCAAACTGTAGTGATGATCAAAAGCAAAATGAGAGTGCTGAAGCTTGGGACTCATTTGAAATATTGTCTTTCCAGGCCAATATTTTTTCCAGTCATTATGCCAGCACTTTCAGGTCTGCATCGTCTATTTAAATTGTCATCCCATCTAAGTGCAAATCTTGGCCCAAGCCAGAGCCATCTGTTGTTGGGTAATAGTTGTGATTTATTTTGCCTCTGGTTGACGGTCATGCTCGTGAGCCAGATGCTGACTTGTAGGATTTGCATTTGTTCATTTCAGTTTTATGCCATGTATTAATATCTCAAACAGTATTTTAATTTTAGATATTTTTGTCTAGTATTTAAAATCAGGGATGAATAATGCCGTCACATTCCCCTCAGGGTAGCAATTCAGCATACTTCTGAACAAGATAGGAAAGGACAAAATGTTTTACACATGTTAATAATGCATTCACATTGTGTTCCTAAATGTTTAAATTCTTCCTAATCACTAATATTGCATTCATTTGTGTTGCATACGAATAATTAAGTATTACTTTGAAAAAAACTTTAGGACTGTTTGAAGCTTTCTAGGCTGCTGAGAATGCTGCAGGTAGCCAAACTTGTTGAAATATTTATGACACTTTGCATCACTGATGCAAGTTAGGACCAAGTATCAGAGGGACTTTCCTGCAAATTGAAGATGACAAGGAGATGGATGCACTTCTTTAACTCCAGGTTAAACAATAACTCATAACAGTCCTTTGTAGTGAAGATGGGCTGCATCCAGGTCCCAGATAGTCTGCTCCTCTCGAAGGTCGGCTCCTGCCAGCACTTGGAGCTTACAGATGACTGCCTGTTGTGTGTGTTTTCTCCAGAAGAGTTGTGCCACAGCTCCAGCGCGTACTTGGATGCACAGGCATGAGTGGAAATGACTTCAGTGTCTCACTGTCTGCTGTGGGAGCAGCAATCCTTCCCACGCTGTTCCATCTGCACCAGGAAAACAAAGGAGCAGCAGGTGAATTGCTGCTTGGATGTACTCTTTCCTGTGCAGTTTTAGGAGGTGTGTCAGAATCTGGAAATTAAGGGAAAGTTAATTTTAATGTCTTGGCTAGCAGAGCAGCATCACTGAAGATGATTCCCTATGCAACTTTCTTCAGACCCAGTGGTTGTTTGGAGGATTTGCTAATTACAGTGCACAGATGAGAGGTATCAAAGCCCCATTCCCTCCTCCTCTCCATGTAGGTTTGTGCTCTGGGCACCAGACCTCTGACCAGCCTGGATGCTGCATCCTCTCAATTTCTCTACCTTTGCTTTCCGTTTGCCACTTCACACTGACCTTTCAGAAGTCAGCCAAGAAGGTAATTAGACAGAATGGTCCTGAATTAGATAAAACGTCCTGACATTGCTGTTGATTTCTGTAGAGGTTACTCCAATTATAAAGCTCTTGTGATTGTTCTGAATACATTTGATGCATACAGTAAGTAAAGGTGCCATTAGAAACAAAACTAAGCCGGTCTCATAAAGATATCATAGGAGTTTTGCAAATGGAAAAGCGTGGAAACGAGGGATCAAACTTACTGCTGCTGTTTGCCCATGTGAGATACGTGTCTGGATCTTGAAAAATAAAAGGCAGATGTTGGGTCTGGTTTTAGGGAGGTTGCAAAAACTTTTTAAGGAGCTGGTTGGCGTATGTTGGACATGATGGTACCTGTTGGTTTGGTTCTTCCCAGTGACTCAGGCTGAATGTGGGAAAACTGGCATTAAGAGAGCAGTAAATGCATGGACTGGGAAAATAAAGCTTTGGATTAATTTTTGGGGGGCTGGAAAAGATGCTTAGTGATCGGCAGGATTTTTTTTCACTTAGAGCTTGAGTTAGGAATTTACACTGCATTTGTGAACTCTGTAAACATGATCCTTTGCTCTTAATTACTAAGAGGGAAAATATGCTTCCCTCCCAGCACCCACTGCATATTGAGGTGTTATGGTGAAGCAACCTGCAGGCAGAGGAGCTAATCTTTGAAAAGCTTGGGAAGTTTTCCATGTTCTTTGTGGTCTTTCTGTGGTCTAGGTCAGCACAGCGCAACACAATCTGAATGATAAGGAATGAACCAGATTTTCCCACACATCAGCCTGAGCAGTTTGAATTCAGCTATAGTTAGGAAAAATAAAATTAAAAAAAAAAAAAGAAGAAAGGCTGCATTTTTCCCAGGTCTGCATCTGGAGCTTCTGTAGATGCAGCTTCTGCTATTACAGCCAAGGGTTGTCTGAACGCTTCTGTTTTACAGCAGCACCCAGCCACCTCACTGTGAAATAAATTGCTAAGCACAGCTTTGCCGTCAGACTTCCTCAGTAAGTTTTTGTCAGCAGAGCTCATAGTTTGCTGCCCATTGCAGCCCTCACTGATACGGCCCTGCTGCAAGAGGCACGTGGCATGAGTTGACATAGATAGAGCAAGAAGATATTTATATAGAAAGCAGACAGCACTGCCAGTAAAGGCTCCAGTTCAGCAAAGCCCTTAACCACATGTTTAAATATCATTGAAGTCAAGCTCAATTACTTTAATCATATACATAAGTACTCTGTTGAATGCGGGTCTAATAGCAGTTTCCATCTCTTTCCACATGATCAAGGCTTTTTCATATTGTGCTGCATGAGATAGGGATTTCTTCTTGGTTACACAGCATGAGCAGCTGCTGTGACTTTTGGAAGACTCCCTCTACAACTTGAAATTGCTAAGCTGTTGTAAATAGTTTTACACTGAATGCCTGTAGCACAGAATGGAAAGGAATTTTCCCAGCTCTGTGCTTCTAGGGTGGATTTAACAGATCTTTTCCCTTGTTTTTCAGGACCACCTGTTACTGCCAGCCACCACACATAACAAGACTAGAAGGCCAAAGATGTCTATAGTGTTGCCAGCTGTAAACATCAATGGTAAGTGCAAAACATGAAAGAGAGATTGTTATGAGAATAATTTCAAAGAGATGCATCTGACTTGTGTGTGGAAACCAAACTTGGATCACACGTTGGTTGTTACAGCTTTGAAAATGAAGTGAGATTGGTCACCTCTAAGCTGTGGTTGCCAGGGTGCCCACTGGAGCTGGGGTGCTGGCATCTCATCTGTGCCTTCCATCCACACTGCCACGAGTGTCACCCAGACACCTCTGACTGCCTTGGCCAACAGTCTGCAGTCTCTCTCTGTAGCTCCCTCAGGACTCGATGGCAATGCCTTCCGGTCATGGTGATTTATACATAGCTGATCAGAGTTGCCAGAACGTGATCTAGCTTCTCTGATGTGGCATCTGTGTAGTAGAAGTGCTGAGTGACGGCCTGAAGCAGTGATTGAGCACCTGGTGGGAAGGAGGGCCAACCCAGGGGTGCTCAGGTGCATGCAAAGAACCTGAGCAATGGAAGGGCTGGAGCCAGGATCCACCCCTTCCCAGACTTCATCTAAGGGTTGGCAGTGGAGGTGGGGTTTTTTCTCTGGAGATGCTACCTGAAGCCTTTCAAAGATAAGCAGCTATTTTCATTCATTTCTGCACCACAGCTTCTGCATTTGGGCTTGTCCTCATTTGCCGCAGTCAGAGACTTTTCCACTCCACTGTTATTGCTATATTTTCCATCACATTATAGCGTTAACGTACACATTACATAACACGTACAAAGATTGAGTGTGGAGACTGTCCTTGCCGTCCCATTTGGGCTGCCTAGCAGGGCAAATTCCTTGGCCTTTCTGATGTGTTGGGATGCTGACTGCCTTCCATCAGCTTCTCAGCTGTTTACCACTGTGTTATACAACGCTCAGTGTGAGAGGGACCTCTCAGCACTGCACCGTCAGTATTAATAACAATCATATTCAAGGGCTGCAGAACAGCAGAGAAAACAGCTTTTCACTAAGGGCACGGGCTTGTTAGTGAAAGGAAGTGTTCTTGATCTCCATTTTAGTCCCACATGAGAGATAGGACAAGAACTGAATAAATATATCATTAATTCAGATGCCCCAAGGTTAAGGCATGTTTGGGAAAATGTCACTGTCACAGTCATCAGACGCATTGTGAACCCTGCGACAGCACAGACTTTGCTTACTGAATATCTGTACGCTGTGACGCCTTTTTAAAGCTTACATGTTTTACAGTACAAACGAATCACAAACCCAAATGTTTTTGTGAATTCAGGCGTGCTGAAAGCATTGTCTGATGATGTGAATTTCCATAAACAAACAAACAATCCGTTCAGGCTTCCAGCATTTTAATAATTGCGCTTTCCTAAGCACTATGGTAAGTCGAGTGTGGTGGTATACAACCAATTATCTGAGGGGAATTTTTGTGAGATGTGTCAGAATTATTTTTGGCATTTGTCAGTCAGAAACTCCCTTTTCATGTTCCTTACAAAAATCCTTTCTTGGCTGAGCTGAATTAGCAAATAGGCAGTTTATCACTTGGAGAGCAAGCTCTTATTTCTAACTTACAGCCTATTTATTCTTAAATGTTATTGAGTCTTAAGTATCTTTCCAGTTACTGGAGTAAATATGATTTGGAAAATACACATCAGAGCCCTGTGATGAATCTTATCCTTCATCATTAGTAAAACATTGTGAAATTGTTGTTACTGGAGTTCTTTGGGATTGTTCTTCAGAACATCGGTATAATCCAGGAAATAAAAAATATCCAGGGATTTGGTCAGGGATGTTGAAATGGAGCAGACACAAGGATAGTGGCTAAATAAACAATGCCATCAAACATTTGTTCCCCTGTGGCACTCAATCAGGTGCTAGGAAGAAATTCCAAGATAAATAAGAGGTGGTGGATAACTTGGCTTCATTTTTAAGTTGTTTATTAGTAGATTACTAATAGGAGGCTGTTAGCTAAGAAGTTGTGCCTGGAGAAGAACCATTTCTCTGCTTTGAGAACATTGCTTCTCCATCCTATCCTTCCTCTACGAGGGCTCGTACATCCTAAACAAGCATCTGGCAGTTTGCTGACAGCAAAGCTTTTCTCTCAGGTGTTTGCGGGGAGAAAGCCCACCTTAAGCCCACCTTAGCTCTTCATCCACCTGCAGAGAAGTGGCTGCTGGAAGAGGCTGGGTCTCCCTGGGAGGATCTGGCAATACTTTCAGTGAAAGAACTTGTCCCCTCCTGCCTTTTCTCATGACTCAGCCAGTTCTTTGAGGGAGAAGGGGAGCCTTTTCCACTTGCGCTTATTTGCTGTTCCTTTTCTCTGCCACAACCCTGGCAGTGGAGGCGAGGAGAGTGGAAGTGGAATGGCCTCTGCTTTGAAACTTTTTTCTTCATTTGCTTTCTTCTACAGGATCTTCATTTTATCTTTGTACCAGAGTTTACCCATTGCTCTTTTCAGATATGAAACAGTGTACAGTTCATTCAGAAAAGAACATTTTGAACTACTCGGACAGTCTCTTTCCAGCAGGACTGTCATCCTTTTCTGATTATGCTTTGAATGCTGGAGTGCCCTCTGAGCTCTGTTACAGACTCTTCCCATGGCTGATTTGAGCAGTTCCCATTGACAGCAGCAGGAAGAGAGAGCAAATATGGACAGAGGCTGGGAAATAACATGAGTTGTCGGTCACTGTCTTCTGTGACTGTGCATGAAGGTTAGTGACATAGTTCTGCAAGGTTTGTCTGGCTCTTTTCACCAGTGTACAAACAGAGTCTACTTTACAGTCTGAAAAACATTTCAGAATTCTTCTTGGAGGGAAAACGAGATATAAAGCTGGCAGCACTAATGCTTTTCAGCTAATGGCAAGTATCAACAGAAACCTTTGTAGTAGGAGCGTGTGTATGTGTGGGTTCAATACGATAGAAGTTTAAGTTGGAGTATTTAAGAGAATACTGTGCAAAGCAAGAACAGTAAGACATTTCTCTTAGAGACAAGAAGTTGATAAAAGCTATTCAGTAATTGCATGTTAAAAGAGTAAAAATGGCCATTACCTTTTATGCCTCTCCTATGTGGTCTGTCTCTTGTTCAGCCCAGATTGTCCCATGCATGAGGACAGCTGGCAAAGTCTCCACCGAGGGCTTCTGTGCAGGTGCCTGAAATTGTGTGAACTCTTAAGTATTAAGGTGTTAAAAAAAAAAAAAAAAAAAAAAAAAAAAATTAAACAAAACAAAAATCAGTGTTGGTACATGTTAATCCCACCCCTCTTTACTTCCTCCCCACCCTGTTCCAGCCCCCTTTCCAAGCTTGCTGGGCCACTCCTGCAGTTTGCAGCCAGTACACACCATCAGCTCCTCCATTTCAGCCTCCCCAGACGCACGCTGCCTCTCACCCTGGTCCCACTCCCCTCTTGGCTGCTGTCACTCAGTACTACTCTCCCTTAGGCTCCTGCAGCCAACTGTGTCCACAACTTAACCTGCCCCTGCCCAACTACAAAGCCCCAGCATTTGTGGACGCAACCAGCACTGGATTGATCTGTCTAGTGGGACATAGGAACCCCACGGCTGGTAAGCCTGGAAGGGAAAAAAAGCAGAGTTGCATAGTCCTAGTCTTGCTGTACGTGGTTCTGGGGACACCACTGGTATGCCCGTGATGAGAAGTTATTCCAAGAAATGTCTCGCACTTTCTCATGGGAATGAAAGCCAATGGCAATTTACAGTTAAACTTAAGCTTTTGTTTTTGAGCAAGTCATGTTTGTTGTGCTGGATTGCAACTATTATTTTAGAAATCTAACTATGCACTTGAGACCAGTTAAGTCTCTAGTAGATTTCATTCCTAAATTTGCTTTTATTGTAACTCAGAGTCTTGTTGGCTCATTACACCGGTTCCAAATTGACATATAGGCGGTGCCTTTCATTTCAGTTTAAATGAAAACATCTGCCATTAGCCCTGTATTTACTTAACTGCTGTAAAAAATGCAGCGGGTTATAACATCAATCTTTGGATCAAAATAATCTATAGAGTACAGCACAGCTAAGCCACTCTTCCTACCCCAAGCAGGGGCCTTTAGTCTCTACTAAATCCCATCTCTGTGGGATGTCTGCAGCTCTGCAGTGCAGCACACACCACCAGTAGTCCTCTCTGTGCGGTGTACAAAAGTGAGAACATATGTACAGCCGTCTGTTGTAGGAGATAGCATGCGAAGTTTAGCCAAAGAAGATGCTCTCTTTACTGCATTTCTTCTTAGGATAGTGCCAGTGCTCCATGTCTTGGAAGAAGCACAGTTGTAGAGTCCTTGGCCTTTGTGCCAGTTACAGATGCGGTGGTGTTAGTGCTATTACCAGGCCCTCGCCCATGGGGAAACCAACCAGCTGGGTACTAAGCTTCAGATTTCCTGTTTATTTCATAAGGACTAGTGTACAGTCTTCAGATAGACATGATTTGACATTCTTCTGATATGGAGGTGAAGGGCTGTACATCCTCTTGGAACCCCCAGGCATCCTGTATACCAAACTAATTTCTTTGTGCATTAATCTCTCTCTTTTCCTTTGCTCATAGTATGTAAATGTGTAAGTCAGGACCAGAGGCTGTTTACAGGGAAGCTGATTCATGCAGGTCAGTTCATCTGCCAGTATGTGGAATAAGTCACTGGAAAAGGTTACTGAGTTCTGAGCTGCCACTGATCCCAGAGAGAGCCGCTGCAAGGAGAATGTAGACAGTAAGGATGCCGAACAGCAGGGATTTCAGTTGCATAGCAAGAAGCAAGTGCACGTCCAGTCAGCAGCAAAGTCTGAAGTTCCTTGTTTTCTTGAGAATTGACAGCTGTGACAGAGTTTTGAATTTTCTACAAGTGTTCTGGATAGGTCCTTAGTCTAACGTCACTCACAATGGGTCTTGTTTTCAGTCTGCCTTTGAGATACTTGTGCTTGCCCTCTATAATTTATGTATTCCTGGATAGACTTCTCTTAGGAGTTGCTTTTTGTGTTGAAACACAGCACCCAAAGAGTGCTGAGTGGGATGGAGAGTTTTGCAAAGTCCATGTGCTCTGTTGTGTTGGGCATCTTCTGATCACAGCCACTTCCTCAGCCTTCCTTTGTCGAAATTCTCATCCTGCCAATGTGACAGACTTCATAAGTCTTTTCATGCTCTAAAATAATGCACGTTTCAATTCAAATGATGAACAGCTAATCTAATGGTAAGGCTTTTTGATCAAAACTGGAGGGATTTTGCCATCAAGCAGCACGAGTATTTGCATGCAGCAGATGTCCAAGGCTGGTAGCAAACTCTGAGAAGTCTGTAAAGCAAACAGAAGCCACCCAGGCTGAGAAGGAGGATAAAAAGAAAATCTCTTTGGGAAGTGATGATGTGCTATAAGTTCCCATGTCTTGGGGTTAAATAAATACAGTCTTTAACATCCTCTGCCTTGGGGTCAAGTGAACAAAAGATGCCATTTCCGTCTTTCAGAGTAAGAGGCAGAATTCCTTGTCACTCATCAGATGAAGGTCTAAAACCATACACTGGTGAACAGCTGACTTTTCTGAAGGTTACTGCTCAGCAAATGCTCTGTGTCCAGGTGTTGTTGGTTCACTCTTGATGCTTAGAAGCCAGATCTCGGAGCTTAGAAGCCAGATCTTTGTTCCTGTAGCTTCCTCTCTAAGCTGCTGTGCTTGGCCTCAGGCTGAGAATCTCTCATAGGATTGTTGGCTAGTATCACAGATGTCCTTCACCCCTCATGCTTGTATTGAGTTCTACTCTAGAGGTTGGGACTGAAACCTTGCCGAGGAATTTTAACTACAGATTTTAGTCATATTGTAAGATGTTACTGTTCTCTTTTCAGAGTGATGTACGCTAATCTTTCCTCTCTGCAAAATTGATCGTTGCTGAATTGACAACCTTTGAGAGATGCTGTGCTTCCCACCAGTTTTCTCTTAATATATGTTGTCCCTGACAGGAAAAATATGATTAAATTATTCATAGAATTATGACAGAAATGGTTCAAGTATTCCGCACACAAAAGCAGTGGAATCTGTGTCACTTGAGTTCATGTTTGTTTAGTTAGACAGGAAGCGATCAAGAAATGAAATCATAAAGACTTACTCCCCAGTGACTTTTCATAATGGTCTGTTTACCTAAATTGCTAAATAAGTAACCTATTTTTATGTGTTCATAAGAACAGGAAGACGATTTCAGTAGATCTTCTGTGTCTTTTTGCCGTTTCGTTATTATGAAAATCTTTTGGGTTTTGTGTGATGTAGCAGACCAAAGCCCCAGCACGACTGGTCTTCTCTGTATAGACAGGATAAATGCTGCAGATGGCATTTTCTTGGGAACACGCTGTCCGAGAGGGATAGAGAATGAGTCATAAATTAATTGGACTTCACATCTAGTATGTCAAATGCCTGTGTAGAGTTATTTCACCAGATTGTTTTTCCATATGAAAGACAAGCTATATAAAATCCCCAATGTAGAAGAAAAAGGAAACCCATGATGCTAGCTGCCAGTGTGGATGCTGCGTGCCAGAACCCAGTGCGTGTGTCTCACTGCACAGAGCCTGCCCTCTCGATGTCCATCGCTCCTGGAGCTGACACTGCCATGTGGGTATGCTCTCCCACCAGGCTGCAGAGCAGACTGCAAAGCAAAGAGAACGTTTCAGTCCTGAGGTGAGGTGGTGTTCGCCATCTCAGCTGCGCCAAACTGTGTTTGTGCAGCACGTCGTAATTCTAGCCTTCAGTCCAGCTGATCTGCTTTGATACGTTTTCAAGTGTTGTAAATTTAAGATTACATAATTCCTCTTAGTGTTAAATTAGACGTGGCAAATACACTTTTATGTTTGTGATACGTAGGCCAGCTTTGATTACTGGTAGCTCTTTATTTCTGCTGTGATCTGAATCATAATTATCCATAATGAGCTCACCCTGTAAAAACATCAAGAAAAAAAATTGCAAAGAACTGGTAGAGGAGGTTCACATTTATGAGTTCTGTCTTGAGGACATCATTGGAGCAAACCTAGAGATTAGGAAAAGCTCAGCAGTCCAAGACGGTCTTTTTCTGTGTTTGGATTGCAGTCTCTAAGGAGACTGCAGCCAGCGGGGCTGGCATGATGCTGCCCTGCTCTCCACTCCCAAGCCCAGCTTTCCATGCAGGGACTCTTCCTCACCCACTCCATAGAACACACCTTACCTGTGCCTTCTCCCAGCTGAGTCTCTGTAGCAGTCGGACAGCAGGGTTGCTGTGGGAAAGCATTTGAAAAATACATCCTGAGATTTTCAATTTCAGTCATCCCCCGGCACGTGGTTCCACCATCTGCCTCTGTCCTGTCCCTTGTTCCGCAGCAGTCCGTGTGAAGAGGTGGTGGCATGTGCCTGCACGGCAAGCAGTACGCTCTGGGTGGCTGTGGATGGAGGAATGATCAGCAGTCTGAGCTGCCCCTTGCTGTGCAAAAGAGGCATCTCTGGTTCAAGGCAGCGTTCCTATCTTGAAGCCGTAAATCTCCTCTTGCTGTAGCTGGGAGGCAGAGGCCTTTGAAAGTGACTTGTTTTTATTAGCGTGCCTCATTCACATAGGCATTCTGCAGCGTATGTGAGTGATTTATTTGTTTTAATTAACTGGCAAATGTATTGCATCAGGGAAGCTCACATGGAGGAAAGCAGTTGCCCCATGCAGACAAAAACTTGCACGGAGGTTGCGTGAAAAATGTTCTTCTTCGAGCAAGGGCTGATCACAGTTTCTAAATAAATGAGGTAATTTTATGTATCCAAGTGAGACAGGTGGAAATTTCAGCTCACTATCTGGATACCATCCAACCTATAAAGGCATTTGAACTGTAAGTGAGTACAGGTTCTCACCAGCCTTCACTCTTAAATCAGTGAGACACTTCAACATTAGGCTACAAGTGATAGTGGGTGATAGGGAAAGTCCACGCCAGTAAAAAAGTGATGGCTGCCTATTGAAGAGTAAGAAGTCAAATAATTCAGTTAATTTTATCAGTAACTGCCTACAAGTCGAAATGCTGAAGTACATACTGCAAGTCAACTTCAAAGGTTAAGGGCTGCGTAAGGATGGGAAAACATGCAAAGCAAACACCATAGGATAAAGTACTGGCAAATGGTATGGAGATTGATTAAGAGTAAAGCCTCCATGCCAAAGGACCGTTAAAAGGACCTTAGAAAATCCGGCAAGCTTAAATAATACATTAAAGTAGGTTCTTAGAAATAAGAGCTCTCTTAAAACAATGAGAAGGAATTAGAAATAGCCAAATGAGGGAATTAGAAATGGAGCACCATTTCTGGGAGGCTTAATATCAAAGCATAAGAAGTCAAGCCAAAAGTGATACTGAGGAACAACTTGTTTAAGGCATGAAAAGTAATAAAAACATTTTTTTCAGAGGAAGCCTGCCAGGGAATCTGTGGTGCTTGTAGAGGACCAAGGTGTAAAAGAGCACTTAAAGTTGAAGTCAGTGCTGTTGAAGGAAACCTTGAAGTGTTCTTGTGTTGGTGTTAACCACAGAGGATATATAAATATCAGAAGAAAGAAAAGTGACAAATGGGGTCAGGAGCTGTAAAAAGTCAAGTCTCACTTCAGCACACATTGGCTGAAACTGTTGAGAGTTGAGCACGCCTGGATGGACCAAGAGAGCAGAGCTGCTGCAGTGGCAAGTTGTACCCAAGTGCTCCTGCTAGCTCCTCGTTGGGCACAGAAGGGAAGGTGCCCATTCCTCTTAGTCCTGTGCTGCCTCACTCAGAGGAAGAAATCCTCCAGCTCTGGCTCTTGAAGTAAGCTTCCAGTAGAATGAATGCCTTTTTAGGCTGGTCTCCTGTGCACAGCTATTTGTCTTGTAAGTGGGTATGTCTCGTCTTGCAGACCGTGTGGGGAGTTTGTTTACAAGTTCTGTGCTTCCCAAGAAGCCATGGGTGGTTCTGCCTGACGGAGTTGCTCTCTCTCCAGCCTCTTTCCTTTCTTTCATTCCCAAGAGAACTTTCTGTGTAGCAAAACTGTGCCTTGCCTTTGTTTTCTCCTTTTTATTTCAATTCTTCATGTAAACGTTGCCTCAGCTGGTTAGATTTCAAATATGGCCATAGCTCTGACAGCAAGCATGTGCACAGCCAGTGCAAATGCCTTGGTGTTTGCAAGAGATACTCTACCTGCAGGAGCTTTAAATTATGTGCCTGCAAGGATCAGTGCTGCTGATCTGCTCCTCTAGAGAGGGCCGTTGGCTTTTTCTTCAAACCAGCAAGAGCAATTAGTCAACCCAGACTGGGCCCTCTCCGTTGGCTACTGATCTCTTGATCTGCAGGCCCTGGCCTTTTCCATGGTATGGGCTGAGGGCACGTTGTTCTCCTCAGCCACAGCCAGTGACTCCGTTATTTACTTAGGAGGCCACAGAACTTGTTTCCTCCCGTTTTCTTACTTTCTCCTCGTGCTGTGTATATCCCCCTATGATAGCCCCTGGCACCAGTGTTGCAACAATTTGGGCATGGCAAAAGGCCCTGTCTCCTTGCTGACAGCCTGTGGCTTATCCACATGTCCTTGTGTGGTCTGCAATGTGCCTGGCACTGGTGCAGGACCTGCCCTGAGAAATGGAGACCAGGCACTGTGTTGGTGCCTCCAACCTGGCTCCCTCTGTAATAGCTCTATAGATGAGTGTGTGCTCACTGCATCCCTCATACACCCCCACCAGTTGCTGAGGGACAGGGAGTAAAAAGCTGGTGGAGAGGAAAACGGGAACATCCAGATCTTCCCTGACATGTGCCGGGGACTGAAGGCAGCTGAGTCCACAAGGTTGCAACTGGTTTGCTTAGAAACAGTTGCAAGCAGCAGCCTGCTTTTAAAAAGAAGTTAGCTGGAGTGTCTTTACTACTTTCTCCCTTGCCTCCAGAAACCCTACCTAACAAGTAAATCTGTGAATCTTTTAGAAGCCCTGCTGCCTGCTTGCAGTGAGTGTATTTTTAGTCTTTGTAACTGTTAGAGCAACACTGCTTCATTTATCTACTTATTTGGTAGTGTGTAGCAACCCTTCAGCCGGAAACGTTGTCCAGATGCGGCGGCTGGGCTGGTCGGGGCTGCTCAGTGGAGATGGAGAGGATCACAGCGCAGATAGGGCAGGGAAGCCCCAGCTTGTGTCTGGGGACAGAGCTGTGCAGAGCAGCTGGTGTCCTCATCTTCTGTGAAGTTTATGTTTCCTGAACACTGTGCTGCCCAAAATCCATGTTTTGGGCCAGGACAGGCTGCAGTATAAATTGTTTTGGTAGGTTGGTGCTAAATCTTTAAATCAAACTTCAGCATTGTGAGCTAGCATGAAGCAAGTGTGCCTCTGATGGCTCTTTGAAAACTGCTGAGGTTCCTGCTGGTGTGATAACAGGGCTGCAGAAGAGCTGGAAGTGTAAATTAATGCCAACACAGACTCTGTTGGGAGTCTGATGTGGCACAACAGACCTTGCTTGTTAGAAGAACGGTGGAAAATACAAAGGGGGGTGTTTTGTTCTGCACAGATGCTTTTAAAAGAGGCAGCGGTTTTGTGTCATCTTGTGCATACATGATTCCCTGGCATTTGACATCAATTAAACTAATTCAGTGGATCCTGCACTATCATCTACACAAGGAGAGGTGATCTTCTGCTCTTATGTGTATTTCTGACCAAGACAGGTAGGTAAAATGCAGGTGGGACAACTGATTTCCCTCCTTGTGTCCTACCAAAAGTACTGAGGACATGTAGTCCATATCTGACAATGCACTTGTTTGTAAGAGTGACTTCCCCAGAGAGCAGTGCTGGGGAATTGGACATGTGTTCCCAAGGCCAGGCTCGCATGCTGGGAGTTTGGTAGGGCTCAAGCCAGTGAGCTCTGAGAAGATGCAGTCTGGGAACAGCAGTGCTTGGCTCAGCTACCTCACTGTTATTTTGAAGTAATCTGTGCAAAACGCAGCCTTTAAATCTGGTAACAAACAGTAACTGCAGCACATACGTTTGGCCTGGAAAGGATAGTTTCTTACTAAGGCAGGGAAACACTGCTTCATTGTCAGAGTGCAGAGCCCTGGAGCAGGCTGCCCATAGAGGGTGTGGAGTGCCCTTCTCTGGAGATATTAAAGAGCCATCGGGATGACTACCTGTGTCAGCTGCTGTAGGGAACCTGCTTTAGTTTAGGATTGGACTAGGTGGCCTCCTACAATTCTGAGATTAAGCCTGTCTGGGAGTTTTATTCTGTTGTCGTGTGGTGTGAAAGGCTGTATGTTCTGAATGCTGGAGAGGAGCAGTAAATCTGTTTATAAATCCAGATGCTTCTGCAGGACATCCTGCAGCTTATTCAGCTTATGCCCAGCTCAGGGCCTTCCTGCACAGGTGTCTGCCTCTTCTCTCGTTTGGAAGCTCATCTGCTGGCACACCATCAGCAAGACCGCCAGCTTTATCCCTCCTCCTCCCTGAGAAAGAAGGCTGGTCTGTATCAGCCCAGGCCCCCTCCCATCCTGCAGCCTGTGGGGAGCACAAGCAGCATTGGGCTCAGCTCCTGCCATGCAGACATTGCAGGGCTTGGTGGAACTGCACTGTATTCTCTTGGCTTGTCCACAAAACTGATGGTGGTGTGGTCACGAGACCACCTAGTTTTAAAAGATCTGATGCAGGAATCACCAGGCATTAGCATTAAAAACTTGGTAAGGGTAAGACTGTTTTTCTTGAAGTTGAGCTGATTATTTCTGGGCCTGTTGTGATGCTGGCTTATACACTTTGTTCTTTTGCAGCCCTCAAGCTGCTTCTTCCTGGCCCCATTTGTACTCGTGCCTTTCAATTCTCCTGAGCACCGTACTTCGCTCTTGCCTTTGCTGAAGTGCATCCTGATCTTGGACAGCTTCTCTCTTTTATCGAAGCTGTACTCCAATACTCCAAGGTGGTTGAAATCTTTCCAGCTTCCCATCTTCCAGAAACCTTATAAGTATGCTCTCTATTCATCATCCAGATCGTGAAACAATTTAATGGAATCGAGCTGAGGCTGGAGCCATGTGGAATCATTTCTGAAATGCCTGCCCATTTGACAGTGAGCTGGTCTTTCCACACATTGTGCTACGCTGACTGCATCCAGGTCACACTTGCTCATTGCTCCTCTGAGCATCACGTGCAGAGCATCAGCCCTGTGCTGCTGGGCTGCAATGGCCAGGGCATGACCCAGCCGTGGTGGTGGCAAGGTGTCAGGGGCTGGCACGGCTTTCAGCCTGCTCCTCCGTACAAGATGCTTTGAACAGGGCAGGCACTGCACCTCTTGAACAGAATAGCTGCATCACAGTATTTCAGAGCCTTGGCTTACTTAATCGTGGTCCAGTTTTGTCGTGGGGGGAGTTGAGGGAAGCAGGAGGCTGGGCGAGAGGCGGCTGAGCTCGTTCCCATGCTCTCGCTGCCACCCACACAGAGCACGGTTCCTTTGCTCACATCACTGCTCTCTGGGGGTATTATTATTCTGTGTTGTGCAATGCCAAGGAACCGACTAGTAACCCACTGTGCTGGCCGCTGCAGGCAAATGCAGGGTAGTCTTACTGCCTGGGGAGCTGACAGAGGGGTTTCTTGGCTCTGGCTGTCGGCCCATCCCACTTCACCCACTTGTGGCTTTGGTGCACATTTTCTCACATAGCCAGGCTCCTGGTAAGCTGAGAGATGTATTTCCAGCTTGTTGTGCCACAGGCAGCCATCTGTTCCCATGTTCTCTCTCCAGCCCAAAGGCTAGGCAACCAACAGACAAGAGAAAAGGTGATGCACAAAGCTCCCCTGGATGGGTGTCCCCAGCGTGGCCCTGCTTGAGGACACAGCACTGGGACGAGATGCTGCTCAGGGTCCTGGGGTCAGCTCATGGCGCCAGGCACAGCTGCTCCTGGATGCAGTTGCTTGGTGGCACGTTCAGAGCTTTTTCCATTTCATTTCTGCAGGTGGGAGCTTTGATTTCCCCTCCAGGCTCCCAGCCCCCTTAGAAAAAGTTTGCTCCTGCTTTTCATTACTATCCCAGACATATTTGATCTAATTGCTTCTACAGGTGGTGTAGGGTGCAAGAGGGTCCAGCCATAGTTGTCAGCTGTCATCCAGAATCAGAGTTAATCCAGGAAAGCAGTAAGAATTAGTAATGTATATTGAATTCCTCCAGTCCATACGCTTTCCATTAGGTGCTCTTCCATCCTCCTTAGAACAGAAAGAAAACCCTGCCGATGGCAGTCAGCATTTCCCACTCTAAAAAGCAAGTGTTGGTCGTGCCTGGAAATCTGATCTGGGCTCTTGCATTCCTGGACACACTGTCTATGCAGGATAGTCTGCCACCTTTCAGAGCAGGCAGCAGATGCTGGCCATGTGCACGGCTTGTTTGGCTGCCCAGCAGCTCCTGTACTAACGGACATGCCCAGCCTGGGGCCGTGCACTGCAGGGCTGGAAGCTTTGGTAGCTGAACTCCCTCCATCTCCTGGAGACATCTCTGAGCCTTTTTCAGGGAGAACTTGAGTCTCAGAGAACTCAGCAGGCTCTCGGGATCATAGTCAGCAGATGGGAAGCTGTCACTGTCTCCTTCTTAGGTCTTTCTCTTTCCAAAGGCAAGTCTTTTGGTTGTGCCCATCGATCGTGGTCAGCTTGGTCAGCAAGTCCACCATGTCCTGCAGGTACAGCAGCCAGATCAGCCTGCTAATGAGGCACAGTTAATTCCTTAAGAATTTGCATTTTAACTTGTTTTTTAAATAGTAATCTGGTGAATAAATTCCTCTAGATCCTCAGTGTCATCAGGGTTACGCTATTCTTAAACCAATAAGAAAAAGTGAAAACATTCCTCTTTCTTAAATAAGCCCTATCTTTAATCAGCCCTGTGCTTTAGTGGCTCAAGAACAACATTTCAGCAATAGATGTTATACAATGCAAAACCCATTGGTAATGATGTGTAGATGAAGAAGTGAAAAAGAAGGCTGGTGTTAGTTTTTAGGCGTGAGTGCACATGTTGAGCTTGGTCTAGAGCCTTTTGGGTGCCAGTGGCAGGATGAGACTCTGTGCATAGACCTACAGAAACAAAAGGTCTGCCCACAGCTCAGCTTGCCTTCAGCTGAAGCTCCTAGCCCAGCATGATGACACGCCAAGAAAGCACTGCTTTTTGATTCCATTGGGTCGCTAGGTTGCAAGGCTAACGCTGGCCTTTGTGTATCTGCAGAGAACGTGATCAATGGGAAGGACTATGAGGTGATGATGCAAATCGACTGCGAAGTGATGGACACCAGGATCCTCCACATCAAAAGTTCATCTGTTCCTCCATACCTCCGTGAGCAGCGCAGAAATGACACTAACACCTTCTACAGCTCATCCTCCTCTGTCTCAGAGACACCCCACGCCCTGAGGGCCATTGTCAAGTCCCTGCAGTAACTCCTGCACAGCAGCACAGCCCGTGCACCCAGCATGCAGCAGGTCCTGCTGCCAGACTGAGCTTTGCCATTTGCCAAGTCCATGGGGCTCTGGACACAGCAAGGGCAGCTAAGCCTGTCCCAGTGCATGATGCTGCCAAATAGCCACACGTCTAGCCCAGGGATTGCAGAGCTCTGTGGCCCCTCACTGGGGACAGGCCTGGGGGACCCACGCAGTGTGGTGCCCAATGCCAGCGGTGCAAGCAATGCACACCGCCTCAGTCCTGTTGTCCAGCATCAGCTGATGCTCAGCACTGGCACAGGGGGAGCACGGGCTGTCCTTGCTACTTATGCACTGTCCATACTTTGGGTTTGTTTTGGTTTTTTTTCTCCCTGTTAAACAGTCTCCTGAGGTCTGGTGCTGAGCACTGGGGTCCTACTCAGAGACACTGCTGCGGAGACTGTGCCTGAGGCCAGGCATTCCCCCAGTGCCCAGATCCAAGCTGCAGGCGGTCCTGCCAGCCCTCATCCTGGCCTTTCACCCCACAGCATCCACACCTGCCACGGTGGCTAGCCCCACTCCTTGTCACCCCATGCACCTTCCTCAAACCCTTCCCCGTGCAGCCTCCCCTGTGGGGGTGCTGCAGGCTGGTGATGGTGCCATGGGGCAGCCCAGCCACACAGTGAGGAGTGTTAGCCCTGCACCACAGGGTGCTCATAGCCAAGGCACTACAAGCAGAACAACCTGCACTGCCTCCAGGTGAGACCTGGGCCACAGGGACCGATGCACAGGGGCTCTGTGTACGCCTCCATATGGGATGCTGCTATCAGGGAGTTGGAGCCCTGTGGTGTGACCCAGCAAGGCTAAGTGGTTTAGGCTGTGGTGGTTTAGCTAAGCACGTGCATTGCTAAAGATTATACTGCCTTTCTTTTGGGTTTGTTTTTGGGTTTGTTTTTTTTTCTCCCCTTTTTTTTATTTTGTTTTGTTTTCATGTTGGGTAATATTTAATGTTTTTCACTGCTCACAGCCTGCAGAGTGTTTGCAGGCCTATGGGGTGGGCAGCACCCTACTGGGCAGCAGCTGAGGGGCTGCGGTGCTGGGCTGGGAGCAGCAGCCATGCGTAATGACTTCAGCATGTTGTTACGTTATTTCCCCCCTCGCACTTAGCACAGAAGATGATCAGCTTCAGTTTGCCAGACCGTTGGCTTTCCCTCATCGTCTGAACCACTTACTGAACTGATGTGTTTGTTTTTTTAATTATTATTATTATTATTTGTGTGTGTGTGGCTGTTAGGAAAGAAAGGTTGACCCAGCAGAAAGACAAACAGCTCGGGGGGAGGTGAGGAGGAGGGCGAGGAGCAATCCACCCCAGTAAAATATGTGCCTTGCAACACTGTGGAAAAGCTTTGCCCTTTGCCACGTAGGCAGCACCGCACGGCCCCGTCCCCCCGGCGCGAGCTGCTGGGAAGCAGCCGGGCTCGGCGAGGGGCCTGGCCGCGCTCCGTGCACCAGTCCTGTTTTCCTGGCCCAGGCCCCACCTGACGGCAGGCCAGTTCACACAGCCCAGAACCTCCCCGGCTGTGCCCCAGCTGGAGGCACGCAGCCCCCCGGACGTGGGGCTCTAAGGGGGCCCTTTGCTGCTGGAGATTGGCAGCACCCCTGGGTGGGTGGCAGGGCAGCATCTTCAGCCTGGGGCTGGCACAGGGGGCTTGGGGACACGCTGCAGCCCGCGGCAGTGGCAGAGAGCACCTCTCTTCCCTTGTATCCTGTTGTGTGTCCCTAGCACTGAAGGCAATAAAGTGGTTCTCTTATTTATTACTGTTATTCGTTATTATTTTGCTTAATACAGGATTAGTTATACAAAAGAGTGGAAGGCAAAGTGCTGTCTTTTGGGCTGCTGGGTACAGCGCTGGCACTGTCAGGCACCGCTGGCGACAAGGAGGCCAAGCACCCTTCCCAGCCATCCATTTTTTGTGAGTGACCCAGGCCCAAAGAAAGCCCCACAAGCACTGCAGAGGTACTTGATCTTTTATTATTAACAGCGGGTAAATACAAAGGTGGTGCCAGGCTGGAGGGGTGGAGGTTGGGACCTCCGCGAGGCAAATACCAAGTGGGGACTATTTTGGTTACAAAACGCACAAACAGAAGTCATCTACACATATTTACAATGCCCCCCTCCCACTGCCAGCTCCCAGCCCGGCACCCACAGCCCCCCCCCAGGCCAGATGGAGCCCCCAGGGTAGGCTGCAAAGGGCAGAGTCAGGGGGAGAGGGGACAGTCTTCAGCTAAGTGCCAGCACCAGGGCTGTGTGTGTTGTACAGCAGGATCTCCCGAGCACCCACTGACTGTTGGGTGGGAGGGTGGCCCCCAGGGGGGACAGTGCACCCCTCCACTGGGACGGGTGGACACCACTGTCCTGCCAGGAGCTGGTGCCTGCAGCAGAAAGGCCAGCTTTGCACTGGGCCTGGGGTTAAGCGCTGATGGCTTTCATCTAAAAAACATCAGCAGGGTTATGTCAGGGCCACCTCCTCCTCAGCGTCCCCCCAAAGGAGCAGCCCTGCTGCCACGGGCCCCGCCACGCTGCCCTCGAGCACAGAGGCAAGGTCACACCAGGGACAAAGGGGTGGTCCTGGCCTGGGGATCGATCTACAATCCGCCATCTAAACAGCCTGAGACAAAAACCCATCACGTACTCTTTGATTTGTACAAAATAATAATAATAATAATAAAAATAACAACAATAAAAGGTGCTGGTGGCCCCTCGCTCGCAGTGCCCCATCACGGGGCTGTCAGTAGGCAAAGATGACGTGGTAGGTGACCTGGTGGCCATTGTCCCAAGCGTAGAGCAGGCGGTCCTTGGGGTTATAGTCTATCTGCGTGGTGTAGGCATACTCATTCTCAAAGAGCAGCCGAGGGATGATCTGAGTGTTGGTGTGCGTGTCAAAGGCATAGGAGATGTTGGCGTTCCTCTTGTTGTAGCTGTCGACCGCGTACAGGACCCCGCAGATGACAAAGCAGTTCCCATAGAAGTTCTTTCGCAGCCCCGTCCGCCACGTCGTCTCTTTCTGGGTGCTGAGGTCAGCTGCGTTCAGCTTGCTTAGCACGATCACCTCCTGGTTGAAGCCCTCGTAGCTGATGGCCGGGTAAATGACCCACAGGCCGTTCTCATCCACGGCAAAGTCCACATCTGAATGGCCACGCCATCGCCACGGTGTGGACTCCTCATAGGCCACGTCGTGCAGCATGGCCCAGGCAGCCACGTACCGCTGCTTCAGGTCGTATTTGATGATGTTACGGGTGAAGGCCCGGTTGTAGTAGAAGGACCCGTTGTAGACGACGTGCCCCGTCCCGATCCAGCTGTAGGGCAGCTTGTAGGAGTTGCTCCAGCGCCCTGAGGGACAGAGACGCCACATCGGTGAAATCCTCCCTTTTGGGGCCCGGCCCTCAGCCCTGCCTTTGGCTGCCTCCCGGCCCCCCAATGGTGACAAGCATGCTCACAGCCACCATGGGCAGTTGGGCTTGCCCCATGCTCGGAGCCCCACACAGACCCACACACTGGGTACCACCACCCAAGAGGGTCCTTCCCATTACTGTGGCAGGGAACAAGGGTGGTTTTGGGAGCAGCTGACACAGCCATGGCAACATGGTGAGGACAGTGCAACCTCACCTTGCTTGAAGTTGTCGAGGTTCCTGAACTCCACCAGCGTGTTTCCATAGTAGTAGTTGGTGACATAGATCCGCTCCTCCCTGGCCAGAGGGTCCTTCATCCAGGCCCCCTCGTTGCGCCCGTAGGTGTTCTGAGTGGTGGGTCCCGAGATGGTGGACAGCGTGTCCTTACAGCGCCCTGCGTGGGCAGAGGGGATGGCGAGGCTGGAGGCAGGGCAGCCACACACTTCCCTCTGCCCCTCCATCCCCCTGCCCACCACTTGCGCAAGAAGGAGACTGCAATAGGTTCCAGAGTTAACAAGTGACACTTGATGCCCTGGTAAAGCACTGCCCAGTGTCTCATTCCACATCCCTCCTATGGCCAAATCTACAGCACGGGCACAAGCCAGCAGGAGGGGACAGGACCTGCAGCCACACGCATGCACTCACCGATGATGTTCCTGATGTCCTCCTCCTCCAGGGCCTGCTTTGGGGTGGCGGGGATGGTGGTGCTTAGTGGCGGGGGGGTGCTGGCCTGCTCCGAGGGTCCCGGGCTGCTCTCCATGCCGGGCTCAGGGCTCATCCCCACATCCCATGAGGTCTGGCTGGTGGTAGCCACGGCAGGGCTGGGGACAGAGCTGTTGGCCACAGGCGGGCTCTCGGTGGCCACGGGTGCCGCCACGCTGGCTGATGCTGTCGGCAGCTGCGGGGTCTCCTCCTCAGGCACCACCAAGGGTGTGGTTGCAGTCTCCATGGCAGGGGGGGGCAGGCTGGCAGTGGTGGGCTCTGGTGTCGGCCCCACGGAGGCAGCAGTGGACAGGGGCAGGGTGGTTGGTGCGGTGCTGGGGTCAATGCTGGGGGTGGGCGGCCATCCCACTGGGGATGGTTTCCTCACAGCCTCACCCACCCGCCCGCTGGGCCGCAGCAGCTGGTCCTCTATCAGCAGATCCACGGTGCTGTCCCCACTGAACAGCTCGTCCTCTGCCAGGCACAGATATGGATCAGCAGAGCTACAGCCACCTGCCCTGCCCTCCCCTCGCTCTTTCTTCTCAATCCATCTGCCTTTTTTTTCCTAATTCCCAGCCAGAGAAAGGGATCTGAGATCTCCTGGGTCCTTGCAGGGCTGCCCTGACCTGACCTAGCTGCTGAGCCAGCCTTGCACCCAAAGGCTGTGTGCTGCTTTGTGC
Organism: Centrocercus urophasianus; assembly: GCF_019232065.1. Lineage (NCBI taxonomy): Eukaryota > Metazoa > Chordata > Aves > Galliformes > Phasianidae > Centrocercus > Centrocercus urophasianus. The sequence continues at coordinate 6,696,275 of NW_024884733.1, read as the reverse complement.
ATCTAGTTTATTGGGACCCTGCCTCGTTGTGCCCTGGGACACCCTGCATGGAGGGAGGGATCCTGGCTCCCCTCTGAGCCCTGCAGCACATGTTCCTGCAGTGAGTCAGGCACATTTGCAGGACTTGCATGCATCAACTCATGTTTCGTTTCTGGAGAGGTGCTGATTCTGTATATAAGGACTTCCTTAGCTACCATATATTTTCCATGCAATAACACCACCACACTGCTTTCCGTGCACAGATCAGAGGCCAAATGCTCATACAGCTCTTTTCAGCAGTGATTTACCAATTGGTTCTGCCACCAATAGATCAATGTAGATCAATACACCCTGCATCAGCCACACAGCATGCCGGCAGGGAGCGGGACTTGATAGTACAGCACCTTTCCCCTCTACTCCATGTCTCCACCTCCTGCAGCTCCAGTTTTGCTGCTCCCTCTCATAAACCACATCCCAGGATTAGCAGCTCATCCATCTCTGCTCCTTACTGCTCAGTTCTCTCACTCCACCACTCACCGGCAGCCTTACCATAACCTTGTGCATCCCTGCCTGCTCCTCTTTCACCCATGGATCTTCCAGCACACATCTCCATCCCCCTGCTCCCATCCCAATCTCCTGGAGCCAAAATCACCATGACAGCACTGCTGGACACCCCACGCCCCTGCATTTCCCCTCTCTGCAGCAGCCCTGCACATTTTGCTCAGGATGCAGGTGGCAGCCATTGGCCTGACTCACGTTGCTCCTCGATGTCGTTGTCGGACTCAGAGGACTGAGCCTTGTAGTAGGTGACCCCCCGCACAATGGTGGGCTTGGAGGGAGGGCGGCCCCGTGGGCTCAGCTTCCTCTGCAGGAGCTGCTTGGGCTTCCCCTCCTCAGGAGTGAGATCCAACTCTGTGAGGGACTCGACAGAATTGATCTGCTGAGAGATGGTTTCATCCTTCAGGAACCTTTCTTCGTACTTGCCCTGTAAGAAACAAGAGAAGTTGCTTTGGGATGGGCCCAAATAGCCAAATATGGACCTGCAAGGACCCACTCAGCCCCTGGGCCACCAGTGGCAGCGGACAGCTGTACAGAGGGTGAGCTGGGGCCAGGAGCTCAGCACCGCGGCAGCTGCAGCTCATGGCTGCGGGATTTCAGCTCATTAAAGCAAAATGGAAAGCCAGCCTGAGCATTGAAGCGGTGCCCATTTGGCTGAGGGCGGGCCCAGGATTCCTTTGGAGCCCGGCTGCAATTAACAATGAGAGGGAATATTGGGAAATGAGGTCGCTCAGGGTGACAGCAGCCCCGCGCTTTGCTCCGCTGGGCAAGGCAAGCTCAGCCCCAGCAAGGAGCAGTGCTATGGGTATCACAGGGTTTGGGTGTGCCAGGAGCCACTCCATCCGACTGCTCGGGATGGAGAGCAGAGAGCAGCAGGCTGTGTGCCCCAAACCCTGCTAATCCACGGCGTCCCAGGCTCCCAGCTGGCCGCGATGACATCAGCCTTTCCGAGCGCTTGGCCCCTCCGACCTGGAGGAACAGGAGGGGAGGCTAGAGCAGCTAAGCCAGAGCAGCCTGGCTGTACTGGGGGACATGGGCTGTGCTGAGCAGGGAGAGCAGCCCGCTGCCAGCGCTGGGGCACTGGGGCACCCCACCAGGATGCCAAACTGTGCCGTGTGGCTGATGGGTGCCGTGCAGCCCTACCTCGGGGTGCACATATGCAGCCTCCGCATCCCGCTGCAACGAGCTCTCGATGTCGGCCAGGCTGTTGGAGATGAGGCCAGAGCAGTTCTCCCCAACACGGTGCTGGGGCTCTGACAGGGGCTCCTCCACGCTGACTCCTGCCCGCGTGGCATTCCTGGACATGCCCTGGGAAATGAGAGTGGGGACATGAGCCCGGAGCCCTGCAGCCAGGGGAATGACAAGCCCTGAGCTCCTGGCTCTGTCTCCACAGGGCTGGGTGTAAGATACCCCCCAACCGCCCCCAGTCCTTTGTTGTGAATCTGTCCTGCCATTAATTTCTCCTAAAATCCACCGTGACCTCCATCTGTGATCCCAGAATTGCCAGCTGAGGCAGCAGCTGCGAGCTGAACACAAACCAGAGGCACTCACTCTGCAGACTGCATCCGGGAGTTCATTGCTCCGCTGACACCATTTGGATGCAGTTGCTTGTTACACTGGAAACAACTTGCATCCTATCTGCACAAACTCTGACCCAAGCCCCATTAACTGGCCACTCTCAAAAGCATCAGAGTGCCTTTGCTCTGGGTTTGTGGGCCACAGTGTTAGTGTTGCACTTTCAGGCTGAACGCAATAACTGTGGGACTTCCCAGCAAGATTTTTGCTGAGCTGAAGATGCTCTCCCACTGAGCAGCACTGACACCCTTCTCCCTTGGGGATGGAAGCTGCTTCCAATAGCCTTGTGCCCTTATCACCTATTCTGTGCTATTCTTGGCCTATTAAGCAAAACCCAACTCCTTCAGCTGAGAGCTACCCCAAAGCAGCACCCTGTGATGCTCCCTGGCGCTGCCCAGCTGCTGTGCCTGGGCCCAGCTGCTCAAATTGCACTCTCTGACCCCCTGACACAGCGCCAGGCTCTCCTGCAGTGCCTCAGCTGTCTTGCACCGGATCCTGGGCCGGCGCAGGCAGAAATCTGGGTGCTGAGCCAGCAACAGGGGGCTGCTCACAGCTGCTCACAATCTGCCTGCAGCCCCGCCGGCTCTCTCCTGCTCTGTCACCCAGTGCTCTGCCCTCCTGCAGTGGCAGAGCAGTAAGAAGAGGCACAGCAGAGGCAGTACCTCCCTTGGTGTTTCCAAGCCCGCAGGCACTTCCAGCTAGCCAGCCTCAGGCTCAGACAAACCTTCTCCCCTTCCCTGACAGCACGGAGCTCAGCGGCAAACCCAAGCGGCGTCTGGAGAGCACGCCAAGCCACAGGAAGAGGGTGGGATCACAAACAGAAGCATCTTTGCTTTATTAATTTTAGACCTCAAAGCCCCTTTCCCCTTTTTGAGTCAATTCCCTGCTTGGAAATCCAGGTCCTGCAGCCCTGTGCTCCTCCCAGCTGCCTCCTCCCTGACCTCAGGCAGAGCGCACCGTGCCTTCCCGAAACGCACTGCAAGTGGAATTTTGGCTTTCTAAACCATTGCTGCTTGGCTGCAGTCTGCGGGACTGTGCTGCTACAGAGAGAGCACTCAGCACTCTGTCTGGGAGCCTGGGACCCCACGGCTCAACACTGCACCCCATGCATCGCACCAGCCAAGGGAACACTCAGCTATGGATTCTGTACTTCTATCATTCAAGCAGCACTGAGGGCTCAGCTCTTCTTGAGGCAAGCCAAGATGCAGCTTGGTCATTGTGTGGCAGCTGTCGAATCACAGCCTGAACCACTGATTGAGTACCTGGGGAAGGACCCAGTCAGTCCTAGAAGCACAGGTGAAGGCAATTCAGCTGTGTCAATGCAAGGGGTGGAGCCTGGCTGCACCTCTCTTAAACCTCATTTAAGAGCTGACTGCCAGTGCAGAAGGATCTCCTTCTGGAGATCCCTCTGTGGAGAAGTTTTCCCTTGTGAGCCTTGGTCTTCAGAGATAAGTAAGCAGTCCTTTTCCCTTCCCTTGTAACACCTTTCTGTGGTGTTAGTCCTCCTGTCGTTACACCTGTTATATCACCTTTCCATTGTGTTGCTCTTTCTGATTGTTACAATGCTGCAGAATGCAGCCAACCTCCTTGGCTACCATCAGGTCAGCTGTGTGCAGCCCAACCTATGACCCTGATGCCTCACCCCAGGCACGGAGCTCTGACACCACCTGCAGCCCCCAAGGACCCTCTTACCTCCTCCAGCCTCTCCACCCGACCCACCAGCTTCGTTGTGACCGAATGCAGCTTCAGCAGGTCCAGGCCATAGAAGGCACTTTCTAGCATCTCAACAATGGAGGACAGCTGTAAGACAAAGGGAGTGTTCCATCAGGCTCAGGACTTTGCTTTGAGGCACCCACTATGGTTTTCTATAGCCAAAATAATGCACTCATGGGAGCACAAGAAGTTCACTAAGAAGCGAGTTTTCCACTGTACAGACAGCCCTGAGCCCCAGGTATGGTGTGAGGTATGAGAAATGCTGCCCATGGCTCTGCCCAGCCCCAGGCTGCCCTGAGTGGCAGCAGATGAGCCAAGAGGAGAACCGCAGCACTAATAAAAGGGAGCCTGAGATCACGCTCTGAGTTCCTGCCATCCCAGGCTTGTTTTTCCTGGAACAAGAAGAAACTTGTTAAAAGATATAAAAATACTCTCAAATGCAACAGCATGCAGGGATCTCAGTCAGCGCCAGCCTCGTAAGAAGTGGCTTCCCTGGAGAGTAACTTCACCTGAGGGATGCTGCATCCTGCCTTCCCCTGACAGCCCTGTTTTGGAGATGTCCAGGCTTTCCTGGGTGAGGACAGGTGACCTCAGGGAACCCTGGAGACAGTGATACCCTCAGCACTGTGCTCCTGCTCTGACCACAGCCTCTCCTGCTGCCCTCAGCCATGAGCGCACACAGCATGGCACCATGCAGCCACTGAGCATCATTGGTGCATGGGAACCACTGCAAGAAGGTGGCATTTTCTCCCAGCAAGTCAAACCATTCAGCACAGCTCCATAAACACGGGAGCAATGCAGGCAGCACTGCTGGCGGCACTCGCAGTTTCCACCCCAGCCCCTGCAGTCTCCCTGCGGAGCTGACAGCGAAGGAAAGTTTCCTTTTGTGCCAAGTAAAATGGCAGCAGCAGAGACAAGGCTGTTTTATGGCTGTGCATCCACTTTTCTGCTGAGAACTGGACTGCGACGGCTGACACAATGCATGTGGGCTGCCAGACAGACACTAGAGAAAAGCACTTCCACCCGGGCTGGATGGCTTCCACCAAGGTACAGGGGTTGTAGGCCTCATTAGCAGCTCCTCCTGAGCATGCACTTGTTGTGGGCTGTACACCCAAGACCCCCAGAATGCAAGCTACACCCACAGGCAGAGGGGCAGCAAGTCACAATTTCACTGGGATGCATTGCACGTGCAGTGGGGTGCTCCTGGCACTGTCTGCCTCTTATTCTGGGGACCTTCTCAAAGTCGTGCTTGGTGACAAAGCCATCTGCTTTCACAGCTCCCAAGACTCACACAGCAAAGGAAAGTCCTGGATGTGGATGCTTGCCAGGCGGGCTGTGAGTGAGGCCAGTTCCTAGAGGAGTGCTCACACCATGGCTGGGAAGCAGACAAAGCCAAGCTGTGCTGCACCATGCCAGCTGCATCCTGACAGCATCTAACAAGGCTACGCTGGTCACAGGGCTTTGCCTCAGCCCAGCTGAGCTTCCTGGAGAGCGAGGGACCACTGGAGAGCTGCAAAGCAGTCCCTCCTTCCCCAGCATGCTGGGTTATCTGCCCGTGCTTGTCATCTCCCCCTGCTGTGGGGAACTCGGACAGCGGGCTGCTCACTGACTGCGGTCTGACATGATGAGACACATCCCCAGCTCCAAACCAATGGGAATGAGCTATTGTGCAGGGCTGACCTCAGCCAGGATGCAGCCTCACTGAGGTGCAGCCCAGAACCAGCAGGAAGTGTCACCAGCACTTGGTTCTCTGCCCTGGGACAGCAAATGATACAGAAGTGCCAACAAATGCTGCCACCACCTCCTTGAACAGGGCAACAGCTCTCAGAAGGAGTGAGGCAGTGGGGATGGACAGCATCTGATCACTGCAGCCACACAACTCCATCCTTCTGCCCCAGCTTCTCTTCTCCATAAAATGTGCAGATATGAGAGTAGCAGATAAATGCTTTCAAAGCAGAGGAAGAAAGAGATCAAAAGATCTCTTTAAAGGGACAAAGAGTAGGGAAAGATTATTTTCAGAATCCCCTATGAATATTATATATTGGCCATGTTTCAGGGCCGTACCCTCAAGCTGTTCTCTGGCTGCAGCAGGCAGCATCTGTCCAAAGCACTCTGGGCCACTCTTCTCCAAGGCAGGAACCTTAACGTGGTGATGGAAGGAGACAGCGCTATCTGTCTTCCTGTCCACCCATTCATCTATCCAGCCGTCCCATCCATGTATCCAGCCATCCCATCTCTCCATCAGTTCCTCCCTCTATCTAACCACCCCATCTTTCCATCAATCCATCCATCTATCCAACCATCCCATCTATACACCCATCCACAAAGGCTCCGACGCTTGCCAGCTGGCAGCAGCAATCCCCAGAGGCTTTCTGAGCACTTTCAAGCAACACCACCTCAGCCTCCAGCCCTCCTCCTACCTTCAGGTCTCCGCTGTCCGCCTCCCGCAGCTTCTGCAGCCTGAAGTCCCCCTCGCAGGGGTTCAGAGCCGAGGGGGGGGCCACGCAGGCGCACTTGCAGCCGGGCCCCGAGGTGATGGTCTCCACGGTGTAGAAGTCCTCGGCGTGGAAGGAGCCCTGGTTGATGCGCTGGCAGGCGCCGCGGCCCAGGGGTCTCACCACGCACTTGCAGCGGCAGTCGGCGCCCTCGGACACCGCCTTCACCTTGTCGTAGTCACCTAGCAGCTGAGCACAGCGCCATCACGACCCTGCCGGGATGCCCGACCTCCCCGCTGACTTTTGGCATCCTGAACCTTGTGGAATCCTAACCGAACAACCCTACAAGCAGCGTAACCTGGTGGTGGGACTGTGCTGCTGATTAGCCCCATACAATGCCAGGAATTTCCTTTACGGAGATTTGCAGACAGAGCTTCTGAAAGCCCGAGCACAAAAATAACTTTGACGGTATGTTTCCAATAGGCTCCGCGTTAGCCATTTCCGAGGGCAGATAATAGCACACGGTCGGATCGGCCAAAGCCAACAGAGCCCTCCACCGCATCCCGGGCGAGGAGAGCTCGCACACAAAGAGGCTGCGGCAGATCCCCACCCACGGATCCCCCCCTCCCCTTCCACGAGCCCCCCAGGGAAGTCCCCGGGTCGGTGTTTCAAAGCAGGAACAAAGCGGAGCGATAAACCCCTCTACAGATGCACCCACCCCTATCCTGCATGGCACCTCCCAGCGCAGGGCAAGACATGCACGTCGCGGCACCCCGGGTGCGCTCAGCACCCCAAGGAGCATCACCCCATAAAAACAACGTTCCCCCGAGCAGCACCGCCCCCAAACAGCATCCCTCCAAAAGCAGCATCCATCCAAAAAGCATCGCCCCCCAAAGCAGCCCCGTACCTGCGAGAGGATGTTCTCCTGGTTGTCCGCCTCGTCCTGCAGCGGCTCGGCGGAGGGCCCGGCGGTACCGGTGGGGGCCGGCCCTGCCCGGCAGCCGGCGCCCAGCGCGGCCAGGCAGAGCAGCAGCGGTAGCGGCCGAGCCATGGGACGACGGGGCCGGAGCCGGAGCCGGGGCCGGGGCGGGCGCGGAGCCGCCGCTGCTCGCTCAGGTGCGGCGCGGCGGGCGCGGGCGGGGCCGGGTCGGGCCCCCGCCTCCTTCCCCGCCTCCTTCCCTCCCTACTTCCCTGCCCCCCTTCCCCCCGCGGCAGGACGAGGCGGAGCCGAAGCGGGGCCGGCCGGCCGACCCCCGGGGGACAGGTGGACCCAGAAGATGCCGCGAGCTGTGATAGATCCGCGAGGCTCCTGGAATGCATCGAGGGTAACATCGTGAGCTTGTAATAGCCCCACCAGGGGGGTGCAAGCCAGACCTGCTGCTCGCCAGAGCTGGGGAACCGATGTCAGGACTGGAGTCTGCCCGGGCTGTAGCGGCCGTGCAGCAGTGGACAAGGGAAGAGCCTGCGATGTCGTCTATCTGGACTTCAGCAAGGTCTTTGACACAGTTCCCTGTAACATCCTTCTCTCCAGATTGGAAAGATACAGATTTAACAAGTGGATTGTTCGATGGATGAGGAACCAGTAGTGAGATCATGCCTGCAGAGCAGTGGTCAATGGCTCAGTGTCTGGGTGGAGATCGGTGACGAGCAGTGTCCTGCAGGGGTCAGTACTGGTCAGCCCTGGTAGTACCAGGGCTCCTTAACATCTTCATCACTGCTTGACGGTGGGGTCGAGTCCACCCTTAGCAAGACTGCTGATGAGGAGGGCCACAAGTGTGAACCAAGGGGTGGAACACCTCCCTGTGAGGACAGGCTGAGAGCTGGGGCTGTTCAGCATGGAGAGAAGGCTCTGAGGAGACCTGAGAGAGACCTGACAGTGTACACAGGGGCTGTAAGAAGGAAGGGGACAGACTCTCCAGCATGGTCTACTGTGACAGGACAAGGGGAAATAGTTTCAGACTAAAAGCCTCAGAGCAGCCTGGTTGCTATCAGGAGGCAGAGTGGCTCTTGTCCCTGGCACACCATGGGCACACGGGGCAGGCAGCCCAAGGATGCATGAGAAAGGAAGGATCTCACATGTTATCAGCATCCTTTGTTGCTTTCTTTTCTGTACTTGGGGAAGAAAGTGGTTCTGGTGGTGTTTAGTTTGGGCTGAAGACAATTTTAAGCCTGTCCTTTGGGGGCAGGAGGAGACAGTGGTGAGAAATGCAGACTCACTGCGGTCATCTCTAAGTTCTGAATAATCCCCCTCCAAGAAACAACCCAACAGGGCAAACCGACAGAAAGAGGACAGCAGAGTGTGTCAGTGTGCTTCAGGGGCTGCTGAACTCTGGGGGAGGCTGCAAGCCCACCTGTGCACCACTGCTTCTTCCTTCCTGCACAGGCTCTGCCACAAGGCTGGGGCTGTGCCATGCCAAGCTGAGCCAGCAGGGTGTCCCTGCTGCAAAAGAATAATAATAATAATAAAAAAAAGACAAGTGGTGTTGGGCTGCATCAGGCTGAGTATTGCTAGCAGCTCAACACAGTGATCCTGCCCTTCTGTTTGGTGCTGCTGAGGCCACACCAGGAGCGCAGTGCTCAGCCTCACAGTACAGGAGGGACATGGAGCTGCTTGGAAGAGAGTGCTGTGAAGGGCCAAGAACATGGGGAGACGCTGAGAGCTGCCTGGAGAAGGCTCAGGGGAAGCTCACTGATGTGTTCAGACACCTGAAGGGAGGGGGCAAAGAGGACAGCATGGTCTAGTCGTAGGCCAGAAGCTTGCAGTGTACCCTGGAGGCCAGAGGTCAGCGCTGTTAAACCTCCGCATGGACGATCTGGATGATGCGACACAACTGCAGACAACAAACCTTGGAGCAGCGGCTGCTGATCCATCAAAGGGCGGTGCTGCCATCCAGAGGGACTGGAGAGGTGGGCTGATGGAACCTCCTGGGCTGAGCGAGGAGAAGTGCAGAGTCCTGGCCCTGAGAGGAACAAGCCCAGGCACTGGAAGGGCTCACAGGGCTCGGCGCAGCTTGGCACTGCACAGCACGGCTCGGCACGGCTGAGCACAAGCCAGCAGGTCATCCCCGCTGCAAAAAAGTTTGGCCGTGCCATCCCGATGCTGTGCCGCGTTGTGCAGAGCCAAACCGTGCCGAGCCCAGCAGATCCAAGGGAGCCTTCCGGCTGCTGCTGCTGCCCCGGGGCCGCGCTGAGAGGCACCGCAGCACCATCCCGCGGTACGGCCGCCCCTGCCGAGCTGCTGCTGCCGCTGCACGACTTAGGATGCTCGCTGATGAAATTCGCTGCGCAGAGCGTCCCGGAGCTAATGCCGGGCTGTCCACCAGGTGTCCCCCAGGACCATCAGCTCCGCCTCCACAACGCCGCTCTCCAGGACGTCGGGATGCCTGGGCTTGTTCCTCCTTAGGGCCAGAACTCTGCCCTTCTCCTCGCTCAGCCCCAGGAGGTTCCCACCAGCCCACCTCTCCAGTCCCTCTGGATGGCAGCACTGCCCTTTGGTGGATCAGCAGCCGCTGCTCCCAGGCTTGTCATCTGCAGCTGTGCTGAGAGTGCTCCATCACCCAGATGGTCCAAGGAGAGATTAACCAGCACCACGCTCAGCACTGAGCCATGGTTTCACAGCCAGTTACTTCCTCAGCTGAGAGGTACCCACCCTTCCCGGTGGGACACACCGCCTGCACATGCCTGGTGCATTGCCAGAGCTGCCAGCACCTTCCCATGGCCTCACCTCCTGCATTCTCTGGTCCCACGACCTACAGTGGCAGACCACATCCTCATGGAAGAGACCAAAGCTGCTGGAGGCAGGTGCCGTTACCAGCACCCCTAGTGCACCACGTCACCCAGCTGTGCCTTCTAGGGATCACATGGAGAAACAAGCCCAAGGTGCATGCTGTCACATCCTTGAGCTCTGCAGCCCAAGGGGTTTCATTGAAAGCAATGCTTCTGCCACTCCCAAGGGCCAGCTGAGCATTTAGAGGCAGCCCCAGCAGAAGCCTCTCACCTGGGTCATGGTTAGAGGGCAGGAGGGTGATAGACAGACCCTTGTGCATTGGCTTCTGTGCCAGGACAGGGAGAGCTCGCTGTCATCTTCATCTGCTGGAGGAGGAAATCCACCAGAGGAGCTGGGTGACTATGCAGGAAAGCTCATGACGCAAATCTGAATTGCCCAGCAATTTGAGTGGCTCCCAGCTGACCTCAGCAATGACAATTCCATTTCTGTCTATGAGTCAAATGGTGCTCAGTAAATGCACACCTGCCCTGGAAGGTAGCTGGTTCTGAAGCTGCCCAACATGTTGCCTGCAGGAGGCACGCCTGTACCAGCATTCTTCTGCAGGGTGCCCTGGCCAGGCAAGGAGCTTTGTCCAAGCCAGGAATGCTTACCTGTACCAGCAGGCTGCAACATGCCCTCAGCTTCCTGAGCTGCTCTATTCCACGTGGTAAATGCACCTTGAAGCTGGATTTTGGAGAACCTACACCAAGCTGAGCTGCACAGCAGCTGAGTACAGAGTTTGCGCCAGACCATGTGTTCTGCTTTGTAGCCATATTACTCTGAAATCCAGGCCCTCCAGCTGCTCCTGCCAGAGGGCAATGGAGGGGAGAGTCCAACATCCATCTGCATTTCATCCCTCTGTTCTCCTCCCATAGTGCGTGCACTCTACACATCTCTACACATCCTGCCTCCCTCCAGCTGACTTGCACTGTCCCCACTGCACGCTGTAATTAAACCTCTCAAGCCCCTGTGATCAATGGGAGGTTCCACCTCATTGGGTTTCAAAACACATTCACCTTGTGCCCACACTGCAGAGCAGAACAACATGCTCAGTCTGCTGGGCAAAACTATCCAACACCTACGCCCAGACCAAGAGCCCAGGTCCCTGTTTTGGTGGGAGACAGCCCATAGTGGACACAGGGACTGAGGAAATCCTAGGTGACAGCTTCTAGCACTACTCATGGCTGGGTGAAGCATGGAAGCAAAACCCGTTCTGATCTCCCAGGCAAAACCCCACTCAAATGTCCTGGGGATACTTCAAGCTCAGAGAGAAGTTAGTTTCCAGGAGCTGCAGGGAAATGCAGGCAGAGCTCCACACAAGCAGGCAGACTCTGCAGGAGCTGCTGGTGCTCAGCACTCCGCAGAACCATGAAGCAAGCACAGGAAATGGCTGGAGCTGCCTGTCCTACTTCAACAAGCTCTCACGAAGCTCAGGACACTGCAGCTCAGCCCACAGCTCCCACGTGGACAAGGAACTGACCCACCACGTGCCTGCACCCCATGTTCTAGCCTGGAGCTCCACAGTCACTGCACAGCCAAGCGGAAAAGGTGGGGAGCAAAGGCAGATGAGCAAGGGCTGATAAAGAGGTGATTGATATGGCTCCCTGGGTCATGCGGGGTGCCGGCAGGACCTGCTGTGGCTGATGACACAGCACAGCTTGGCACCAGTGGGCAGCGAGCACAGGGCGGGTGTCACAGAGACACGTTCACCACGTGCCACCAGCACCACGAGGTACCCCCAGCAACATATCCGGGACCTAATAACCCCCAGTGTCACCCTGCCTGGCCCTGTGTGTCATGGGACAGCAATGACAGCCACACCAAGGCACCCATGGCCCAGCTGCAGGGCTGTGGGGGGGCACAGGGAAACAGCATGGTGGATCCCATCTCTACTTTGGTCCTTAATGGCAGGCAAGGAACCTGCCTGCAGCCGAAGCCAGCAGCAAATCCACCCAGCCCCGTGCCCTGCTGGTTCTTCTCCCCAGAGCTGTTGTCCTCCTGCAAGGATCCCTAGAGAGGCTTTATCTCCCCATGAGCAGCCCAGCCCTTCAGCACATGATTGTCTGCCCCTAGCCTGGGCAGCTCCTGCAAAGCACTGCCAACAGCAAAGCTGCCACTGGAAGATTAATATTGGATGTTTTGAAACACGATGGCTGCATTGCACCTGTTTATAGGGACCGATCTGCTTACTGGTGATTCCGTGCTAGAGGAGCAGAGCTCATCATGCCCAGAGGATCTCAGCCCTGCCACTCCCACTCCTACAGTGCCCTACATAGGTAAAGGCCACTGAGCTGTAAGTAGTGATAGACCTGAGCTGCATCTGGAGCAATGCAACCCCTTTGCCTCTACAGCTAAGAAATCAGTGGCCGCAGACCAGTCATAATGGCTGGCAAAGGAGGAACACACAGCCCTGCCATGCAGGATGTTGTGAAACAACCACGGCAAGCTTTCGCGCTTAGCACCCACCTCAGAGATCTCTGGAAGCCCCCAAACCAGCAGAAGATTCCTGCTTCAGCAGTGACTCACTGTTGCCATTCCAGACTTGTCACTTGTCATATGTCCCTGCATTTTTCACCCGTCTTTGTCACAGCTGGCTGTGTGCTCAGGGCAAGAGCTGGTTTTGCTGCATGAAGGGCTTGCCAGTTCCACGTGCATAACCCAAGCAATGCCCTTGACTCACACCTTGGCATTGGTTGGGTCTTCTTTGCCATAGCACGCAAGATGAGGAGACAGAAGAGCTGGGAAGAGTCTTATGGATGTGTGCAGTACTTGCCTGCTCTCCTTGACCCAGTTGTCATTTCTCCATTACCAGTTTCATGACTGGATGCGCCTCAAGCTAGAGGGATTAGCTGGGGATAAAGCTCCACACACACACACTCTTGTTAGCCAAGAGCAGCACACAAGGAGCCATCAACCCCAAAGATGAGCAGCTCAGAGCACAGCCTGGCTCTGCTCAGGCACCTGGGGCAGAAGCCTGAACCAGGACATGCAGCTGGACATGGGCCAGGGTCACCAAGAAGGGAAAAGACCACCTTTAGACGGCCTCGGTGCAAAACCTTGAGATTCTGGACACTGTCTCGTTCTGGGTGCAGCTGAGCAAGGTGGGCGATGCACCCAAACCGCTCAGTAGCTCAGTGTTCCTGGGCACACCTTGAGCCTAGAACAGCCCCAAACACCTCTTTACCTGCCACTCCTGCACCGAAGGCACAGGTGCAGGACAGAACAAGGCACAGAACAACACAGAACCAGGGCAGGAAGAAGGGGTAGGGAATTAGGGCAGCCCAGCCCTCGCTTCTCCAGCAACACACGTTGACCCGCTCTCTCCAGGGAGCCAAACAAGGAGAGTAAGCAGCTGGGCCGCACCCAGGCATGGGGCAGCTTCCCTTCCAAGGCACCAGGTTCTGCCCATGGTTCCCAGCTGAAGGCCAAGCAAGAAACAGAGCCGGAGCCCCTGCGCAGGCATAAAGCACGTGTCCCATCTCACCAGGCTCACCTTCTCCAAGAAATGTGCGACTCAAGCGCATACGAGAAAAATCATCCAGGATCCCATTTACTGTCATCCATCTGTGCCCATCCTGCCAACCAAACTGCTTACTTCATTCCAGGCTTAAAAGGTTGCACACCAGAAAACATTTGTTTTCTCCACATATATCAGTTCATAGAATGGCCTGGGTTGAAAAGGACCATAACGATAATCAAATTTCAATCCCCCTCTCATGTGTGGGGTTGTCAACCACCAGACCAGGCTGTCCAAAGCCACATCCAGCCTTGCCTTGAATGCCTCCAGCGCATCCACAACCTCCTTGGGCAACCTGTTCTAGTGCATCACTACCCTCTGGGTGAAAACCTTCCTCCTAATATCCCTAATATCTAACCTAAACCTCCCCTGTCACAGTTTAAGACCATTCTGCCTTGTAGCTGACTTCCAGCTGATGGAAAGCTGACTTCTCCAGATCCCACTGCACTCAAGTCCTCACACCATCACAGCTATGGTGTCAGGACTGCACACATTCCTTACTCTATACCAAGCCATGCAGCTGGCTCTGAGAGAAGGCACAAACAACACCTGTGATTACCTTGGCATAAGAACACTCTGCTTCCCACCTCCCACAAGCTGCACTCATTTCATGATGCATTGTGTCAGACTGTTGTGAGCAGTATCTGCTGCTCCATACATTACACCCCAAAGAAGGTAAGAAAGAGCTGTCAGAGCAGGGCACAGCATCCATAATATGAGGAATGATGGAGTATCTCTGGCTATGAGAATCTGAAAGCTGTAGTGGATAGCAAATCCCAGGGCAGAAGCACTGCAGCGTTCAAGAAACACGTCTAAAGCCAATTAAGGGAAAGGTTTAATTACTCTCTAGAACAAGAAGCCAAATAGTGTTGTAAGACAAGGTACGCAGCTCAAGGGGAGGCAGGCAGCCAGCCACTGGCTTGCTATCATTACCTCCTTTCCTGCTCAGAAAAGCGGGATTACAGCCCTGAGAGGTTCTGTTGAACAAAGCTAGAGGCCAGGTCTGCCCAGGACAGCCTTTCCTGTGCTTAACTGAAGGCTCACACAAGCACATGCTCCATCTGCTTTACAGAAGTCAGAGCCTTTACATGCTGAGCCTTCCTGCCAGCTCCTGCCTACCCCAGGGCAGTGCCTGGGCACAGCCAGTGTTCCCAGTAGCACAGTAATTAATCACTAGTTATGTGACAAGGTAGGTGAGTAAGTGCTGGAGACATCCACTTGTCTCAAGTACTTGAAGCGAGGAAATTGTCTCAGACAAATGTTCAATGTACAAAACCACACCGAAGTCCTCAGAACTTACTAATGCCTGCCATTAATTAGAAGGCACATGAGCAGGCTGCTCACAGCTGTCCTGGGGACCCCTCACTTCCCTGCTGCACACAGGTATGCCCTCCCTCCCAGCATCCCGTATCGCAGCAAAAACTCCATCATAGCAAGGACAAGTGAGTGCTGATTATTTATTCGTTGCAGCATTGAAAGTACACCAGGTACTCGCAAGATAGGTAACAGAAAGAATACTTATTAAATATAAAAAGACAGTTAAATAGATATAAATAACAGGGTGACCTCATTCTCGCAACAGACAGAGCAGTCAGGCCCTGAAACCCAGCTAACTTCAACAGCCTCAACCTTCCCAGTCAGTCATGGCTAGAACATAGGGCCCCAAATCCAAGGGATGGCTCATGTTTTCCGGCTATCCAAAAAGCATCTAACTTCACAGCGGAGGCAAGAGGTGCCATTCCCTCTTTTTTCAGGAGCTTTGCCTCAGGGCCATACACAGCCTGAGCTTCAGCAAAGCTCAATCTTGCCAGCCCCTCGGAATGCTGGCCCAAGCTCTGGGGTGCAAACAGAAGCAGCTCAGCTGAAGTTGGGCCTTCAAGTATGTCAGGATTAGCCACAGGTCATGAGTTCAAACCATCTCGAAGGACTGGTGGAGCCACAACTCACAGCAGCACCCCAGGCTGTTGCCTTCCCCACACCAAGCCACATTCAAACCATGTTTTGAGGCTCCTCTTGAGCTGTACACAGTTCAGTCATGTTTTTAGAAGACAACGCCTCACAGCTGTGTTAGGACAGTTTCCACCTACGCTAGGTCTCCAGTTTTACGCCAGAAAAATCCCATACCAGAAAGACTAAATATTCTTCTTCAGTTCTCACATTCCCATTTTCAGGAACTGTTCACCTTCTTTAGAGACGGAAGATCAGTGCTGAAGCCATATGCCCACAGAAGAGCAGGCACCCCAAGTAGCACCAGAATGAAGGAAGCCCATGTTACTGATAGAAGCCTTAACTCACTGAGAACGAGTTTTATTTAATCTAGGAGATCGCCATATTTCTCTAGAGTTTGCTCCTCCAGTTCCAACAGCTTCTGGTAAAATTTCTCAGCAGTTTCTTCATCCACATCAAGCTGGAAAAGAATAAGAAGGGCACTGAGACATGTCATTGTTGACGGTCTGTACAGATACTGAGGGCAGCTCTGGATTCTCTAGTGTGGCACCCAGAGGCATCCATCTCCAGAGCACAGAGCACATTGTGGGGAAGCATCATAACACACTGATCCTGTTCTGAGCAAGACCTTCATTGCCAAGAGACCAGGTCATACACAGAGCCTGTTCAAGTCGAGCTTGTGGTGAAGCAGTCTCAACCATGACACACTGTCAGAGACCAAAGTACCTCCAGCTCCCACATTCCCCTGCTACCACCTGAACATCAGCTGACATCAGAAGTACTTACTGCTGCCTTTGTTCCCACCTTCCCACCAGCCCAACAGAGGGGAGATTGCCCAATTAAGGAACAGATAGAACAGAAACCAACACAAACCCTCCTGGCTGGTCCTAAGAGCTTACAGACTCCAGTATGAGGATGGCAGATGTGCTACTCCAGGAAAACCTCATAGATAGTTCCACATCTCTCTCTGCTGCTCAGCACACAGCTAGCTTCCTCTCCAGCCCCAGGACCTCCAACACCAACCCTTCTGCTCTGTACCAGGTAGCACACAGCAGGACCCCAGCCAAGCCAAGTCCCCACAGCAGGAAGCTGTTGCTCTGTTCACCTTTCTAGGCTCCACAAAGTTCTTCCCCAGTCCAGAGGTACAGCTGTGGTACTTGACAAGTGGATCCAGGTATTCTGGCTTCTGCTTGAACAGCCACACCTAGGAAGAACAGCACAGAGTCATGCAGGCAGTCCCAACCAAACCTATAGGTAAGGACACTGCTTCTGGATGACATGAGTGAAAAAACCATGAGTGCTTTCATTAAGCTTGGGGAGACTAGATACCTGGAGAAGAAATTCCAAACTGGCTGCCCTCAGCTTCAACCTACTTCAACCTGCATTGCCCTCTGGCTATGCGCCTGTGGTTTGACAGCAAAAAGGCAGGGCAACACCCTCCCCATTAGGGAAAGAAGGGGCAGAGTTTAGTTTGCCTAAATCCTCCATTCTCTGGACACCTGACAAAGAGATCTGTGGGATCAGCCCTGGTCACTTCTGGTCTCCCAGCACTTCCTGCTGTAAGGGATTCAGAGAATAAATCCAGCACACAGACCCCAGCCCTGTAGAGGGCATCTTAGTTAGAGTCTGCAGGTGCTGGGAAGAGCTACCCTAGAGAGAGAGCTGTTAAATTAAATAGTGAAGCACTTACATGAGCTTCTGCTCCATTATACGGTGTCAGAGTGTAAGTCTTGGCAAAGAAACGTATCTGATGGAGGAAAAAAAATATACAAGAAAGAATCAGTATTTTGACCCAAGGTTTCTTTGACAAGCCCAACAACAAGACCATCTACCAAGGGTAGAAATGCTTTCAAGGCTGCCTCCAGTCAATGCTGCACACTTGGAACTGAAGCATCCCTCTGTCCCCACAAGCTTGGTTCCCTGGGCCACCCACCAGACCAGCAAGCCTCACTCCATAGGCAGAAGGAGGCAGGCAACAAGGCAAGCACACACCCCACAGACACTTTGCCTCCTGCCCTGTGTGGTTGTGATATGGCTGGAGACCAAATGGGTCCACAACACCATCAGCGCTGAGGACAAGTGAGAAGGCACTGCCTTCTCCATTGACAGGAGAAAGGTGATCTGCCAGGATCAGCCACTGCCTGCTCAGACAGCTGGGGCAGGCATCCTGCAGCAGGGCCAGAACTGCACTGAGTCTAGAAAGCTGAAGCTACAGGAACAAATGGCAAAAGCAGCTTTTGGGGAGCGGGAGAAGGGACACAGAGCAAACAACTTGGCATTTTTTGGGTGTTCTTTCTGTGCCTCTAAGAAAGTCAAAGACTGTTGCAAAAACAAACACCACGTCAAGGAATGAGGGACAAGTTTCGTCCAGAACTCCACTACTGCTGAAAAGCATGTTCTTTTGCAAGCCCACACCAACCTGGTACTGAGAGTCTTGCTGATGCTGCTGCAACTGAAAGGCTGAGCTCTACCTGTGTGCAGTACTTCCCAGCAGCAGAGCTGCTTTGAGGAGCTCTGCTGGAAAAACCAGGACCCACAGTACCCAAAGGCAGGTTGGCAAGATCTGAATACACCTTATGTTTCTCCTTCCCACAAGGAACCTACAGCAGAATAAAGACACCAGCAGTGCCTTCCTCCCAGTGCCAAGCAGATGCAGCAAGGCCTTTCCCTTCCATTCTCCAAGCCGTGCTTTGCACCTTCACTGGAAGAGCAGCCCACAAGAAGCAGACACTCAAGAGTAAGCCCTGAAAGCCACTCCAGACAACAGGCTGTGTCAGAGCACATAACAAGAGCAGCAGCACCTATCTGGTGTAGGTTAAAGGGGTGCCATTAACTCTCCCCTCTGCACCCCATACTTCAAGAAGCTCCTAGAGAAGGAGACTGCCATCTCTCTCCTCCCAGGAAACCTGCTGCTCCAGAAGGTTGTTTTGAGGAACCACCAGTGCCTTGAACAAGTCAGCAAGTTGCCCACACAGGGCATGGCTGCCCAATTCAACTGAAGAGCTACAGAGCCATAATAGTGGTGAGAAGCCACAAGCAGGCTGCTCCAAAGAGCTCCTTCAAACCAGCGAAGAGCCTCTTACCAAAAACATGATGGGCATCAGCAGCACCCACAGAAAAACTGGCAAAATTCGGAAGGTCATGTTGGACATAACAAGGCCAGGACAAACAACACTGGAATACAGACCCTGCAGAGAAGAAACAGTCAGTTTGTAACTACACAACAGTAAAGAAGGGCTCCTACCCCCTCCCTCTGGCAGAATCTGTGCCTCAAGTGGGCACACGCACCTGAGAAGAGTGGCCAGCACTTCAGCTCTTTGCTCTTTCAGACCAATTCTCTGGTTTCAATAGAAAACTAAAGCTTGCAACGTAGGAACCTCTCCAAAAAGCTTCTGCTATCAGAAATACTCTGTAGTGGATGGCTCAAGCAGGAAGACCTGTGGCTGGCAGCCTGCATGCCCCACCAGTGCAGCCACAGCCAGTTCCTACGCATGCATTAAGGCACATATCTGATTGCTGCAAACTAATGCAGCAAGGCAACAACAATGTAACAATAATTACAAATAGTAGCTGCTCATTAAGTCCTTCAGACACACAAATCCCATTGTCACCTGCTTATTAAATTTCCTGTTCAGAACCACACTTGTCAGGTCAGTGGCATATTTGGAGGAACTGTATGATTCCTGCCCCTTGGCATGCTGATAGTCAGACAGGCTGAAGGCAGATTCCCTTGCATTGCTGGAGGAGGTCCAGATGAGTCGTGATGGCTTTTCATTACCGCAGAGCAGAGATTCGAGCTGACGAATCTGAAAAAGAATTGCCACCACAACTGTAAAGCTTCATGGCATCGTTTCACCATACTGAAAAGCTGCCAGCTCAGCTTTCCTAGTAATGGGTAACCTTCGTAGATGGGCCACACACGAGCCACACTGAGCTGTGAAGGGAGCGCTGAAAAAGCAGCCACAGCTCCGGTGCAGCTTCAGCCCATGTTTTCCCAGGAAGCTGTACAAGCAGTGGCAGTGTTCTGCACAGCTCAGAGGAACACCTCAGAAGTCCACAGAGCCAAGCCTTGGTGGCCTCCTTGGAAAGAGCTGTGCCTGGCTTACCTCTACCCACTGACTACGGTAAGCTTTAGATTGCATTAATCCTTACAACAACTCTGTGACCACTTAGAGCTATTTCAACACGGCAGGAGACCTTTCTCCTATCATTATCTGTCAGGCCTGAGCTTGCAGCAGGATCAGAACCTGAAAGGCAGAACCCACATCAGCACCCACTGTGCTGTGCTACCCAGACCTACAGACCGACTTTCGCACAGCCTCACCAGGATGAAGTGCCCAAAGAGGTTGGTGGTAAACACCTCCTGCAAACCGTCCCCATTCAGTCTGTCTGTCTGTGTCATGATGCCTTCTGCAGTGGTCAGCATATGGAGCACCTTCCTGGAAACCAAGGGTAGAAAACAGAGCATTCAGATATGAAGACCAATCTCAGGCATGGAACAAAGACCTATCAGCAGATGAGAAAAGCAGCCTTGCGTCTACATTCAGCACCCAGCTGTATCAGAATCCATCCCATAACTTTGATCCCCAGCTCAGCTCTCTCATTAGCAGCCAGCTATCACAGCATCACAAAACAGTGTGACCTACAGCTGGGAAAAAGGCACAGAAACAAGACCCAGTGAGAGCACACTTCATCCCCCAAGAATACACAAGTATTTCTCACTCCTCCCCAGGCCTAAGCTGAGCACCAACCTCCCCTCCAGCCCACAGCTGGCCCTACAGCAGGGCTCAGACAGCACACAGGGCTCCCTAAGGAAAGCCACACCTCCTGGTGCTCCAGGGCAAAGGTTTTAAACTGAACAAGTGTGGATTTCAGTCAAACATAAGGATCTTCTTTATGGTGGCAAAGCCATGGCATAGACCACCCAGAGGAGCTGGGGATGTCCCATCTGTGGAAGCATTCAAGGCCAGGTTGCATGGGATCCTGGGCAGCCTGACCTGATGGGCACCTGCAGATCCCTTCCAACCTGAGCTGTGCTGTGATGCTGAGTTAGGGTCCATCAGTTTGGACTCTCGCTCACCAACCCCTCGAGTCATGGCCAGCTCACAGCAGCACCCACATCCTTACCCGGTCAGGAGCCCCTTCCACAGGGCCTTGAAGTTCACATGAGGGTTGGGCATGATGCCGGCATTGAGGTAGACAAAGTCCAGGCGCTGGAACCTGTAGGGAGAGCAGGACAGCGGGGTGAACAGCACAGAGGGACACGGGGGGTCAGATGGGGACAGCAGGGGGGAGAGAAGGCCAGGTGGGGGGGATCAGGTGGGGATAACAGGGTTACCCACTCACCTGCAGCGCAGCTCCTGCGCAGCACGCAGCACGGAGGCCAGGTTGCCCAGGTCTACCTCCACGGTGGAGACCTGCGCGGCGGGGTACTCCTGCAGCACCAAGTCCCGCGTGGCCTCTGCCTTCTGGGTGTTGCGACAGGCGAGGCACAGGTGGATGCGTCCATCCTCCCCCAGCAGCCGCCGGCACAACGCCAGCCCCACGCCGCTGCAACGGCACGATGCTCAGCATCAAGCGTAGGCAATGCCCTCCCCACACCCCGAGACCTCCGGCCCCGCGCGCTCACCCGCTGGCTCCCGTCACCAGCACCACACGCTCCATCTCGGTCCGGTTCGCGCTCCCGACTCGCCCGCTACCGCTGCCCTATATCCGCTACCCGCCCTCTCCTCCTGCCTACGTCATCGCCCCGCCTCCCTCCTCGACCAATGGGTGCAGGCGGAGGGGGCGTGACCACACGGCCGGTGGCGTGATGGTGGGGCGAGAGGCGGGGCGGAGCGAGAGGGAGAGTGTGGGCGTGGTCTGTTAGACCCCGCCCACTTCCGCGCTCTCTCGCCCCGCCCATCGGGCGCCGCGTACCCACGTGTCACCCGGGAGCCCCAAGGAAACCAGGACACGGAGCATCTCTTCAGCGGGTTCTCCCGTATATACAGGTGCTTCTACTGAATATATACATGCCTCAGCAATAGGGTACTG
The DNA here is from genome assembly GCF_019232065.1 of Centrocercus urophasianus. Classification (NCBI taxonomy): domain Eukaryota; kingdom Metazoa; phylum Chordata; class Aves; order Galliformes; family Phasianidae; genus Centrocercus; species Centrocercus urophasianus. The sequence continues at coordinate 6,674,749 of NW_024884733.1, read as the reverse complement.
CAAATGGTGCCGCGATGAAGTAAGGGCGTAAAAAAAAGTCAGAGGGGTCCGTGCACCCTGAAATCCACAGTTCCTCCTGCCCACGTGCAGGGGTCTGATGGTGCACGGTGAGGAACCGTATGGCTTCCCTTAAGGCACGTGGTCCTGGGCCCACAAAGTCACTGTCCCCAATAAATAACCTCTGTCCAACCCGCAGCGCTCCCAGCTCGGAGCCCCGGGGCCGTGCTGCCCTGTGCTCCCCTGCCGCACTGGGGCTCTCCTCCTGGGAAGTGGTGCCCACTGAGCACAGGGTCACTCCTCGGTGGCCGCCTCCTGCAGCTGGCGGTGCAGGTCCTGGAAGGACGGACGGTCTTTAGTGTCCCGTCTCCAGCAGCTCAGCATTAGCTTATAAACAGAATCAGGGCACAATGCAGGCTTGGGAAGGTACGTCTTCAAAATAAAAGGAAAAAGAGAGACTTAGCACCATGTATTACCAACGGACAACAGCAAAATCATAAAATCACGGAATCGTTTGAGTTAGTAGGCCATCTGGTCCCACTCCCCTGAACAGGGGACACCCACGGCTCCACCAGATGCTCAGAGCCCCATCCTGCCTGACCTTTGGTGTCTCCAGGGACGGGGCACCCACCAATTCTCTAGGCAACCTGTGCCACTGCCTCACCATACTGGCCCTAGGGTGCCCAATTCCCCCATGCACCAGGACTTTGTGTTCATGGCAAAGAGCCGCCAAACTCCCCATCCATCCCCTTAGCGTCCTGATGGTTTGATGGTTGGACAACGTGATCTTAGCGATCTTTTCCAACCTTGATGACTCTATGGTTCTATTATTCTCCCCAGACCTGCAGCTCCCACCCAGCACTGCCTGTTCCATTCCTACCTGCCGGCCCTGGTCCCGGAAGAACTCTCCGGTGTTCTCGATGACCTGCTCATCAGACAGCTGTGAGTAAGGTTGCTCCCGGCACAGCGTGAAGGTCTCCCACAGTGTCACGCCAAATGCCCACACATCACTGGCCGTGGTGAATTTGCCCTGGCAGGGGTAAGCAGAGCAGGATTGGGATGTGCAACACCCTACAGCTCCACAGCTCCTAATGCCTGGAGATCAAAGCCTCCTGAACCTCCCAGCTCCATGCCCAGCATGGGAACAGCGCATGACTGCAATGCTCTCATTCCATCTCCCAAAGGAATCTCTTTCCCCTTGTGTCTCCCAAGGCCACCCACCAGACACAGGGTGTGACCCATCCAAGATGAAGACCCCACAGGCTGACCCATGACACTTGGCCGTACCAGCAGGATGCTCTCCCAGGACATCCAGCGGATGGGCAGCACGGCGCGGCCCTGGATGCGGTAGTAGTCCCCGCTGTAGAGGTTCCGGCTCATGCCGAAGTCGGCGATCTTGATGGTGTACCTCTTGCCCACCAGGCAGTTGCGCGTTGCCAGGTCACGGTGCACGAAGTTGAGGGAGGACAGGTACTTCATGCCAGAGGCGATCTGGGTGGCCATGAAGCGCAGGTCGCTGTAGCTGGGGACACCGTGCAGGGCTGAGGGGCTGGGCGACACCAGGTCCCCCACCGTCCCTGTGCCCCCACTCACAGCACTACCTGATGGTGGGCACCTGGGCGTCAGGAGGGCTCTGTGCCTCATGGCGGGACAGAAACTGGTTGAGGTCACCGTTCTCCATGTACTCAGTGATCATGCACAGCGGGTCGTCCGTGATGCACACTGCCAGCAGTCGGATGATGTTGGGGTCCTTGAGCCGTGACATGATCTTGATTTCCTTCAGGAAATCATTCCTTTCCCAAACAAAAACCACAGGAATCAGACACCCCAGCACGGTGGGGTGAAGTGCCGGATAATCAAAGGACGTGGCAGGGGGACCCTCCCCTTGGCCTGGGGGCGGTGTGGGAGGAGCTCTGTGGGCAGGGGATGGGAAGGACCCGTGGCACATAAGTGCGCTGGAAGCTGGGGACACTGCCCAGAGGGTACAGTTGTCCCACTAGGGGCTGTGCTATGAGAGCAGTACCTGGCATTCTTGTTGGCATCGGCCCGCAGCATCTTCACAGCCACTAGAACGGGGCAGTTGGGGCTGGCATCCAAGCCCTCCAGGGTGAATTCCTTGTCTGCAAACTTCTCCATCCCCTCCACCTCACAGAGATGAACCTGGGAAAGGGGCCACAAATAGGCATCACCTCCAGCACTGGTCTCCTTTGGTCACCACAAGGACCAGCTCCATCTATCCCAGCCCACGGAGGCTTTGTGCCTGCCAGCTCCAGCTCACCTCCCCAAACTGGCCCTCTCCTAGTTTCTCCTTGAAGGTCAGCAGCTTCCTGGGGAACTCCTCGACAGCCACATCCTTGCCAGACAGCAGGTCCATGGTGAGGGCTGGCACCGAGTAAGTGTTGCCACCCGTGACGCCCTGCAGGTTCACAATCTCAGCCTCGGCGTAATGCGGGACACCCTCGGGGCCACTGGCTGGGGACGGCTTCACAAGGCCACTGCAGCCTGGGGAGACAGTGGGGACGATCCTGCCATGGGCGTGCAGCCCACAGGACATTGGGCAGATCCCACCCAGCACTATGCCCATCACACTGCAGCACTGCAGTGAGTCCAGGAGGATCTCCCATTCCTTACCTGTATCCTCCTCACCCGCCGTGAACTCAGGCAGCTTCCGAATCAGGCGTGAGGGCTCCTGGTAATCCGGACCCAAGGGAAATATGCGGTCATAGGTGGAATTGGACTCGTGCTCGCTGGAGGAGGAGGAGCGATTGTGGTTGAACATGCTGGATTCACTGGGCAGGGAGAGGCTGACGGTCATCTCATCATCCAGCATCCTCCGTGATGCCTGTGGGAGTGGGTGAAGGAGGAAAGAGCTGGGATAGGATCCCGGTGCATGCTATCCCCTGGGGTCCCCTGGGCTCTGTACACTCTGTCCCAACAACAGATCCCGTCACCACAGCCATGGCTAACCCTGAGCCCATGCTCAGAGCCCCTCTCTTGTGTCCTGTCCCATAATGGTGGAACTGGGGAGGGTGCGTGTGCTTGCATACCCCCTCAGCATGTCCCCCTCTGTCATCTGGCCCAATGGAGAAGCATTTGGAATGGTCACCTCAACTAGCTGGGGGTGGCATAGAGGCCCTGCAGCTGTCCCATGTGCACTCACCTTCTCCAGCATCTTCTGCCAGAACTGCCGCCACAGAATGATGACTATGATGGCCACCAGGATGAAGATGATTGCCACCAGGCACCCGATCAGGATGCGTGTGTTGCTGTCATCCATCTTGAGTGTGGGGTCTGGCAGGAGGGGACAATACACGCTTGGTCACACTGGGGTGAGGGGACAAACCCTCCACCTTTTTCTCCATCGGATGAGGCAGATCTTCCCCTTTTGGAGCCTCTGTGCATCTTCCCAAGAGAAGGTGACCCCTGCCTCCACCAGGTTTGGTGCAAGTTGCTTTTTGGTGCCTTACCGTATGTGGTGGGGGCCATGGGCATCTCCGGGGGAACTGCTGAGTTGTTGTACATGGCTGCATCTGGCAAGAGAGAAGAGAAGATTGTCAAGGATGGGTTGGATATTAGGAAAAATTCCTTCTCTGAAATAGTGGTGAGGCATTGGCACAGGCTGCTCGGGGTGGAGGTGTTCAAGAACCACCTGCATCTGAGATGTGGCACTGAAGGACATGGTTTAGTTGGCACACTTGGGTGGTTGGACTAGCTGATCTTAGAGGTCTTTTCCAACCGTTCTAAGGACAGGAACAACAAGCACCCCGCAGCCCTGCTTTCCCCATGAGCCCCAGGAGGACCCTGCGAGGCAGTGGTACCCGACTGGAAGGTGATCTCGCTGAACATCATCCAGGTATCAGCAAAGTAGTACTGGCACTTGATGGCACTGGCCATGCGGTGCAGCAGGGGCACGGTGACGAAGCGGGCACTGGGGTTGACATCGTCCAGTACCAGCACCGAGGAGATGGCGTTGGGCTCCCACTCGCTGGCGTCGGATCGGAAATAGCACTGCACCTCCTTGAAGATCTTCACCCCTTTGGCGAACATGTTGTTGCAGTGCACCTGTGGAGCAACCCGTCAGCGTGGCACACGGAGGGGACAGGGACAGGGAGCGCGGGGCATGCGGACCTTCATTGTGGTGAAGTTCCTGATGCGGTCGAACTCGAAGGTGATCTCCACGTAGCCGCCGGCAGTGCTCTCATTGCGCCAGCCCACATAGTCATAGCCTGGCCACACGTGGTACTCGTGGGTCTGTGTGAAGTCATCCAGCCCCGACACGCCATCTGTCAGCTGGCCCAGGCCCTCCGTCATGCTGGCGTGGGACAGGGGCACTCTGTGAGCCATACCTTTACTCCCACCAGGTGAGCTCTACCATGAGACCCTCTGATTCCTGCCCAAGACTCTGGTCCTCACCTGTACCCGAAGGCCCCATCATACACAGAGTCGTTCAGGTAAATGATGGTACCGCTGGGTAGGACGAGCTGCTGCCCGGCCGGAGCGCTGTAGGACACCAGCCCGTCTGTGGGGAAGAGACAGTAAGCCCAGCCCCAGTAGGTGGATGGACAGACAGACAGACAGGCACCCACCAAGCCATGCACAGCCGTACAGCTCCACGCGCAGGCACACGTTCATGGAGTGGTCGGTGACAGGGATGAAACGGACGAAGCGCGCAATGAGCGGTGGCTCCAGGTCCTTGAGGACGATGTCGTAGGGGTTGGAGTTCCCATCCAGGACCTAGGGGACAGAACCCAGTGGGCAAAACGAGGTGCTGAGGCATGGGGTGGGCCATGCCCTGCAGCCTCCTCACCTGCTTCCCATGCCGGTTCCGCCAAGAGATCCAGCGGGTGCCATCCCGGCTGTAGTTGATCTTGTACATAGGGGCAAACTCGTTGCCGTGCCCCCCAGCGTGACGGCCCTGGGTGCCCACCAGGGTGATGAAGTGCAGGGCACGCAGGTCGATCTGCAGGAACTCCTTCAAGTCGTCAGGCTCTACTGGGATCTCGGGGCACCAGGCACCATCACCCTCCTCCGAGTCCAGCCTGAGATGGCATGGGGAGGGCTCAGAGGTGGCCACTGTCAACCTCATGCCCCAGCAGATCCTGCCGTTCTCAGCCCTCCCTGCCCATGACCACACTCACCGTCCATACTTGGCAGCCGTGGACTCAGACCATTGGCTGGAGGCTGAGATGTCCTCATCGGGGATGTGCCCACCTGACATTCCCAGGGGGTACCGGCACACAGCTGCCAAAAAGCACATAAGCACTGGTGGGAGAGGCCTCCATCCAGACTCTACTCACCCCAAATTCCACTTGCAGCCCCCTGCTCTTGGCCATGCTGCTCCCTGGCCTACATATCGGTCAAAGACAGGTGCTCACCCACCCGCCTGCCTCGAAGGGAGTGGAAAAGTACCAGGATGGGCGGGTGGGCTGCATCCCCTGTGCAGCACTACATCCACACCACTCCCAAGGGGTTGTTATTTCACACCTGGCTGCCAGGAGTGCTGCTGAAAGGCCACTTGTCTGGCCCTGTTTACCATCTCTCTGCCAGCTCCAGCCCGCAGCGCCCCCCCCGCAACCAGAGGGCATGGAGCAGTGCAGAGCTGGGCAATGCCAAGCCCCAGTGGAGCACACTGTGGTCTCATGTGGAGGGGTGGGCACAGAGTGGTGTGTGCCTCCCTGCACAACTTGGCACGCACTGCAAGGCAGCCCACTGAATTCCCAAACTGTAAACCTGGCTGAGGGGGCCAGGCATACCCCGTGGCCCTACCAGAGGCTGTGCCCCAGCCCCGTAGCCTCTGGCTGCTGCCCAGCTTCCACTTACCGGGGTTGACCTGGGCTCTGGCTGCCAGCAGGCTGCACAGCAGCAGCAGCAGTAGCAGCAGCAGCAGGGCAGCTCTGGGCAGGGCCGGCATGGCGAGAGTCCTGCAGAGACACGACCAGAGGGTCACAGCACTGCTGCTGGGATGGACTGAACATCCCCTGCAATCAGAGGCACCCCGATGCCATAACCCCAATGCCAATAGGGCCATGAGAGCCACATGAAGCCTCCAGCAGCCCAGTTCAGGACTGGCACAGTCCTGAACCCAAAGGCAGAAGCACCAGGAATGGCCATAAAAGCAAGGCATTGCACAACCTGATCTTGTATGGCAGCAGTATCACATTGCAGAGCATAGTTTCCTTGCCTTCTGGCTCCGAGAGATAATAACAGGTAATTGCCTGAGATTTATAGGGTATTTACTGAGATGGTTCTCGTGGTAGAGCCGAGCTTGGCACTGCTGGAACAGAGGCAGGATGCAGCGAGCACAGCCCGTGTGCTAAGGGAGAGTTCCACAGCAGCATAAACACAACCCCTGACTTACAGCAATCCTTTCTTTCCCTTTTCTTCTCTCCCTTTTGGAAAAGCACGTATGTTGTTGCCCTTTTTCCTGCTGACGGCTCGGAAAATGCAGGGAGCGGGCTGAGCTGCCAGCCTGGAGCTTTGACCACACGGCTCCAGGCGAGTGCAAGGCTCCCGGTGGTGATGGCCAACTCCTCCAACGCTAAAATCTCAATTTCCTTCTGCATTCCAAGGGACATCTGCAGACATTTTTCCCACTATTCTTTCAGGCTGAGTAAACCCTGTCAGCATCAGGGGACCAGATGCTGCTGTCTCTGAAGGCGCTGGGTTTCTATTTGGGCAGACACAGAAAGTGCTGGCGGTCCCACCAGGGGCAGCAGCAGGACGGTGGCACAGGCAGAGGTACCGAGCAGCTGGAAATGGGTTTTGTTCCACCACTCTGACAAAAGTGACCACTCTGTCTGAACAGCTTTGCTGAAGTTTTCTGACCGTTGGAAATTTTTACTGCACAGCGTATTTGGAGTTCCTCCCTGGCACCTTCTGCTGCTTCTGAGCTTCCCTCTTCCGCTTCAGTTTTATTTATTTATTTTTCCTTTTTTTTTTTTTTTTCTTCCCCTCTTCTTCTACTGAAATTAGCAGCAAAAAAAAGTAAATGAAAGCAAGTGAAGCTTGGTGATGACCCTGTGGGCTTTCTGAGCGCACTGCTCCAGGGGAAGGAGGCACAGAGGCTGTGCCAGGAGCTGGATCCCATCTCCCCCAGAATGGCCATGACGCGCCGAGCGCAGGGCTGGTGGTGTTTGGGTGGGGGTCTGGAGCTGACACTACAGCCCCCAGCATGCTGCACCGCCAGCACAGCCTATGCAGAACAGCACAGCATGCCGGGACCCTTTCCTCACAGAAAATGTCGCTTTGGACCTTGGTTGGGCCAGGGGCAGCCCTGTCTTCTGGATCCACAATGTCTCCCCAACCACAGGCTCAGCAGGGACATCCCAGCGGCACAATGTGAGTATCAGCCGCATCCCCGTGGCTGCCCAGAGGGACTCCAACGGCACAGCTCTGGGGCAGTGGGTGCAGACGTGGCCCTTGGCGCTGCACCCCAAACGGGCCCCCAGCAGCTGAAAGCTGTAGCTCTCCTCCCGCTCCGTGCCACGGCACACAGCCACGCGGCATCATCTCGCCATGGCGCATGGCATCGCCCCGCCACTGCGCATGGCATCACCCTTCCATGGCACACAGCCACACAGCCCTGGCATGGGGAGCCACGAGCGGGTCCCCAGCGCTGGGATTGGGAAAGGGTGCTTGGGGGCACCCAAGCGGCATCCCTGTGTCCCTCACAGCCATGGGGACACGTGTGCCTGGATGGGGACCACAGAGACAGCGGGGCACCACGGCCGTTCAGCACCGCCACCAGACACACGCTCCGCGCCCAGCCCCAACACACAGCGTCCAAACAGAGCACAGACCCCTCTTCCTCCTGAAGCCCCCAGACTGAGGCTGGACACCTCCCATTCACCCCAAGGGACTCACCGGAGCAGGATAGGGATGGTGGGAGGCGGGCTGCTCGCCCCTCGCCCGGGCGGCGGGAGCCAGGCGAGGAGCGAACTTCCCCGGGCTGATGCAAGATGCCTCTGCGAGCCCGCTCACATTCTGCGGATTCCTGGGAGCCGGCCAGAAATCCCACAATCCTACATCTCGCACATTTGGTTTCAATTAGGGAGCGGAGAGGGGGAGCCGCTCACCAATCCGGGCTGGCTTTTCGGCGGAGGTTATTTTCCTCGACCCGAGGGAATGTGTGCAAAGCTATAATTTACAGCAAAACCCATTCATAGAGCGGGAGAAAAAATAAAAAAATACCCGTGGTTGGGGAGGGAGCTTAAAGCAATAGGCAGAGCTCTCCTTTCCGGCACTCACCCCACAGCAGTGGGATGTGTGCGGGGCCTTGCTGCGACCCTCCTGCGCCCTATGGGGACCCATGGGGCTCCCCAGAGTGGGTGGTGGAGCAGTTCCCTGAGACCCCACTCTAGTTATATGTAGGTGCCACCTCACTACAGGCCCTGGGCAGCGCATGGCTCAGGGGTCCCGTGGCACCCATACCCTGCACAGGGCACAGCAGGAGCTGGCAGCTCTGCAGGCTGCGTGCTGAAGTAGGGCTCTGACATCATTTCCAGGCAGCTGCTTGGCACTGTGGTTGGCTGACAATGCAACACAGCATGGAGAAAATAATAATATTGGGTTTTAATCATGCTTTGTGCAATAGTGTCAGGCTGTGGCAACATGCTGGAGCCCCTTGTCTCCCATTGCCAGACCCAGTGCTGCAACCCCCTGGGGGCAGTGCTACCCTTGTGCCCACCACCCCTACGTGCCCGCCAGCACAGCCACCCCACACCTTCTGCTACCCAGAGTCAGCGCTCACATAACTTGGCAGCGGACAGCACTGCTCCATCCCAGGACCCGATGCAGAAGTGTTGGTGTGCAAACAGCCCAGCAGCCAAGGCAAACACCAGCAGCCCCCACCTCCCTGCAGTACCCCAGCACACCCTGAAAACTCTCTTTTGGGACACGGGCATCCCCAGGACTACCCTGCAGCCACCCCAGCCTGGTGCCCAGAGGGACTGCAACAACAGTGGCACACAGTCACCGCCGCACAACACCAGGTGGCAGCCAGGAAGGACACAGAGGTTTAATGGGGCAATTCCAGTTGTGCAATGTACAAAGTATGAGCAAAAAGGGGGTGGGCCACAACAAGGATCCTATAAAAAAAATAGCCACGTTGCTTCAAGAAAAATAAAAATCCAGGGTTAACCCCAGCCCTGTACCATAAAACCCCTCTGCAGGTACACTGAGCACTGGTATGTACAGGTCTACAGATACACACCCACAGTGCAAAGAGCAGCACCGCCTCTGTGCTTCACAGCAGGGGCATCCACCAAGTGTTTGGTTTTTAAATTAAAACATAAATAGAAGCAGACAACACGTCGGAGCCAGGCACAGCTGCAGCATGTCCAAGCACGGCTGGGTCCCAGCGCTGCCTACATGCCGTTGTGCACCAGCTCGTGGGTCCCGTCCTCATCGATGACCAAAGGTGCACGGAACTCCCTCTCCTTCACCAGCTCCTCCAGACCCTAGTGGAGCAGAAAGCAACCTGTTAGGCGGGGGGAGGAGGGTGGGCACTGCCCCACGGCAGAGCCATACTTACCTCTCCACCATAGGAGACAAGGGGGGAGATCTCACACTGGATGGGCACGTCGCTGGCGTCCTTCAGACTGCAGAGAGAACCCATTATCAGCCCCCCACAGGCAACTGGGGGCTGGGGGCTGGTGCTGGCAGGCTGCTGGCACATGGCCCCCCGGTTAGCAAAGCACTGTGTGCTCCCCAAGTAGGCGTGAGCTGTGGTTTAGATAGGGGCAGCAGCTAGAAGAGAACTCAAGGCACAGTTTAAAGAAGAATCTCTGTGTGCACTACAGCAGCACCATGCCCCCAGCCCTCTGCCCCACTGCATCTGACGCTCCCTTTTCCTGCACCCTGCTGCCATGGGGATTGCCCCAGCCACTGCAAGAACACCCCTGGATGCCCCTTCCTGGACACTGATGGCACAGCAGCGCATGGGGTCCTGGTGCCTGTGTCCTCCTTTAGGTCTGACTGCTTTAATCAATAAGTAGCATTAAAAAACATTCAGTATTGAAGAAAAAAAAGCGGAACTGCCGCTATCTGCAGCTGTTATCCTACATTCTAACTGCACGATGGCATCTATAAGCCTGGCAGCACCCAGAGTTCTGAATTAGAAACCAAGTACACGAGTGCATCCATCAAAAGGCAGCAGTGCAGTGTCTATGAAGGGGATGGAACGCAAGCAGTGGGAGTGCCCTCCAACCCTATGCATCCTTCTGAGATAAGCCCAGTGCCTGGAGCACAGATATCTCCGTGCCTGCAGAGCATGCTGCTATTAGAGCAATAATTTTAACACCTCTCTATGCTTCCCATGCTTGTAAATCATAGAATGGTCTGAGTTGAAAAGGACCACAATGATCATCTAGTTTCAACGCTACTGCTACATGCAGGGTTGCCAACCACTAGACCAGGCTGCCCAGAGCCACATCCAGCCTGGCCATGAATGCCTCCAGGGATGGGGCACCTACATGTCCCTTTCGCTATCGGCTCTGCTGATGTCAGCTTGAATCCTGAGCCCAACAGCTGGAGTTCCCGAGCACAGCTGGCCATCCCCACTATGGCCAACACGTACTACATCAAAGCCTGCTCAGGGTGTGCAATGCCTTTCATCCCATTCCAGCAAGCGACTGCTGGGTGTCGGGCAGATCTTGGGAAACATCAGTCACCTCCCATGTCCTGGGGCTGCTCCCCACCACCATGGCAGGGACCAGCTCACCACAGCAGCACAGAACCCTTCACCTTTTCCCAAAGCCTCTGCGGAAAGGAGCACCAGGAAGGAAGTGCGCCACCACTCTCCTACAGCAAGACATGCCTGCAGGCAGCATGCGCCCGAGCCCCTGTTAGTACCTGGTCACCTCGCTCCGCCTGCAGCCCGTTAGTACCTACACCCAGCCCCGCCACCATGCAGCCCGGTGGCATGTATAGTTACTTGTCATTGACATCAGCTGGAGTGGCATCTGACCTTCCGTTTGTGATGCTACGTGGGAACAAAGAAGGGTTAAGAAGGATGGGAAAGCCGGACACCCGACTCGCTCTGCTCAGTGCCATCTCCAACCAGCGGCAGCAGTCTCTTGGCCAAGGGGTGCTGCAGTCTGCTGGCAGCAGCGCTGAGTGCAGGAGAACCGGCACCAGGAAGGTTGGGGGCTGCCCGATGTCCTACAGCCAGCCCAGGGGGATGGAGGAGGCTCTGCTCTTCCAGGGAAGCAGAAGCTCACCGGGGGATGGCAGGGAGGCGTGTGCCATTCTCGTCCACGAAGTGTCCCCCTGCGTTGAGCACCCAGCGGTGGTGCAGGGACATCAGGGCGTGCCGTGCCGTGGTGGGGTTGTCCTTGCCGTTCTGGCTGTCTGCATTCTTCAGAGGAGAGAACTCATCCTCACGCAGAACCTCGTACACCACAAACTTCCTGGGGAGAAGAATAGGACATGGAGGGTCGGGTCTGCTCTTGGGGCATCCCAAGGACACATCCCTACCCGTGGCCCAGGGACAGACAGCCATACTTTGAGAACTGGAAGATGTCAAAGACAAACTTCTCCATCTTGATCCCATTGGGCTTCTCAGGCTGGATCAGCTGCCCCGTTTCAATATCCACATGTGGGATCTTCTTCTCAGCAACATGGTGCTGCAGCTGCGGCTCGTAGGTGCTGCAAGGGGCCAAGAGAGCGAGCCTAAGGCAGGCACGGGGACACCACGCCAGCCACGGCTCATCTCATCTGGAGGACCGGGTCCAAAATATGAAGCTGAGCCCGTACTTGACAACATCTTTCAGGAAGGAGGTGGTGAAGTAGTGGTTGGCGATGTTGCCAGCATTGAAAAGCAGCCGCCCATCTGGGCCCCGCTTCTGCGCGGTGTCCAGGGAGATTTCACTGTACTCCACCACCTGGTAGACACCATCCACACGGCACACCACGCCGACTGGCTCCGTGGGGTTGGTCTTCTCCACCACCTGCCCGGAGAAGGGCATCCGGGTTTACTTTCTCCTCCTGCCAGCCAGAGGGAGGGACCGCTTTCCCTTCCCAGCTCCAACAGCACCAAGGTCAGTGAGATCTACTGTCTGTTTGCCAGAGCCGAGCCCAAAGCAAACACAAATGCTCAGCACCTTTTGCTGTTAATCCAGCCTTTGAGCAAAGCTTTGGGTGTGCAACATCCCGCAGCTGACACGTGGAGCTGTGCTCAGTGTTAGCTGCACCCACTGCATGTGTGTCCAGGATGTCATAGCTGGAACGGGGCTGGGGAAGCCAGGGTAGGGGCAGCCTGAGAACCATACCTTAGCCCCGCAGTCCGCTCCCTTCTCCAGGCAGAACCCGATGAACCTGGGATCAGCCACCTTCACCAGTATGTTGTCCACACAGTAGACATGGACGCTCTGCACACCCCTCCGCTCCATGTCATCCACGATGCCGTGCACCCCCAGTGCCCGGTACAGACCCCCATTGCCATCTGGGGTGGGGAAGGAGCATTGGGCACAGCCATTTTGGGCCCTCCTCCTCGGCATGACCAAGAAGCGGGCTCGGAGGCTTCCCAGCCCCGTTACACCCCACCCCAGCCCTCCTGCCAAGCCGGCACCTCCCAGCCTGTGTCATTCACACACGTCACGGCACAGCCACTGCCTGCTCCCACGGGAGGGGCTGGGCTGGCTGACGGTGGGGAGCCCGGCTAGGGGAGTGGGGGACAGGCCGGGGTGCAGCACTGAACCCCTTGCACCTGCTCCCAGCCACGGACCTGGCGCCATGGCGACCTTGCCCTTCTCCTCCAGCAGGATCTTCCCATCGAAGCCCAGGGCGGGCAGCATGCCCTGCTGGAAGAAGATGACGTTCTCCTTCTTCAGGCCAAAGTAGCGATGCTTCTGGAAGAACTCCTTGGTGGACTCCATGGTCCGCCCGCTCGTCATGATGTACCTGTGGGGGAACATGGGGTCTGGCATCCTCACTCCACGAGGGACTTACAGAGCCAAGCCAATACAGCGGGCATCACCCACAATACGTCAGCCTGCAGGGAAGCGTCAGCCCAGGGAACGCACCGACCCACACGGGAGCACACCGGCCCACGGCAGCCCCGGATCGCTCACCAGGGGATGCTGCACGCCGTGCCGTGCCGCTCCTCCGCGAGCTGCTGCAGCCGCCGCAGGCGCTGGGCCTGCAGGTGGAAGAGGCTCTTTCGGGAGGGCAGCCCCACGTCGCACATGCCCTTGGGGTAGGGGACGCCCAGACGGGTGCCCTGCCCTCCGGCCAGCAGCAGCGCGCCCACTCGCCCCGCCGCGATCTCCGCCAGCCCTGCGCACGGGAGGGATGGGATATGCGTGGAGCTCCGCACGCCGGCCCCGCTCCGCGCCCCGTCGCTCCCCGCACCTACCGCGGCTCTCCCAGCCCGGCAGCAGGCGGCGGTCGCGGGAGGCGCTGCCCAGCACGTCCCGCGGTACCGGCTCCAGCCGCGCGTCCGGCCCCGCCGCCACCGTTCCGCCGGCGCCGCCGCCCCGCGCCCGGCGGAAGAAGCGGTTGATCTCGGCCACGTCCATGGCGCTCAGCTCGGCCGCCAGCGCCCGGCGCTCCGCCGCGCCCAGCTCCGGCCAGAAGCGCAGCACGTGGTCCTGCCCGCCCGCCGCCAGCCGCCGCCGCAGCCCCGCCACGTCCCCCTCGCCCGCCGCCTCCATCCCTCCGCACGGCGCCGCCGCCGCCGGCCGCCCCTTTTATAGCCTCCGCCGCCGCGCAGCCAATGGCGGGCGGAGGCGGAACCGCCCCGCGCGTCCTCACTGGCCCGCCCGCCTCGTGATGCCGCCAATCGGAGCCGGGGTCACGCGCAGCCCCCCGAACCTCGGCCAATGAGAGCAGCGATAGAGGGGTGGGGGGCGGGAGCGACGGGCCGCCATGGCAACGGGCGCCACGTCGGCGGAGCGTGCGGGCCCAGCGGGAAGAAAGCCGCGCGGCCCCGGGAGGGCGGCCCGCTCCGAGCGCACGGAGACCCAGTGCGGACCCAGCGGAAAGCGGGGCCGTCCCGCAGGCAGCCGGCCTCACCGGCCGCGCTCACAGCAGCTCGTGGCGCCACGCGCGTCATTTCGCAGGGGCCGCGCCCCCTCGCCGAGGAGCCGCCGTGAGGACGGGGCGGTTGCGCAACGCGGCCTGGCCCTCAGCCCCCGCTTACGGGCAGCCGTGAGGCACCGCTCCCGCAGGGAGCCGCAAATCCGGCGCGGTCCCGCCGCCTCCCGGCCCCGTCATGTGGATGACGCGCGAATGAAGCTGGCTGCACGCTGCCGTGTCTCCAAGCGTCATTTATTGATCATCGGGGAGGGAACGAGCGCACGGCCGCTCAGCGTGACGGGGTACAACGGCTCACACCTAACCCGGATGGAGAGCGAGGTCACGGATCCGGAGAGGGGGAGGAGGGGCTGCGCCGAGTGCTCGAGGAGGACGAGCCAAGGTGTGCCGTGCCGGCACCGTGCTGAGAGCAGCGGGGATGGAGCTGGAAATGAAGATGGGATCTGGCCGTGCCTCAAGCAGTGACCCAGAGTTACTCTCCCTGGATGTAATAAAGAGCTGGAAGCGCAAAGAACTTTATCTCTCACCCTGCTCGCACACATGCACGCACACAGCAGCTGAAACTGGCTGCTGGATTTCATTCCACCTTCGGCCCTCAGCTTTAAGAGCCAGGAAAAGCCCTGCACAGGGACACCGCTCACAGCTTTGCTGTCTCCAGAGACTTCACCTTTCATCCTTTTCCCTGAAGCAGGTTTCTCCCCAGATGATACCTTCTCCCAGCCACAATTTCCTCTCCAGACACTGCAAGAGCTCCACAGCTTGCACTGGGAACATGACCCCAGTGACAGCTGCAGCACCAGGGAAAGACCCAGCACTGTTGTGGAGAAGGACAGCTCATAGGAGGAAGCTCTACCTGCAGCACAGACCAAGAAACCTGCAAGCATCTGCGGGAAAACCTCATCACCTCACCCCTTCAGCAAGTAGTACTGTGAGACAAGGAGAGCCATGCCCATCCACAGCCAAACAGTCACTTTAGATCAAACCATCACGCACACTCAGGTACAATCTAGAGTTAAGGAACACAGGCTTTAGCAGGGCTGCAACTTATGCCAAACCACCAAGAGCTCACTGAGACACCAGGGTGAGTTTCAGAGCGTTCTTCTATCAAGCTACAGGCAGATGGTGACAGATAATGCTAAAATACTTCTGTTCTGAGGAATTTCTACACCTCCCTGCAGCCTGCAGGGAAAAGTCAGGGACTGGACCCAGTGACAGAGATCAGCATCTGCAGAGAAAAGTCAGGGACTGGATCCAGTGACAGCATCTTCAACTCCAGCCAGCAGGGAACAAAAAAAACCAACAGCCTTAGGTTTTTTGCTCGAATCAGCACTCAAGCCTGGTCTCATTGAGTGAGAAAATGTGTCGGCAGGAGTTTGCATCTTCAGATGTATGTAGTTCCTGGCACAGCTCTCACCTTTAACCAAAAATTCAAAGCCAACTGCCTGAAAAGGAGATAAGCTTGAAAGAGAGCAGAGCAGCTCCCAGCACTGGAGAGATGCACAGGTCCCACCATCGCTGAGAGCCTTCCATGCTACCATGGCTGACACTTAGCTGGGCAGATCCCTCAGCCCTGCCTCTGCCAGCTGAGGCACAACGCAGCCAGCTCTGTGCTGCTGACATAATGGCACTGAACCTGGGAATTCCTGGGCCAAAGTGCCGGTACCAATGGCCAAGCCTGCCAGAGACAGCAAAAACTCAGATCTGAGGAGGTCAGTTACTACCTAGCAACATTTGGAGCACTTGATACAAATTAAACACTGCTCTTCACATAGGAAAAAACCCTAATCCAACCATCATCTGGATCCTCCCAGACAATAAAGCTGCTTCACTGCAAGGACAGCTGAATTAAAAGCAATGAATCACACACCCCATCTAAGCAAAGCTGCTTTACAGCTACGTACACCAAAGTAGTATAATTCTGGGTACAGTCTGATCAGCAAATCATACCTTAAAACACACCGTGGGATTTTTATTCCTGGAAAATCTACCACCTCAAAGGCTACAGAAAATTCAGAGATTGGTCCTTTCTGGGTAAGTTTGGCAAGGGCTGTAGTAGACAGGCCTCCACGCCAGCACAGAGACTAGGGAAACGCTACAGATGTTGGTTCTTCCAACACACTGCACACATGCACACACAGGGCAAAAATCAGGAGGACCATTTAAGTGCAGGATTCCAGCAAGTCCAGCATCAGCAAGATGCAAGAAGTAAACTGCAAGGAAGTAAACTGCAAGGTAATTCAGGTATTATTAACTGCCAGAGACAGTTTTGGGCAGCTGCCTTCAAGTATTCCAGCTGGAGAAAAGAATTCAGGAGGGTTTGTGATAGGAGGGCTCTCCTCATCACTAACCTGGTACCAGGGCTGCACGCTGGAATATGCTATTCCCCTCTGTGCAGGGCTGTCTGTCCCTGCACACAGACATGGGTCTGTGTGCCCCTGAGAAGCAACCATCTGGCTGCTCCATGCTAGCAGCTGCTCTAGGGATCTTTTGCCTGTGCATTAAAGCCACATGAGCAGAGAGGGGAGTGGTGATGCTGCTCACCCAGGTTCTTTCTCCAGAAGCCTGTGGCTGTTGTCCCTGACACTGGGAAAGACATCAATCTGGCCAGTTAAGAGTCATTACTGACCAAGCCCTTTCCAAACAGGATCTCAGATTGCCTCAGGCCCTTTGTGCAACCTATTAAGGACCAAAAGTGTCAGTGCTTCTAATCTACAACAAGTCTAGTGGGTTAACGCAAAAACAAAATGCACAACACAGAAAAGCCAAGCGTGGAACCTACAACAGACAAATACATTATTTCTTGTAAGACTCTCAGGCAGAAGTCCTGCAGACACACAAAGAATACTGCACACCCCTTTCCAAAAACATCACCTGAAGACACTTGCATATTACAGATGATTTGGCATCAGAGCTCAGAGCGTCAGTGCCAGCACAGGGTGCAGGCTAGAAGGATGACTCCATGTGACAGTTTTCACATCACCTCAGGCTACAAAGTGCTTACAGGTTGTGTTGGGACTGAGGCTGGCACTGCTCTGACGACATTTAACCACACCCAGTCAGTCCCTGCCTATCCCACACACACAAGTTCAGCTCAGCCATCCCTCGCTCCCCGAGCCCAGCATGCCATCTGTGCCAGGTGAGACATGCGGCTCTTCTCAGATCACCAGTCAGTGACAGGGTAGCACTGCAGGCTCAGCAGGTACCATTTTCCTGCTTCCTTCCTTTTGCTCTAAGGGAAGTGGAGACTCAAAGTCTTCCCAATACAATCTTGAGAGGATAAGAATGGTGCTTCTGCTCGATTCACCACAAACAGCAAGGCAGGGAAGCCTTCTTCCTCCCCATTAGAGGAGAGCACAGGTATCATAGGAAAGCTTAATAAAGAAATCCTCTCTGCAGAGCAAAACCAGGCTAAGGCCAGGACATTCAGTGGTCTCACTTCCATCATTTGAAAGTGCTTGCTGAGACCTGCTCTGCCTGCAAGGCTCCCGCAGCCACCTTCCAGTCACCGCAGTGCCCGCAGGGGCAGGCAAAGCCAAACATCCAATGTAAACAAGCAAGCACTACACACACATACACACACACAAGCACACGCTTAAAGCCATCCAGGCCTCCTCTGCACATCACAAAGCAGCAGTAAAGGTTTCAAAGCCCGTTTCAGTCCTTTGCATCTCTCCTTTACAGATGACTCAGAAGCAGGGCTAGGAAGCTCTTTTGTACATTCAACTGTAAAATACGTGAGGAAGAGGAGTGAGACAACTCTCCTGATTGTTGCTACTGCCTACAGCAAGTTTTGGTACAGATATCCTCTCTTATAGGCACTCAGTGGGTAAAACGTAGCCACAACAAACTTGCCATCAAAAATCTTTCCAGTCAGCATTTTTTGGGCAGCTTTGGAATCACCAGCATTTGCATATTCAACAAAGACCTGAAAAAGAGAGAGGAAAAGTAATGCCCCTGGGGCACCATGCCACCTGCCCCCCTCCCAACTCTGCAACTGAGAAAACAGTCTCTAAGCAAATTTTTCCCCCTCCATCTGTGGAGGAATCCAAGGCAGTGGAGCTAAAAAGGAAGAAGATGCACCTCTGAGCTGCAATTTCAATTCTCACTCCTCATTTCTGCAGACAGTGTGTTTTGTAAGGTGGGAGAAATTATGGTAATGCTCTGCATCCTCAACACTTCCTCTCCTACGCATTGGTTTCTTTCATTCTCTCCCATATTCCAGACCCTCTCCTAAAGCTGTTTTTGGGGTCCTCTCAGGTTAGGGAACTCTGCATATCTGGGAAGGAACGTGTGCTGTCCTTCAAGACAACCAGTTATTTTTAGCACTGTTGCCAGTCAGGAGCTGAGAAAGCAGTCCTGCAGCACACAGAGTGACCATGAGAATGAATGCACAGCTTCTTCCCTCCATTGACTTACTTGGCCTTTACCAGGATTTTCCTTTGGAATAAGCAAGGAAACCACTGGTCCATATTTCTGACACTCCTCCCTTATGTCTTCCAGGATATCTGAAAAGGAAAGAGCTGGCTGTCTTTCACTTTGCAAACTAGAATGTGCTAAGAAACAACCAAAGGCTAAATGAACACATCCAGAACTTCCAGTCAACACAATCTTTTCCTCTCCAATTTAAAATCAATGATCAAGAATTCCCACCACAGAAATTGATATTGCTCAACAGCCACATATAACAAGAGAGTGTCTGAACTGAGCCCCAGTCACAGACGTGCAGGCAGGGAATCCTTGAGAACAGACAGTACTTCTCCTTGCACGTGAAGCCTGGCCTTCCAGTAGCTAAATCGTTCAGAATTTGTGACTTATTTTTGGTTATGGCACTTGGAGGAAGGGATCTAAAGTAGCTGCTACAAAGCAGTCTTTATGTGAGCGGAACACAGCCTTTTAAACTTCTATCCCCTGAGATCTCTAGCTTGTGCCCACTCACTGGGATTGGAAAGCAAGCAGAAAAGTAAATTCCACAAGCATGCCTTGTTACCTATCAAGTATAGCTTTGTTACAGTTTAAGAACTCAATTTATTTCAGTTCTCTTATGAGATCTTGGGTAAGTCAACCAGTAAACTATTGAGGATCCTGCTCCTGGGCTCCACAGCATCCTGTGCACGTTCTGCAGAAGCTCAGAGCCACAAACACATTACAGGTTCTGTAAGCACTTCAACAGATAGGAAATTTTTTTTATACCTGGGATTCTTTAAGAATTCCTATAAGCTCTGCATTCTGGCTCAATCTTTCAGTCTTAGCCTACTTTTTGTTGGCACAGCTGACCCTTTTGGTATCAGAGCTCAGCTGAGAAGCTCATTATTCTTGCGCCTGTTAATTGCTCCTCTGGTTGCTCTCTCATCACCAAATCCAAACAAAACAGTTAAGAGGACATTGCTACGTGGGAAATGCAGAGCACACATACCAACCTTCATATTCTTCTTCACTCTGCAGAGAAGCATCGCTTAGAACATTCAGCAGCCTCAGCACAGGTGTGGGGAGCATCACCAAATCTTCAATATGGGGAGCTGTTTGACACCCACAGAGTTAGAGAAAACAAAAGAAATCAAAGGAGCACAAAGACAAAGCTGATTCAACATGCACTCCTGTCATACACAAGAACTGGCTGCTCTTTGCAATACAGCGTTGCTTCCATCTATTATTACCTGCACTTACACAGACAATGTATTTTCCCCGTTTCCAACATATCTGCCTGTGCACAGATAGATTCTCCCAAAGGATTCAGTACAGTCTGCAATTATACTGAGGCCAGCACTTGAAACTGCTTTTGAAATTACCAAGCTAACAGCAATTAAGACTAGCATTGTGCCTGCTTAGCTCAGATTTAGAACTTGATGAGACCTCAAGGGCTATGATAGTTGAGCAAACTACCCCTTATATACAGCAATGAGAGAAGATGAAAGAACTATTCTGCAACCTGCTCCTCCTGTTACTGGTACCAGACAAGCTAGAAACAAGCCAGACAGCTTGTATAACTTCAGTTCTTAAGCTATGCTAAGGCACAAGGCTCAGCTGATTCTACACTATATTCAAGTTCTTCCCTTAACATCTTCAAAATCCAAATGCAACATGTTGAAGACCTGCACACGATCTTGCAGCAGAAAAAGGGAAAATGATGAATTACATCAAGCAGTGCTAACAAGTTCAGGCCACATAATGAAGGTGAGATCCTGTGAACAACTTTACAGGAGCAGAAATCAAGAGAAGGGAGACAAACAAACACCTACAACTCAGAGCCTGACAAATGCATTTCTTGCAATACTTTTCTGTCCTAGGGTGTACTTTTTGCCTAGCAGCAATGCTCCTATTCAGTTTCAGATGATACCAACCACACTGACAACACAGCATGCTGCGGTCTACAAGCAATTCAGGAAAGGAGCTGAGGGATTGGGAAGTAAAGACTTGGCTGTAAATGACAAGGAAAGCCATTCTCAGCTGTCTTTGCTCTAAACAGAACAGCTGTGTCCAAGTGAAAGGTAACAACGGATCATATTCTGCCTTCGTAGGAAAGCAACTGTAAATGCTTCTTTGTGCAGACATGCTTACGTATAACCTGGGCAAAGACAACCAACAACTAAGAAAAATTGAAGCTGTTGTATAATCTTGTAGCACTAACCACAGAAGCACCTTCCCAGTACAAACAGGTACAGTTTAAGGCCTGTGTGTTCAAAATGAGACCAGAAAGCAATGCCAATATACTATTCCCTCTGCTCTAAAGCAAGTCTGGCAGAAAGGTTCAACTCCTTTTATGGAAGGTGGCTTTGATTACAACAGTCACGGTTTCCGAAATGCGAGAGAAGTTTTAAAACAGGAATGAGTTTGTTACTTCTGCTCAATATGCAGAGACCCCACCATCTAAACGCAACCTCAGAAGATGCAATATTTAACAGCTTTCACTGCAAGCTACAGCAAGTAGCTTAGGAAAAGTAGGGCTCCGATTTAAGGGAAAATGCTAGCCCATCAAGAAGCTGGATGCATTGATTTATGCTGCAGAAAAGATGGACGTGGAGCTTTTCACCAGTGCTCCTGAGAGCAGGGAAGCTCTGAACAGTGCTACCGTATTGCTTTTGGAACATGAAATGCAGAGGGGTATGAGCCTGAACAGGACTGTCCCAGCCCATCTTTTGCTGACAGCCTGCAACCCACACAGGGAGGGTCCTGGGGATACACCACCTTTTTTCTCTATTGAAGAGAAATCTTCAGATCAAAGAGAGGTGGCATCTGTCTGACCTGCCACATGGACACCACAAAAGGCAGGCCCTGACTTGCTCCCTGCTTTCCAGGGCCAAGATGGGCTCCAGCACTGTGAGAACACATTGGGACTGCTCAGCCTGCAAAGAGGAGGCAGCAGCAGATGCGACCACCAGCTATTGCTCATATTCCTGGCTTCTGACCTGGGAATCTGTTAGCATAGTAAAATCCATCCACCTACCATAAATAGCATTGCACGCTTCAAAAGCACCTTAATGGTCATAATTCCAGTTAAGTACCTTGGTTATTTCTGTCCCCTTAGTTGAATAAGGCTGTCAGTGCATTCTCAGTCAGTTAAACCTGAGCAGAATCTACTGGGAAGGAAAAGTGACAGCCCACACATCCACTGGGACAGAGCAGTGCTGAGAGCAAGGACAGCACTTGACCTGCCTGCTGCAGTACCAGAGGTCTGACAAGTGCCACAAAACCAGCAGCAATGAGGACAAGACAGGAAACAAATGCACAACCATGTGAGCAAAGACAACGTGCACAGCTTACCAAAGGGAATGCTGAAGAATGGGCTGCACAAAGCCTTTTCAGCAGAGGCTCGCTTGCCTTGGTCACAATGAAGCATGCTGGAAGAGAAAAGACATCCTTATGCTCTTGCATTCAACATTCTTTCATCAACAAATTCAATTTGGGCTAGAAGGCAGTACTGAGGAATATCCTATCTTTAGGGCACTTATGGTACAAAAAGAACAGTCAAGAGCACGTCTTCCAATTCACAGCTTAATCACACCAGAAGGATTCCTTGAGAGCATCTGCAAAGCATAATACAAGAGGTGTTGCTCTGAGATGCATTTCAACACCAAGTTAAGGAAGTTTCTCACTTACAGGTTTACAATGAACACTATATGTTCCAGCTTCACCTCTCCAAGCTATTCCACCCTTGTCTCAGACATACATACATCTACAGTCACACAAAAATGACTGCATTCCAAGGAGCTCCCACATCTTGTCACAAATGGGATTCAAAGCAGCTAATAACCCAGGGCTTGCCTGAGAGCATCCCCAACTGAACTTGAGAAGTGGCTCTCTGCCAAGATGTGGCTTCATACACTCTGCAGCTTCAAAGAACTGTAACAAGTCAGGAAGATCTCTTCTGCAGACCTCTCAGCACAGAGTTGCACAAATACATTTGAATCCTGTCTGCCCCTTTTTTGTTTCTCACAGTAGTCCGCCTAAAGCAGCAAAGTTTTCACTGCACTGTTACTTTTCCAGTTTTATCCAAATACAGACTCACTGGTGTGAAGTGTGAAGTGCTGACACAGATAATGCTTGCACTTGTTACTAGCACAGTGACAAGGGCATTTAATAATAAAGAAAAAGTGGTGGGAGTAGGCTTTAAGTTGCCAAGAGCGAGGCACAAGACTTCACAGGACACATCTTTAAGCAACATTTCATAAAATGCAGTAAAGGTACCTTTTAATAAGGTCTCTGAGGTGATAAGCTGGAATGGCTGAATTAACCACCCCTTCACTGGCAAAAATGCGATCAATGATGGCAGAACTGTTTGTCTGAAAAGAAGCAGCAGCAGTCATTAGGGATGAAAGCAAATAACAGTGCAAAGCTTGCAATAACCTAGGTTCTGGGAGAGCTGGGTTAAGCATCGTTTTCTGAACTGGATGCAGAGGGCTCCGACACTCTGGTGTTACACTAGAGATCCCTGATGCTGCAGGCTCACCTCAGATTGAGTCATTTGCCCACGTGAAAGCTGGAAAGCGTCATGTGTACACAGATTTGTTCTCACTGAGAACCTTATGATGTTGAAAGGATACTGTTACTGGGAAGGGAAGCAGGAAACAAAGTTATTCACAGAAAGGAGAGGACAGAATCCGGCTCAAGGCTCATAATACAGAGCCTTCCTCTTGTTTTCTCAGGATAAAGACGTAGGAGAAAAAAATCCCACATTAGAGCTAACACAGAATCACAGAAACACACAGGCTGGAAGGGACCTCTGGAGATTGCCTAGTCCAACCCTCCTGCACAAGTGGGCTCCCTACAGCAGGTTAGGCTAGAAAGGGTCCAGAGTTAGACTTTATGGTAGAAACAGCAAATAATTGTTGAGCAGCATGGTGCTGCTAAACTAGTCACCACCTAGCTATTTCATTCTTCCATCTGTGCAACACTACAGTCAGAAAAATTCACCTCACAGCTCGTGAGGAGAGACAGGCTCTAGAAACAGAGTCCTGGAGCTGTGCAATTTCAGTAGGCTGAGCACAGACAGTGTTCAGACAGTCCTACAGAGCCCAGAGGTCTTTAAGGCTTTGAAATCTTAATTCCCAGGTCAATAGGATTATAGAAACATCAAGGAAATACTTTCTAGTTGCCAGGTGCTACCTTACAAATCCAAGGTACAAATAAGCAGGAGGAGAACTCGTTTGGTGTAAGCCAGCAGCAGTTCTTGCTCACCTTCCATTCCTGAGATTGGACTGTATGTTTCAGTTTCATTCCTGAGAACATTTCCAGTAAAACGATTCCCAGACTCCACAGATCCACAGCAGAGGTACACTCCGTCTCACTCTGGAGCCCTGCCTGTGCTAGGCAGTTCTGCAGTTCTGCCTCTGGAGCCCGATACCCGTCTGTTTGAATATATTTCACATCCTACAAAAGACCAAGCAAACACATGAAGTTAATTCCACAGATACAAGTGCTCTACTCTCAAATGAGTTTACAGATGGGTCACCAAAATACTGTTGCTAAATTTACTGAAAGCATAGTACAGTCAGTACTGTGTGGTCAGAAGGCAGCTCAACCTGATGCACTGCTGTGTTGATGATGGGAAAAAGAACACAAAACAGTAAGACTACCTGGAAGAGAAAACACCCCCCAGCAACACAGCAGTCATCCCACTAACACCTGAGCTCTCTGAATTACAGCACTGCTAGGAGAAAGAAGCTGGATGTCACATTGCATGTACAGAGGACATTGGAAGTTTCAGAATAAGGGTGGATGGAACATACAAAATGTGCTCCATGTACCAGAGCACAAGCAGCTCAGTCTGAACAGTGAGGATCAGTAACAGCCTTCATTATTTAAGCAACGATGATCCCCAGAACAAAATATTAGAAGGATGAAGCAGGCATTCAACACCCAGATGAGGAATTATCAAAGCTGCTTCCCACGCACCTCTTCCTTCTCTCCCCTTGCAGTCAGAAGTGCTGCAGCAATCAATACTTGCTCAGCTGCTGTGGCTGGCAAAGGAAAATACCCACCCACTGCCTAGTTAAAACAAGACAATGACAGAATCACACGAGGGCTGTTGTGAGGGTTGGGGGGCAGCTCTGAAAGTTTCCCATCCAAGCTCCTACCCACAGCCAACACTACACCAGACAGACATGGCTTTGTCTAGTCATCCTCTGTCCAGTATCTGTTCAATAATACACTGATGTAACTCAAGGAACAACAGAAGAATATGAGACTACTTCCTGGACAAGGCACAAGACTGAGAATTCTCACATAGGGGATATATTAAAACCAAAACAACCTGCTTCTCCAATTGAAAATAAAGTCTACGAAGAGCATTTATAAGCAACAGAGCTCAGCAGCATTTCATGAACCAAAAAAGATAAACTGCACAGTAGGGTACCCCTCTCTGATCAACAAAGAACAGAACCTCTAGCAAGGTGAAAGCAGCAGTTCAGCAGCCCCACTAAAGGACGTTTCAAGATGCAGAAAACACAGTGGTCATTGCCACTGGCAAAAATAGAGAGATGGAATTTCACTCCTACCATGTGAAATATGTTGAGAGATTTACGTGGTTGAGACCTTGCTCTGTGTACAGCCATTCCCTGTTAAACAGTAACTGTAGAAAAATTACGTAAGGATAACGCTGGCAGAGCTGTCAGAAGTGTGAGGAACATGGTCTTGACTAAGATAAGAAATTCACACATATATTCTGCTGAGCAGGGGCGGAGAATAGAGGCTGACATCCAGTACATATTCAAAGCAGGGTCAGATGGTTCATCCCAACAGCCAGAGTAATTACAAGAATCAGAGAAAGAAAATCAGCCCAAAGAGAGCAGATTGGAAGGAATGGTGGAAGCAAATAAAACACGGTCAACTATTAAGATGCAACTCACTGAGCAAGCAGCAAAACACAGACCTGAAGGAAAAAAATATATCTGCATCAGACACAGGACACCAGAAGAGTGGTTTCTGCTGATAGCGACAGATTACCAGCATGAAATGGTGTACAGCCAAGAATGTGGGAAAACCAAACACAACAAGGAGAAGCTGCTAAGCACACACATTCAAATCAGCCGTACCAAAGAATTCAGACAGGTCGCCCACGCAGTTCTCAGATATTCACAGATCAGTGAGCCTAACTGTCAATACCGGGTAGACCAGTCAAAGAAATATGTGAATGTATGATCTCTGACATGCTCTGAGGGTGAGGAAAGGGACAAGGCAGGATGCGTGTAAAGAAGAGTCACAGCTCACTCACCACCTACCACCCTGTGACTAAAGGCTCATTTATTAAGAGGCTATCTGATGAGAATTCAGATCAGATCAGATTCCTGATACCCCTCAGAGAAGGTTACCAGGAGAGATGAAAGACAGTTCCATCGAGCCAACTGCAGAACCTCCTGAGGCTATCGGCAGAAAGTCAAGCAGTCCATGCTTTCAACGGAGGCCACAGAAGAGAATAAAAGGGGCAAAAACAAATTTACAAAAACAAATTTACAAAAACAGCCTGTCACCAAAACAAACAAGTGACAGTGAGGGAAGGAAAGTAGCACAAAGCAGGCACAGACCTGACCATGTTGGAAAGAACAAACGCCACCTAGCCACGGCCAGGGCTTTGGTCAGCACAATGACGTGGGAAAGAAGCATCCAGGATAATAGAAAGGGAAGCTGCTGAAGATAAGATGAAAGTAAAGACAAGAGCAAGGACGCTGCTAGGGATGATGCAACTGGCTGACAGCAAAGCCTGGATTACTACTACATGCGATACGAGATGATAAAAGGAGATCTGACAGAGCTAGCTGCTCCCACCAGTCTGACCACGTAAAAAACAGCAAACTTTCCAGGAAGTTGTATCATTAACTCTGGAATCCACAACTGTGCATAGACACTGACGCTAACCAGAGACATGCACAGGGAATGGGATCACAGCTTCTGTTTCCTGACCCAGCTAACAGTTCAGCCTTCCAGGAAACCCTCAGCACCAGTCCATTCTGACCATGCTACCTCCCCTCCTACACCCAGCAGCTGAAAGCAGCACAGAGCTGCACAGCTCAAGACAGAGCAACTGCCTTTGAGAGCAGAGCATTCCAAACCTGATTCCCCTCTTTGAAGCTAAGTCCAAAGTCGATGAGCTTAAAGCACTCCTCCTCCGCGCTCCACAGGATGTTGCGTGGCTTGAGGTCTGCGTGCACGTAGCCTTTGTGGTGCAAGAAGGCCAGGGCTTCCAGGACATCGCGGGCGCAGTGCTGGATCATCCACATGGAGCAGCCCTGGTTGCTGGAGTGCAGCAGCAGCTCGGACACGCTGATATCCAGCAGCTCCAGCAGCAGGCAGCGGGACGGGCCGTTGGCCGAGTAGTGGTTGGTGAACACGCCGTACAGAGTCACTGCAGCGAGACAGGTCGTAAACCTCGGTCAGAAGCAACCACACAGCGATGGCGCTCCTCCCTATCGCTGCCCACCGAGCCGCGGCAGGCAGCGCCGTACGACACCTAGAGAACGGAGCCCAGGAGAAACCCACCCACAGCCCCCCCCGCGTGTGGCGCAGCCGACAGGGGCAGCCCTGCCAGCGAGGGCGATACCTCCTGCCCCGGCGGCCTAGGGAGCCTCCAGGAAGAAGGCCGCCGTCAGGGGATCCCATCCCAGGCCGCCCCCCGTGCCCACCCTGCAGCCACAGCCCCCGTGGGGCCGAGGCCTCGTATCCCCAGAGCGCCCTAGGAGAGGGGGGGGAGGAGGGAAGGGCGGCCGTTACCGATGTTGCGGTGCCCGCGGAGTTGCTCGAGCGCGGCGCGCTCCTTGCGGAAGCCGTACTCGGCGCAGTCGGCGGCGGGCGGGCGGGCGCCGGGGCGGCGCGCGGGGCCGGGCCGGGCCGGGGGCGGCACGAACTCCTTAACGGCGCCGGGAGGGGCCCGCGGGTCCCCGCAGCAGCGCACCCGGTACACGGAGGCCGAGGAGCCGCTGCCCAGCGGCGCCTGCACTTCCCACAGCCGGCCCAGCGCCTCCAGCAGCAGCGGCGGCGCCGCGCCCCACACGCACCCCGACATGGCGCCGCCCGCTCACATCGCCCCGCCGCTACCGCTGTTACCGCCGCCTCGCCGCGCCGACGCCCGCCCCGCGCCCGCACCCCGGCCCGGCCGACGCCGCTCTGCGGCCGCCATGACACCGGAAGTGAGGCGGGGAGAGGCGGGGCACCGCACCCCCAGGCCACGCCCACTCACCCCGCCCCGCTTTCCTGGCCCCGCCCCGCCCAATTTGCGCGGGCGCTCCGCGCGTCGGTGGGTTACAAAAAAAAACCTTTATTGTGCAATTCGCATCTTTTATCCCAAACTACGTACACACCCCAGACAACATAAATAGAGGGTGCCGCCGGCACCGCTGGCCTCAGGGCCGGGGGTGGGACGCAGCTGTGCGGCTGGGGTGGGTGACACAGTGATCGCTTTCCCCCCGGACGCACCCTCCCCATGACCCCCGTCATAACCCCATCACAACCCCCATCATAACCCCCACCATAATCCCCATCACAATCCCCACCGTAACCTTCACCGTAACCCCCTCGAAGCCACCGCTGTGCTCCGGGTCAGAAGTGCTGCCCACAGCCGCTGGTTTGCCAGTTCCCGTGTGGATAACCCCTGCTGTGCATAGGGGCACCTCCGGGCTATGAGAGCCTGCGGGCACAGGCGGTGGTGGGACAGAGGTGTGGGCAGGGAGCCGGTGCTCCTGCGGCTGCCCGAGTCAGGCTCTGCTCCTCCGGGGTGCCTGGGGAGAAGAGATGAGGTGGGGGGTGGAGGATCCCTGCACCGCAGGCCGTTTCAGAGATGCCTCCTGCTGCCCTGGGGCTCTACTCTCCCCAAAATAACGACCCCAAGAACAGCATGTGGCAGAGAGAGAGGTGTTTGGGAGAGCCAGCCCCCTCAGTGCCCTTTGCCCGCTGCTATTCGAAAGACAGCAGGTCAGGATGGGGACCCTCTGCTTCCCGGCTGGGGGTACATGGCTCTGCATGCCCTGCACTCCCTGACAACTCCTGCTCCAGGCCCACTTCCCGGAGGGGCTTCTCCGTGCAAGGTGGGGTCTCCAGGCCACCCTTATGGATGAGGTCAGGCACAGGGAGGACAGCGGTGGGCTGGTCCCCACTCGGCCCTGGGATGCCGGTCGTACTGAGCACCCCGGGGTGCTCCGCAGGGGAAATGTCCCTCACTCCTGGCCACTCCTCCACGAGGTTGGCGTGTGCTGCAGGTGGCTCATGGGGCTCCTCTGTGCTGCTGCCCTCTGGCTGAGGTGCAATGAGCATGTCCTGCGGGGTCTTCAGGGCACGTGGTGTCCGCTTCTTGGTGATGGGAGGTGGGGGGTCCAGCCGGGGAAAAGCATCCAGCCCCATGCTCCTGCAAGCAGAGAGAGGCAGTGATGCTTTCCAACCCAAAGGACTCTACCGTGGGTTGTGCAGGGCAGGGACACTCACCCATCCTCGCTTGCTGACTGCCCCATGCCCAGTGCGGCACCGGCGCTGGTGTTCACCTCCATCACTCCCACGTCAGGGGGTCCAGCCGGCTCCTTGCGGCGCAGGAAGTCGTTCATCTTGGCCCCCACGGCCTTGCCCAGGTTACGAAGGTGCTGGCTGCCAGCGGGGCGGGAGGGCTGTGGCAAGGCACCAGTGGGAACGTGCTGCAGGCGTGGGGTGGGTGCCGTGGCAGCACTGGTGTTCTCAAACATACTATGGTCCACTGGAAAAGAAAGGAAGCAGAGAGTGGCTATGAGGCAGGATGCGGGGACTTGATCATCCCAGGGCTGCCTCCCAGCAGCATGGGGAGGACACCATATGGGGACAGAAAGACCGTTTCTGTAGCCCCACAGCTGTGTTGTGCATGCCGTGAGGACATAGTAGGGGAGCAACAATCTCAGGGCACCACATTGCTGCCACCAGCACACTGACGACATCTCTTACCTGACACCAAGCAGCTTGGGAAGCAGATTGTGGAAAGAAAGAGAGAGAAGGTTTGTCAAGGGATATAGCAAGGGGACCCCCCCAGGATCCCTCATTTGCTGGGGTACCCACCGCCTGGGCTCTGAACTGTACATCCTCAAGTGGCACTTTCTACTGCTCACTCACCTTGCTATGGCCAAGTCGCTGGAGCCATGTGTGTGCAAAATCTCACATTACCACACCACCCCATGCTCAACTGGCCTCAGCTTGAATAGACTGAGTCCCTACACCTTGCCCCTTGCTCCCCACCAGCCCTGAGGACGGAGCCAGCAAGCATCACCTCAGTCATCAGGTTCCCAGAACCCTGAGGTGGGCAGAACCTTGCGTTCCAAAAATATTCTGCTGTGTGACATCAGCCATTAGCAATGCCAGCTGGTGGATTCTGGGGCCTCAACAAAGAACATCACAGGGGTAATGGATGGATTTTTCATGCCAGCTATTTTGATTGAGGCCATGCCCCATGCTCCCAGAAGAGGCAACCTGGAGGCAACTCTCTCCTGGGATCAGTGCAGCCTGCCTGGTGAGCACCGAGGATGCATCCAGGCAGGGGAGCAAGGAGGGGTCTGGCTGGATGTACCTGCCTGCGTGGGCAGGAGAGGGGTAACTGCCCTTATGGCAGAAGGTGCATTCTAGGAATGGGAAGGGGAATCCTGCTGTTGCAGTCCACCTCTGCACAATGGTGCTTTTCACCCTTACGTCTTCCCAGCAGGAACCTTGAAAGCTGGGGATGCTGCCTCCAACTGCTCCAGCTCACAGCCCCCAGCTCTGCCCCTATGTCAGGACAGCACTTCATGGGACAGCTCCAGCTGGCTGCTGGGTGAGCTCTCAGTGCTGGGGGGATGTCTGGTGACAGAGGCAGTCACCTCCACAACGCACAGAGTGAGACAGACCAACCCATCAGCCAGAGCCCTGGGCAGAGAAGGGCTCTACTGAACACTATGCCAAGGGTGGGACTCCTTGTGGGTCTCCAGCACCACTCCCATCCCCATGGGTGCCCGTGCTCACGCAGTGACCCTGACTCACTCTTGCCCCTTCCCTCTGCAGACCGCAGCTCCACAGCCTCAGCAGGCAGCGAGCTCCCTGCCCGCACCATCTACAGACCTTGGTGCTCACCGTACAGCTACCTCATCTGCACCAAAGCAGCCTCTCAGCAGCACCTCTCCTCCTGTCCACTCAGTAGCACCTGGGAGTCTGAGGATCCCAAAAACCTCTTGGAGGCCCTCGCCTCTTTGTCCTGCTCTTCAGAGGAGCTCCAGACCCCGGAGAGTGCCAGCAACAGGGTCAGTATCACCACCGGAGACATCCTTCCAGCTTCCTTGGAGCAGCATGCACCAAAGCACGGCTACAAGTGCATGTCATGCTGCCGCATCTTCCCCACGCTGTGCTCAGTCAAGAACCATGTCCAGTGCAGCTCCCAGGAGGGCTATAGCTGCAAGGTGTATTACCACAAGCTCAAGGCCCTGTTGGAGAAGGAGCACAATGTACAGGAGACCAAAACCCCTTTGGTGCCCGAGTAGCTCCAGCAGCTGGGCCACTGCCGCAGGAGGGCACTGCTCCATTGCTCCACTGCTGCACAATAAACACCATGCAGATCACAGCCTGCCTGCTACTCTCTTCGGAGGCACAGCTCTGCTGCAGCCCCTCGTTGAAAAAATGCTTCTCACATCCTTTCAGAAGCTGTTTTCCTCCCCCAGTGGCCAAAAATTCCCAATGCCTGGAAAGCTCTGTGTAGCATCTCTGCGGAGAGGTGTGCAAGCCCCAGCAGCCCACAAGCACCCTCAAGCTGTCAAACAGCCCTGAGATGACCCCAACACCATTTGGGGCACCCCTCTCTCACAGTCAGCTGGCAGTCAGCACAGCTCAGAGCTGCGGGGTCCCGCAGGGGAGGATGCTCAGTTCCAAGAGAATCTGTGCAATGCTGGGGGTGCCACCCCTGGTGCTGGCTGCCAGCCCAGGCTGGCAGAGTGTGGAGGGCAGGAGGAGTATGGAAAGAGAGAGAGTCAGCAAGAAGGAAGAGACAACAGAAAGCCTTGAGAAATAGAAAGATTTATTTAGCAAAAGCCAATCAACTAATGACAACACCCAAGGGTTAAGTGCACTTACATTGACAGATTGGTTTCTCAGATAGACCGAGTCAACAGTTAGTAACACGACAGTTGTAGGAAAAGAAAGGACAAAAAAATATAGCTATAAAACCCCAGTCAAGGTCCATAACAAAAGTGAGAAGCTAGAGAGGCATTTTGTAGGCAGTGCTGGGCTAGGAGGACCACTCACACATACACATGGTGCTGCAGTGCAGCATGGCACTGGGTGGCTCCCAGCTGGCCCTGGCAAGGCACAGGGGGCTGCAGCACCCCTGTCAGCCCTGGGACACAGCTCACCGTTCCCTGTGGTTGTGCTGACCGTGAACCCAAGGCTCAGCCCTGCCTGCAGGAAATACCCAGGACGTGCACTCCTGCTCTATCCCCTCTGGAGCTGGTGTGGGGGCTTCCCTGGGCACCAGGCCACTGGTGAGCACATTGAAACAATCACAAAATGATTAGAAGGTCCACCTGGACCAACTCCTGTTCCAGCAAAGCCACTCAGCACAGGGTGCCCAGGCCTACGTCCAGACAGCTTTTGAAACTTCCCAAAAAAGAGACCCCCCAGTCTCTCTGGGCACCCCGTGCCAGAGCTCAGCCACCCTCGCAGCACAGAAGTGCTTCCCAGTGTTCACACTGCACTTCGTGTTCCAGTTGTCTCCATTGCCTCTCGGGCAGCCTTGAAAAATACCTGGCTCCATCCTCTTTGCACCTCTCTCTTCAGGTATCCAAACACATCAACAAATTCCCCTGAGCCTTCTTCAGGAGGAACAGTCCCAGCTCCCTCAGCCTCTCAGCAGAGGTGCTCCAGTCCCTTCTCCACTTCCACAACCTCTCACTGGTCTCTCCTCCAGGAGCTCTGTATACCTCTTGCACTGCACCAGTGCCGAGCAGAAGGGCAGGATCACTGCCTCGACCTGCTGCCTCAGCTCAGCTTGGTGTCCTCCAGGACCATCAGCTCCACCTCTGTCAAGCTGCTTTTGGAATACCCCAGTGCCTGGGCTTGTTCCTACGAGAGCCAAACTGCACTTCTCCTCGCTCAACCCCGGGAGGTTCCCACCAGCCCACCTCTCCAGTCCCTCTGGATGGCAGCACCGCCCTTTGGTGGATCAGCAGCCGCTGCTCCCAGGTTTGCTGTCTGCAGTCGTGCTGAGAGAGCCGCGTCACCCAGATCGTCCATGTGGAGGTTCAACAGCGCTGTACCACCCCTGACCTCCAGGGTACACTGCAAGCTGCTGGCCTCCAAATAGTCTGCACAGATGATTACCATCTGGGCCTGGCTGTTCAGCCAGTTTCTAACCCATCCCACTGTCTGCCCATCCGTCCCGTACATCAAGAACTTGTCTATGAGGATCTTTTGGAGACAGCATCAAAGGCTGGAACTAGCTCAGAGATAACCTGCACTCTTCCTTCTGTCACCAACATACTTACAGAAGCCTTTCTTGTCTTTGACATTTCTGGCCATATCTAATTCCATCTGGTCTTTAGCTTTCCTAACTTCATCCTGAGATGCTCAGACAATGTTTCTATTCCTTCCAGGTTGTCTGTACTTGCTTCCACCCTCTGTATGCCTCTTTTTTGGGGTCTGAATTTGACCAGCAGCTCCTTGCTCATCCATTTTTTGCCTGACTTTCTCTTTGATGGGATGGACCACTCGAGCTTGGAGGAGGTGATCTTTGAGTATCAGTCAGCTTTATTGGCCGCTCTTCACTCAAAGGCCACAATCCACAGAGTTCTTCCAGCAGATCCACAAAGAATGCTTTTCACTCCCCTCCCTGACCTAAGAATCTTAAGAATTCCTCAGGGTCACTGCAGCCAAGGCTGCCTTTGACCTCCACATTCCCCACATGCCCCTTGGTTCTGACACGAGATCCATCAGAGGACATATCCTTCCTTCCCACTAGGACTCTCTAGCTCCTGACAGCTCTGCTACCTGCAGTGCCCACCTCCTCATGGGGTGGACAGTGCACAGCACAGCCCTTGCTCCCCCTGGGGTCTCACCTGCACCCTGCTCCTCCACCCCGAGGGGACTGGAGCAGGAGAAAACCATGGACCTTCCTCACAGCAGAGTCAAACACTGGAGCAGAGCAAGAGCTTGAGTCTGGGAGATAGGCAGCCAGGGGTTAGATGCAGGCAGATCAAGCAGAGACAGCTGGCAAAAGGAAAAGCAGCAGGCAAGCAGCAAAGCAAAGCAGAAGCAGGACAGGAGGGTGGAAGATGTGGAAGACAATCTTGTCAATCCTGTCTCCCCATGTTTCTGTAAGGAGCAGAAGGGTCATCTGGTTTGCATCCCTTCAGTTGTGTTCTCAGAGGCTGCAACAGTGGGCAACTAGTAAGTGTGCTGCAGAGCAGGGAGAAGCTCTGGCTCCTTTGGAGGCCCCCAAGAACATCTATCAGCCTCTTAGGGGCTGGTGAAGGCCCTGAAATCCTGGATTAACTCTTCTGAAGATGAAAACCAGACACATGAAGGTGCCCACGTGCCCAGTTATTTGTCACTGTGCCACCCACGAGCTCCCCGCGTAGGGTGCCTACCTCTCCCATTCCAGCTCAGTACAGGCACTGAGCACTGCACCAGGCAATTCCCAGCAGTTCCTCATGACTGGTGTCGCCTTCCAGAGGGGTCCAGAGCCCCCCTTCTCCATCCTGGGGTCAGCATGCACCCTGAAGAAACCACCATGAATCCAGACCCTGCCTGGGAGCGGGGTTACCCCAGCCACGTGATGGGCTACACAGCCACCAAGTCACCCTGCAGAATAACCCCTTCTGGGGAATGTGAGCGTACACTGTGCCCACAGCAGCTAGGGAAGGAGGAGATCTTGCTTCCATGGAGAGGCTGTGCATGTCTGTCTGCATGCACACACAGCCATTGCCAGCAGTGTTCTGGTGGCAAGCAACCGCATAGAAATGGAATGGTTTGTCTGTAAAGCCAAGCAGGGAACTGGCAGTAGCAGTGGTGCAGGGAATTGCTTGAAAATACGACTTGAGAGCACCAGAAAGGCTTTGATACCTGGTAGCAGTACCAAAGAGCTCCGGAACTAGGCAATGAGGTAAGGAGAATTCATCCTCCCTGTGCTGTGCTCCCCAGCTCTCACTGCATGCACATTTGTGCCTCCCTATACACTTCACAGCCCAGGAGAGGAGCAGGCAATGCCCAGCACCCTCTGTCTGCCCAGGCAAGGACAAACTCTGCCCCACAGTGCCACAAACCACAGTGCCTGCAAGGAGCTGCCTGTGCCTGGCTGTACTGTGCAACTTCCTCTTATCCCTCACTTTTCCAATCTCCTTCCCAGCATTCCTCCCCCCTCACACACCCACATCGATGGGGCACCATCTCTCATCCCAGTAGCATAGCTCCAGCCTCATCTCTCACCATCTCTATCATGCAGGAAACCAATTCATGCTGGCTCTTTTGTCCCTCCTGTCCCTGCCCCGTACCTGTTTTCTCATTCCTCCAGCAAAAACATTCTCCAGTTTCATTGCTCCACCCAATAGTAACACTGCTAGCAGTGGCTCCTAACCCATGACGGTTGCTGAGCAGCAATGCCAGCAGCACAAGGAGCCCTGCAGGGACTGCTGCTGAGAGCACTTTGCTTCCCTTGCTTCTGATCTCAAGATGCAGCTTGGGAGTACATGGGGACCAGGGAGCAACACAAGCCTGGCATGAAGCTGAGGGTGCTGAGGGCCGGCTGAGCTCAGGACAAGATGACTGGCAGCAGGGAAGGAAGATCTGCCCCCTGCTCCAACAGAGATACTGCAGTACCACCACATCTACCTCCCTAAAGCTGCTGTGGACTGCACACATCAGGGTCCTGGGCACAGCACAAGCCAGGGAGGGAGCTGCCAGCACGGCAGCATCACGCACCATGCCCAGCTCTGGCCCCTGCTGCCAACCAGCACCACGCTCCCTCCACCATCCCTGGGGGTCCCGGCTGCTCTGTGCCACCTCTTGACATCCCCTACACCGCAATCTCATCCTCCAGACTGTCACCCAGGTCCTGCCGGGGCTGGACGTTGAGCAGGCGTGGCGGTTCCTCCTGGGACCAGGAGTCGCGCTCCTCGCTCTCGTCCGTGTTGGACTCATACTCAGAGGCGATGCCCGACTCACGGAACTTGAGGAGCTCCAGGCTGCCCAGAGCCGGCTCTGGGGCGTGCGACCCCGAGCTCGGCAGGAAGTGGTAGCACTCCAGCTTCACCAGACAGTCGTTCCTACCTATGGGGCTGCCCAGGGCGCTGGGGAAGCCCGAGCCAGGGCCCAGCTGCGGCAGGTGGGTGTCCTCAGGCTGCGGGGTGGTCGGGTCGCAGAGCACGGGGAGGACGCTGGAGCGGAAGGTGATCTCCAGCAGGCTGTCCTGGGAGCCTGCTGCAAGAGAAGGGCATGGCTGAGAGGCAGGCAGTGCCACCCTGTCCCTCCCGGGCATCCCAAGGCCACCATGGCTGGCTGCAGACCCACAGCCTCAAATGCATGGATGACAGTGGCACGTGTGCCAGGAGCTGCTGGCCTGCAGAGAGCCAGGATGGAAAGCTAGCTGCCTTTCCCTGGCTCCTGCAGGCAACTGATGGCCACATCTACTGGAAAAGAAGGTCAAGGAGGGTCTCTGTGGCAAGGAGGGAGCTGGCATAGACGTGCAGCTGCTGGGGAGAGCAGACATACAGCTAATGGACATGTGTGATGGCCACCCCACACCTCCCTCCATCCTGCATGCAGGTGTCCTACTGCACATGCACAAGCCAGGCCAGAATGGCACTAATATTGCGCCTCCCCAGAAAACATCAGAAATGCACCAAAAAGTGGGGTATAACACCCACGCGTTCCCCATGGACTCTACCCCTAGCCCCTCTCACACAGGGGCACTGGTGCTGTGCTGTGCCATGTCTCCAAATTCAATGTCTCTCCGGAGCCAGGGTGCACAGCAAGGTCCCCCGCCACACACCCCCTTGTGCCATGGGTTCCCAGCTAGCTGTGAGGTGAGAGGTTGGGGCAGGAGTGCTTACTGGTGTTGTTCCCCGCCAGCTTCAATTCCAGCTCCTGCACCTGTTTGACCAGGAGCGAGATGTGCTGCAGCAAGTCCTTGTTCTGGAGCAGGAGCTGGTGCACACGTGCCTGCGCCTCCAGGCGTGCCGCTGCCTCTGCAGCCAGCTGGTCCTTCAGCAGGTGGACCTGAGGGGCAGAAGGCACACCGTCACATCGGAATACACTCAATGACCGTGGGGAATGCAAGGGAGCCCTTTGCACAGCTCTGCTGGGTGAGGCAGCAGCTGGCGGTAGTGGAATTGCAATTAAATGCTAAGCAGGTGCGCAGTCTCTGTGCTGACAGCATCAGCCTGGAAAAAATCTTTCCCCTCTGCATCACAGAAGCCTGCAGCAGGGCTTGGGGTGGTGCTCAGGTGCTGCAGAGAAGCAGCCAGCAGAGCCCACGTGTTGCAGCTGGCAGAGGGGCAGTGCCTTGTGCCACCAGTCCCAAGGGACAGCACTCAGATGGACAGGTATCTGGAAACACCTTAAAAAAAAAGTCTCTCTGGTCAGCGAGGGAGCTAAATGATATTTCATCTCCAGCTAATTACAGGCAACGATAATTACAGAATGGTCCCTGCAGCTACAGACCCATCAGTTTGACACAGATCCTGGTTGACACAGCACAGCTACTGGTTTGTTTGTAAAGAATTAAGCCTGTGCCAGTCACCATGTTCAGAGACAAACTGGCTTGGTATTTCTTGAGAGAAGATAACAAGTACCATCAACAGAGATGTTGATGTAATGTGCTCAGTCATCTAACAGGCATTTGACACAGCAGAACATAACTTTTTCATTAATAAATTAGTGTGACACCGAATCACCACGGCTCACGCTGAATGGATTGGAGAGGAGCTAAGTGACAGCTCTGGGACGAGAACCACGCCGAGGCGGGCAGAGCTCCAGTGCAGGGTGTCAGCCCCTGGAGAAAGCAGGATGAGCCACTGGCTGCCATCCCACAAGCCAGCCAAGAGATAGCTACACACTACTTCAGATTTTTTTAAATCTGGAAGTAGGAAGAAAAAGAAATCAGCAGTGTAAAGGTCTGCAGATCCACAAAGATTGGGAACTACCAAAGGTGACGAGTCTCTGTCCCACAGGGATGTGGTTTCCTGTATGAACAACATCCTGCTGCTTGGGCAGGAATGGAGGACCCCCAAAAATGCAGGTTCCTCTTTCAAAGGGTGAGCCATTTCCCAAGGCCACGACCCTTGTAGAAGGATCAGTGCTGATTTTTGATGCCTGGGGAGAAAAGCCAAAGCAAAGCAGAAAAAGTCTTCTGGAGCTGCTTGCTCAGGCCAGTTGAATGGCCTTCAGCTGCACCAGGGGAGGCTCAGGTTGGATGTTAGGAAAAATTCTTCTCTGAAATAGTGGTGATGCATTGGCACAGGCTGCCCAGGGTGGTGGTGGGGTCACTGTCCCTGGAGGTGTTCAAGAGTTGAGGAGATGTGGCAGTGGAGGACATGGTCAGTGAGCATGGTGCGTATGGGCAGATGGTTGCTATTGATTCTGTGAAAGATAAACAGTTGGAGAGAGCTCTGGAAGTGTCAGGGGACAAGCAAAGCTATGGTCATTGGTCAAATGGAGGAGCCAGAGCTGCTGAAATGAGGAAAACTCAGGCAGAGTGAGCTGCTGGCTGTGGTTGGCCAGGATTAGTGGCACGGTTTGGCATTTTGCCACATGCCTCATGATGGGTCTCCCCAGGCTTCAATGTTGCGCCCCCAGAAAACAGTGTTGGGACAAACCTGTGCCACAGCCACTTGTGTCTGCTGCTGCTGCTGCTGCAGGAGCTGCTGCAGGAGCTGCATTTGGTGGTGTGCAGACAGAGGAGTGCCCAGGTCGGGCAGCGGGGTGGATGATGGCAGCAGCATCTTGGGCGAAGCGGTCAGGATGTCCTCAGGGTGGAGGCAGCCCTGCAACACACCAATGTCAGTACGGGCAACCCTGTGCCTCCACAGCCATGAGAGCTGCCAGGCACAGAGCAGTCTCCAAAATTTCCAGGAATAAGGCTGCTGCATTCCAAGCAAATCACGCTTTGCTGAGGCAGGAGAGGCCTGCTGAAAAGCTCTGAGAACAATTTTTGCCTGAGGCCGGCTGACGGGCTCGCTGACCTCCCCATGTTCCCCCAGGCTCGTGACAAAAGCACAAATATTATTGCAGTAAGTTTTGGAAAAGGCTGCCGTTTCCCATGGAAATTTCCACTGTCTCAAAAATAACCCTTTTTTGAGGTGTGCAAGAAAAACAATTATCCCTATCAGCTCTGCCCCAACTCTTTCCATGTGGCTGAGCTTTGGTACGGTGCTCTGCAGATGCAGCTCAGCCCCGAGCCAAAGTGCAGCGGCAGACAGCTTTGATCTAGGAATGCTGCAAAATCCCTCCTGACCCCCGGGCTCCCAGAGGGACCCACACACCTTGGTGTCACCGCTCGCCTCCTTGCCCACAGCATCCAGGTCCGTGACGCCGCGGCTGAAGTCGAGGATGTCAGCCCCGGGCAGCGGCAGCTCCACAGCATCGATGTCGGTCTCCTCAGCTGAGGTGGCTGCCCGCTCTGCAGCAGTGAGGCGGCAGGCTGTGGGACAGCAGGGCACGGCTGGGGGTGAGCACTGGGACCCTGCATTCCCCCCTTCATTCCCTGTACCCCCATCCTCGGCTGCCCCATCTGTTTGATCTCTGCTCGCTTGCATTTCCCCCAGCAGGAGCTACCCAAGCACATTAATGTCCTGTTTAAGCCAAAGTCCCTTGCAATGCTCCTTAGGGCTTCCCAGACGCTGTGTCCCAGAGCAGTGCATGTCTTATATGCAGGCTGGGGAATCGCACATCATGTTTCCATGGCTGTGCTTCTGTGGCTGCCAAGGGCAGGGCTCATAAATACCTCCAGGGACCAGCAGCCAAAAGCCCTGGATTTGGGGCTGGCTATTGAGAACAGGAGACACAGAAAGCTGAAGGTAAACAAGAGGTTATGGGAAAACAAAAAGGACGGATGCTCAGAAATCCCCAGGGAGCTGCAAACCAAGGCCAGGACATTGTGCAGAGGAAAAACAAACAATGAGCCACTCAGGCCAGCAGCAGCCCCTCAGGACAGCAGTGCTGCAGGGTCAGGCAGCTCCAGAGGACCCTGCACCCTATGGGGGACAGGGAATCTGAATGCAGACAGGCAGCAGGACCTTCAGACATCCCAAAGGGCCCCTAAAATGGGCTTGAAGAAGGCTGCAGGTGTGCAAGCCATCTCTTGCAGAACAGCCACCCACTCCCCTCTCTTACAATTCCGAGCATCAGATACAAGCTTGGGGATGTAGGGACAGTCCCTGCTTTGGCCCCTTTCCTGGCAACAGCGAGGAAATGTTTGTAGCATGTGAAGTGGAGAGCACTTGGGCACCCAGCCGAGCCCAGAGCGCTGCTAATGGGCTCCCAGCACGGGGGATGTCTGTGAGGATGAAGGTTAACACCTAGTGAAGGCTCCTTGCTGGGCAAGATCCCGCTGCACTGCAGGGCAGACTGCCGTGCAAATCCGTTCCCTGCAGGTGTCAGCCGGCAGCAAGCTTCACAGAGAGACAGAGGCTCTGCAGATGGTGCCTGCCAGCCACCTCAGCAATGATCTGTGGCCTCTTCACCCCAGCACGGTACCTGGGACATCCAGATCGTCCCCGTTCCTCTCGCTGTCCCCGTCCTCCTGCCCGTCTGCATTTTGCTGGGTGTGCTGCAGGCTCAGCTTGTGGCAGACCTCAAACGCCTGTCCCACCGTCCGCACGATGCGCATGGCTTGGCTCTGCAGCAGGAGGGAGAACAGCAGAGGCATCAGCCCATAGTGAGCAGCTGCCCAGCTTTCTGTGCATCGCCACTGCGACCGCAGCTCAGAATGCAAAACATCGTGATTCCAGGTCCTGGCCCAGCCACCCCGCTGGGACGTGTTCCCAGCATCCTCACCTTCTTTTTGGATTTGAAGACATTGCACCTGAACACGTTGCTAGACCCATCCCGGGCAATGTAGCTGAAGATCTTTAGGTCCTGCGAGTCATGGGACACATAGAATATCCTGCAAGGACAGAAAGGAAGGGGAGGGCATTGCATCCAACACACACTACCCACTTGCTGCCCGGGATGCCAGCAAGGCCACAGCCGGAGTCTCACAGGCCACACTCTGGGTGCTGGCAGCTGCCCAGCCTCTGCAGCACAGCCCTGCTAAAGCCCAGCAGAAATTCTTTTTTGGCAGTGGTTCCACCTGGGGTGAAAAAAAAATCCTCTGCTGACTCAGCAGCAGCAAACCCTTCACAAAGATAGCGCAGGGATTTCGCTGCTCAGCCCCCATGGCAGCGCTGGAGGTCCCAGGTTGCAGGAGACCCACAGGAACAAAACCTCTGTGCCTTTTTGATGTCTGGTCTCCTCCACCCCAGCCAGCCCGCTGGGTGGATGCTGGGAGTGCACAGCAAGCCAGAGCAGCTGCCCTGTGCCCTCTGAAATCACCACAGGACAGTCCTATCGGCTACTGCGCCCCAGCCCGGCTCCAGCCCATGGAGCCACCCCGCCATCAGGTCTCTCCCTTCCCCAGCAGGGTGCAGCTTTATTGCTCTAATTGGGATCATTAAAAGGAGCTTAGTGGCACCTCGCCCAGCTGTCCTGCAGAACTCAGCAGAGGTTTTCCTACAGGAGTGTGCCTGCTCCCAGCTGAGCACGGACCCAGAAGCCATCACTGCACAGCTCAGAGCTCAGTTCAGGCTTCAGGGTGCTGGTGTGGCACATCAGAGCCTTTTTGCCATCCCCAAGTGATCTTACCTGTAAATGGGATCATGCATGACAAGCATTTTGTTCTCATCCCAGGCCCATTCTTTTTTCTGCAAGGAAAAAAGCTGAAAATCAGTACGTCAGATGCTGCCCTCATGATCGAAAACAGGGCAGAGGCAGTGCTGGGGCAGTGCTTGCTGTAGTCCTGCTGCTGCCCTACAGCCCCAGCAGATGACCTGCCCAGTGTGCAGCCAAAAAGCCCTGTGCAGCCAGAGTGCTTCCTGCCCAAAGCACAGCCAGGGACCTCCTGATTCCTGGGAATCCATGGATTTCATCTCACTGCACACCCTGCAGGTCCCCAGCACTGCCACCTTGGTCTGGGGCTGCCTACCTTCTTCTTCTTCTTCAGAATGACCTTCACGCCGTCCACTGACACGACGAGGTTCACCTTCTTCTTCTTGATGTTCTTGGCTTTGAACTCATACTGCAGAGAGAGGCCAAGTTAGTCCTCCTGGGGAGCTCTGAAGGGCAATTCCCCAACCCCTCCCCCAGCTTGAACTCTGGGAGGAGAAACACTATGCCAAGCACAGTTCTGGGGGGCTCAGTGTAAAATCAGAGATGACTGCTAAGGACTCAGTGAACCTTGCCAGGGGAGACAGCATAATGCGATTACCCACTTCAATTAGAAATCACTGGATGGGAAATAAAACCCAGGAACTTCCAAAGATCAGTGGCTAAACACAAAACTCCAGCCCAGCTACAGGGAGAGAACACGATTCCCCCAAACCCAACCACTCCTGCATACAGAGCCCTACAATCACTGAGGGCTTGGGCAGGGTGAACAGGTCAGGTGTTAATTCAGGCTGAGCAAAGTCCCACACAGCACTAGTGAGGGTTGCCTTTTGCTAAAGCTATGGCTGGAAGTATTTGGGGGTAAAACCACAGCATTTTGTGGCTCAGTAGGACCACACACACTCTTGTGGCCCTGCAGGGTGCCAGGGGACAGGGGATGCTTGGCCAGTAATTGTGCTCATGGAGCACCCATCTGCTCCCATCACTGCAGAGTTTTGCAGAGTCACAGAACCTCCCCACCACTGACATTGGTACCCAGCGCCCCTGTGGCACAGCATCCCTGTATCCTGCACTCAAGAAAGAGGGATTTAATGAACTTGTTCATTAGCTAGCCTTGCTGCAAAGGGAGCAGCAGCCGGGCCCTGCCTTAGGTCCTTGCTGAGGCTCTGGGTGACATTTCCAGCACTGCATGATGCATCAGCTCTGGCAGCCAGAAGCCAGCAGGCAGCAAACGCTTCTGGCCCCAACCTGTGATCCAATGATAAAAGACCTGAAAATACAATTCCTCAAAGCCATTTGGAAGTGGCTGAGAGAGATGAGGGAGGCAGATGACTCAGAAAAGCACCTGACAGGGTGATGCAGCTCTGCCTGTCCCAGCGCACGGAGCAGGCAGGCTGGGCGAGCCCATACGCTCCAAAGCCACAGTTGTTGGCTGCAGAAATCAAAGCTCAGGCTACAGACAGATTCCACATCCCCTGCCTGCCTGCCAGCTGCTTGCAGGGCTGTGCCCTGCTTCCATGGTGCAGCAGCAGATCTCCAGAGCCGCTCAGCAAGGAGCCCGTTGGAGCCAGTTTCCAAGGGTCACCCCTCACAAGCAGAGGAGTTGCAGAATTGAGCACAGCCCTCACCACCTCAGTCTGACTTGCAGGTCCTGCTGCTCATTGATCAGCAGCACCAGGCCATGCCGCCAAGCTGCTGGAGCCAAAGTTTGCTGTTCTGAGTGACCCTAAGTGCTAATTAATCTGTGCTCAGAAGAGACTCCAACCCTGAAAAACAGCTCAGGGTTAGAGAGAGTATTTTTAGCCTGGGCTTTGGGTGAGTAACAGCCCCAGGAAAGCAAAGCAGACAGAGCAGGATTCAGCAAAGGTGTTACCAAACCCTGGCACGGGCTGTATGGGGCAGAATGGGTATGGAACTGCTGGGGAAGGGTCCCCTTTGCCTCATCCTACTGGGGCTGCTGGTGAGGGCAGTGCCTGGGCTCATCCCTTGCCCGCCTGCTTCGAGGCAAGCATCCTGCCCAGGCCGTGCTGCAGCCAAATCCCTTTGTGGCAAAGCTCCAGCATGAACTGGAAGCAGCTAAGAAAGCAAATTCTCCAAAAGGCTGAGCACTCAGATCTGCTCCCATAAATCTGGCCCTTGATCCTGATGCCGAGGCGAGTGCAAAGCTCCCCTGCAAACCTGAGCCTTCAGAACTATGCCACATCCACTCCAGCTCAGGTTCATTAGTGCAGCACTCTGACGAGCACAGACACTCTTTGGGATACGTTTCCCACGTAATGAAGCACAGCTCTAACCAATAAAACACTAATGAACTCATGCCCATTGGGGCTCTCTAATGAGATGCTAACCATAATTTAATAATGAATCGGTGACAAAGAGAATTCAATAAAACAGCAACTCAGCTTCCCCTCCTCTCTGATGCACACTTGTCAGTCCAAGGTACAGAGGTCCAGGGGAGGAGGGAGTGGGTCAGGAGGGCAGAGCTGACATCACCACCCAAAGCTGCCCCAGTGCAGTGCTGGCAAGTCTGAATG
Source organism: Centrocercus urophasianus (assembly GCF_019232065.1). Taxonomy (NCBI): domain Eukaryota; kingdom Metazoa; phylum Chordata; class Aves; order Galliformes; family Phasianidae; genus Centrocercus; species Centrocercus urophasianus. The sequence goes on along the minus strand of NW_024884733.1, from coordinate 6,630,875 downwards.
ATTCAGTGCATGCTGCAATTGCAACAGGTGCCCAGCTGGACCTGACCTCAGCCCACATGAACTTGTCCATGTGCACAAAGGCTGTAGGTGATGCTGGGGAAGAGACCCACAGTTGGTAGAAATAGAGCTGGGAAGGAGGGAGTGCACCAGTGGGAATGAGCAGCAGAGCAAGAAGAGCCTAAATGCTAAATGATCTGAAAAGCAAGTAGGAGCACCAGCACCATTTGGGAGCCACTGTGTCCTGCTCATAACCACAGTATGCAATTTGTTCTGTCCTTCTCACAAGGCTTTGATTCCTCAAACCAAACAGATTTCACCCCAAGCAGTAGCTACATGTAGGGTCGAAGAAAGCACCAGCTTGTGCAGATTGTCTGAGCGAGATGTGAGTCACAGAAACTGCAAGGGGTGAAATCAGAACCGAGCAGGGTTTGCCCAGTACTCCTGGCTCATGGTGCAACAGTTCAAATGAGCAGGGTTTTGTTTTATCCCAACCCGCACAGGGATCAGCCTGCGCTGACCCAGAAGATAATTTGCACCCTGCTCAGGGATGGGACACAACCTTATCGCCTCCTCTCCCTGCCCTCTGGCAGAGCCTGGGCTGCTAACAAGTAGGGTTATTTTTGCATGCAGCGAGCTGGAGAGCACCACCAGGACAGGCAGCGGGCATGCAGCACATTGACATCCATGCTTGCACCAGTGCCAGCTACCTCATATCACCACAAGCTGTAGGATCCTACATGGGGAAAGCAGTGCTCATGGTACCCAGCTTCCTTTCCTGCAGAAGGAAAACCACATTTCCCACTGCTGAGTAAACAAGGAGTATAAGCTCTGCTACAGCCCAGCCTACTGTTTCATAAAGAAAAGATACAGGACTCCTCATGAAGCAGGGAAGGATGAAAGAGGGTTTTTGCTGCTTCCCCACCACCCCCTTAGCTGGCTGCTTCCTTACAGAGAAGATGTAATGGTTTTTGCACCTTCAGCATGGCTGCCTTACCCCTCTTGGGTACAACTCCAGATTTTGAAACGCCCATAATATTACAAGTTGTGTTTAGCTATCTGAATTCTGGGCACATTCAAGACAAAATGCAAGAATGTCTCACTCATGAATATACTGTATTAGACATCTTGTAAGCTCTAAGCAGCTATGAAACAAGTGAATAACCAACAAAACCAACATGTTTATCTTCTCATTTCGAAAAGAAACATGTTTTTCTGAATATCAGAACACAAGAGCCTGAGCTCTGACCTCAGGTTGGTGGGAGTCTATTTTCAACATCTGTCCTTCATGCAGAGTTTGCTGTTTAAATATCTTCAAAGACATGCTCTTAGAAGGAAAATAATGCCAGCTGGTGTATGCATCGTTGCACAACACGTTTCTGCTGGCAGAGTATTACAAGTGCCCTTTCTTGAGAACAGGCTGATGTATGTTACTTAATAGAGAGCGCATGTAACCTTGTCAGTTTGGAGTAAAATTATGTACATGGCTTGAGTGAGAGGGGTATGTGTGAAAAGCATGAAAATCTCAGCCCCCTTAGAAATAAATGTGTTGTATGTCCTCATCTCGCTGCTCCTACACAGCAAAAGTGCAAGGAAACTTCTACCAATGCGCTATGTTGGGCAGATTGGATGCTAAAGAAGGGAGATGGGGCCTCACTAGGTTCAGCATCACCCCATGCTCTGAAAAAGATTAACCCGCATAAAAGTGCTCTCATTTCAGTCCAACCCATCTAACTGCAGCAGGTATGGATTTAAATCTGCCTACTGGCATCCTCAATCAGAAGGGGAAGGATTACTGGGAACTCTCTGCAGTCAGACTGCACTAGCAGGGTACAGCCAGATGGAAAATTCTTTGATGGAAGAGCACCTAAACATAGCGAGCTGTCGCTGTCCCAGCCAGCAGAACACAAGCTAGGCTTCAGCCCAATGCCAGCTCAGGGCAACGAAGAGAGCAGCAGCAGCTTTGTGAAGCTTTCCCCAGTCTGGTAACAACTTCCTACGAACAATTAACTCATTACCAAACAACATCTGAGGGTAAGTTTAAGGCTCCGAAGCTCCAGAAGCCCAAGAATTCCTGCTGCACACCCAACCCAACAAGCCCTATCTCTCTGCACACAGCAGTGCTCTCCCAGCAGAGCCCGGCAGTGCAACGCCGCGCAGATCAGGTTAGCAGGGGCACGTCCCTGCATGCAGCACTGCAGAGCGCTCAGGGACGAACGCCGTGTGTCCCCCCACGCACACAGACACATGTCTGGGTGTGCCAGGAAGCCTGCCTGCACAAAAACATCCTGCACGGCTCTCCTGCAGAGGGGACACTCGGCAGGGCTCCCACCGGTGCAGAGCAGGGGTTGGGTTTCACCAGTGGCCGCACTTCATTCAAAGGTAACATGGAAGGAGGAGTAACAAGGCATGGGGTGCTGGTTCTTGGGTTGGTGCTGCTTGGCAAAGCTCCTCCACAGATCAGCAGATCTGCACATATGGAAAAATGCAGCTCCACAGTGCACGTGTGCATCTGAAGCGAGCTGTGATCGTGGTGTGTGCTGACAAGGTCAGTGCCTATATTCCCATCCAACTTCAGGTTTAATTTCAGTAACGTCTGTGAGGGCCGTGTGTACTGACGGGTATAAATGGGAATCAGTCTAAAAATACCCGTGTTGCGACAGCAGCAGAGCAGAGTTAGGGCGGCTGCTTTGCAACAAGCCTGGATCGCAGCATACCATTTATCACACAAAATAGGTGCCCCAGTAACACTGACTATTTCACAATAAAATTCTGTCTGCTCAGTTTGCTGTTCCCCACCACACAGCTGCCTCCATCAGCTCCCTCTGCCTTCCCTTCTGCTCCCGAGTTCCATTAGTCAAGCTAACACCCTGAGGTACCCCTTCAACCTGAGAAGTTTCATGGGAAGCTCAGGAAAATCAGAGCTGATAGAAGTTAAGCCAGCAGCCAAGGCCAGGAGTGAGCATCCCACCACCAATGCGGGATACTGGTTTGACTGGTTGCAAATTACCAGGCTGCATGGTCACAGGCACTGCATCCACTGCTTTGGGTGCAGGGAAAGGAGGAGAAAGCACACTGCATCTGTAGGGGGATACACAGTGGAGGTGCAGTGTGGAAGGCAGCGGGATGCCTCAGTACATGCTGTTCTTGTAGCAGAGCTCAGTCCAGCCCTGCAGACACAACTCCAACAATGAGCCATACCCATTTTAGTGTTTATCATCTCTTGCTAAAATAAGCAGCAGCAGCACATTCTTTGGAAACCCCATATCTGACTGGAATTTGTGGCATTTTTAATTAGCTGCTCATTAGCTCTTCCAAACTGCAGGAACACGTCGAAGACAGACAACGTGCCCAGTTGGGATGGAGCTGTGCTGAGGCCTGGGTTAAAACTGACGGGCTGGCAGCACAGCCTGCAAGGAGGAGGCCATAAGGAGGCCACGAGGAGGAGGCAGCCATGCGGGCGCCATCTTGGTGCAGACATGCAGTGAGATGCTGGAGATAGCTGACACTGGGCAGTCCTCGGATCAAAGGGACCACAGGCACGGTGTGGTTTCTACAGAGCAGGGCTGTGCTGGTTGGCATGTTTCAGAGCACCGGGCTGCCCTGAGCAGCTCTGCAGAAACAGCCTCATCCGGCTTGCCATGGGGAGAGTCAGGAAACGCCTGGCGAGCACCTTTCAAAGAGATCAGCACTCTGTGCTTCCTTCCCAACATGCTTTCCAAGGCAGAGCCCAAGGCAACTGCTGGGCAGCATCTCTGGCACCACTGGAGTGTGCCGATCCCACCTCCACCTCGGCACTGGTGAAAAATGGGGCAGAACAAGAGGAACGTGCCCAGTGCTGCAGGGAGGTGTCAATGCAGGGAGCAGTCTGAGCACAGCAAGGTTTGCAGCCCAGGTTGTGGCACAGGATTCATTCATTTGCCTGTTTTACTGCACCAAATTGCATAAAAAGCTTGAGCAACTCCAGCGTGGTAAGCAGATGGGAACGGCCAAGCAGAAAAGCAATGACAAACCAAAAGGAAGCAGGCTGGTAATAATGTAACTAAATCAGCAATTACGAAATTCAGACAATTAATAAAGACTGAATAAGCAATAGCATTAAATGCTTAGCGCATCAGAAGCAAGCCAGCCCTGTGGGTCTCATTAAATGGTAACGGTGCTCAACAACATTTCTGGTTTGCAACTGGACAAAAAAGGCAATTATTCATATCACACATTTGTTTCCTGGCTCCTATTCAGCAATAACTCATGCAGGTACTAAAAACCATTCACTAAACTCTACATTTAAAATCAGCAAGCCTGAATACCATCCTTCAGAGAGTTTTATAAAGAGTTATAGACTCAGATCCTTGAAAAAACTCTGAGTTAACAAAGGTTTCAAGCTTTTGGGATGTTAGAACGCAGTCAATGTGGGACTGAATGCCAACCCAAAGGATGGCAGCACAACTCGACACAGCAATAATAGTACCATGCAAAATGAGATCCTAAGCTATCCCAATAAAATTAGTGGTGTATCACACAGAGGCATCAGGCTGGCTGAGAAACTTAAAGAATATCTTTCAATTTCCATCTCTGCAAACAATTTGACGAATGTTATCTAAAACAACAGTACAGCCCAGCCCGAGGGTGTGCAATCCACTAACCACTGGATTCCAAAGTCAAAGAACAATAGACAGAAAACTGACAGAAAGCCACTGTTACCCAGTAAACCCCACAACAGGGAGAGCACAACACTTATTTTTATGTGGGTCTGGAAGAAAACAGCATATTTGATATCCGGGTCAAGTGAACTTGGTGTGTATTTATTTCAGCTTGATTTCATATGGCAATGTCCAAGCCGCTTCCCAAAGGAAAAGGAACAGAAACTGAATACATAAGATGCAGAAATCTATAAAAAAAATATAGCTATCAGACATCAGTAAGTGTCATCCAGCAGAAAGGACAGCGAGCTGAGCTTCCACTGCCATGCTGCTGCTGCAGTAAGGACAACGGGGTCCTAGGTGTGTGAAAAAGAATGTGCAGCCACACAGAAAGGTGAAATTATCTCACAGCATAGTGCTGTGGGAATCCTTACTGATACAACTGATGAAATATCACCTGTTTTATAGCGCACTTGGATGAAGCATTAGGAAAGAGGTTAGAAGGAAGCAAAAAGAATATGCATCAGGCTCCCAGACTCAAGTAAGAGGGGCTGAACCACACTCAGTTCGTTCAGCTTGTCCAACAGCCCTGCTCTGCCTGGTACTGCACAGAGCAGGTGTCTGCAGGGTTGCAGCTCTGTGCAGCAATACATAGGTGACACAGCAAGGAATGTGCCAGCAGATTAAACGGAGCTGATCTTGGCCTTTGAGGACCAGCAGAGAAGCACAAGAGCAGAAAGGATCATGCACAACAACAGCATTGAAACATTGATTTTAGCTCGGATAAGCCTGACAAATCCCTTCTTCTTCCTAAGTCATAGTTTCTCATCCGTCAAACAGATATAACGTAGTGGTTGATCCTGACCTCCTCCTCATGAGATTTTTTTGCTCTTTGCTCTGCTTTGCACAACCTCTCTCTCCCCAGAGCCCTCACTTGCACAGCAGGAGCCAGGTAAAGCATCTCTGCCATGCAGACACCTGCCCAGAGGTGGGGGCTGCCCACATCTGCTCTGCCCAGCTCCATGCTGTGCAGGCTTGAGCAGTCAGCACAAGGGAGCAGCCAGACCTAGCGCCCTCCCAGGGGCACAGAGCTGTCACGGTGGCAGTAAGCTGAAAGCCTGGTTTATTCCGAAACCCACAGGAAAATTCCATGCTGCAGGAAACCAGAAGTAAATTTCAAAAGCAATGCCATGGGTGCTATGAGTCATAGAAACTCCTGGGGATTGGAGCGATGAGACAAGCCCAGCTCTGCGCTGCGCCTGCTGGGAGATGCCAGGACAAGCTGAAGCCCCAAATCAACCCCACCTCGGCACATCCTTCTCAACCTTATTTTCTGCAGCGCCCCTGCATCAGTTTTAGAATCTCTGAGATGCAGAAGGCAGAATGATCTCACATAGAAAATGATGCAGTTCCAAGAAGTCTAACATTAGGACCTTTTCTAATGCACAGGAAAGGTGTGTAAGAGTGAGCCTGGCCCCCCTGCGTCACAGCGAGCAGCCAGGGTTGTTATATTATGTGACACAGAGCACAGCCTTTCCCCTCAGTGACTGCATATCAGTAGCAACAGGATCAGCCAAAGCAGGTAGGGAGGGACAGACTAATGAAGCACCTCCAGCAAGTTCTCCAGCACCTCACCAAGGTCCTACCAAGAGAGCATGGTGCTGCTCCTTACCCAATACATGCAGTTGCATCCTCACGAGTCATTCCACAAGCATGTGCCCAGCGATGCCACCGGGGCAGGGTCTGAAGTAAGTGGGAGATTGTTTCAGTGTAAAGCTAAGCCGTGCCAGGGAAAAATCAATAAGCTCACCTTTACCCTCTTTAATCCGATAAATGGCAATTGCTACAGATATCTCACCCATTCCTCCCAGATCTAATAGAACACAATCTTCTACATCTGGGATAATGATGGGAAGCTATTAGCTCTAATAGCACACCCTGCTCCCAGTGCTGTGCTTTTCTCCCAGCCCCCACTGAGCCCAAGCCCATCACACATCCCCCCACAGGATCTGTAGCCCACCCCCAGACGGCTCCCTGTTACCGCACAGACTGCAGTGCTTGTGCTGCTTGCATTCTTTCCTCCCTTTTGTCAAGCAAGACACGATGAGTCGCCTAACACTTAAAAACTCGCTGCGGTGCTAACAGGTATATCTCAGAAAGACGCTAATTAAATGAGCTGCAAATTACACTGTGGGCTCTGTGCAAATGAGTGGCCACACGCAGCAATTTTCTCACCAGTCCAACTGTGCATGTAGCTTTCAAAGGATGAAAAATTCTGCTTTCAGCAAGCTTGTTGAAATTCAGAAACTTTGCCAGTTTGCTAAAATAAAGCTCGGCTATGCAAAGCAGAAATCACACAAAATCAGATGTACCTGGCAGAGCAGGATGTCTGGAGGAGTTAGGCTCTAAAATGCCTGAAATGCCTCCACTTTTTGAACCTGCTGGACACTTCCCAGCAACAGGCTTGCAGGAGACCTCCACAGGAGCAATTTTTACAGTGCCCATATAAGATTTCATCCTTTCTGGAACCAGAGAAAACCTGGATTAAAGCCACACTCAGCAATCCATGCAGCAAAGAAGAGGAGCGGAAATTGTCTGGAATGACTGTGCCAGGTATCATGGCTGCACTGGAAACACGCCAGGAGCACCGGGCGGAAGGCATTTGTGTATGCATACATCATGGCTGCATTAAAAACCTATACAGTTCTGGTTGTGCTCAACCATCCCGGGGAAAAGGAAAAAGAAGTGTGTTTGTAGCTTGTTTGTCTACTTTCAACTCCAATCTTCTGCAACTCTGAGCCTACGTAGTTAGGACGGAGTTGTGATTGCTTCGAGTGCACAGGCCACCCTGTTTGGAGATGGGGAGGAAGAAGGTCTCAGCAGCACATACATAAACCCAGCTGCTTGTCAGGAAAACAAGCCCTGGCCTCCTGTATTTATTGCATTTATTGCTGCACATGTGGCCAAAGATCATAGAATCTTGGGTTGGAAGGGACCTCAAAGATCACCCAGTTCCAACCCACTGCCATGGACAGGGTTGCCACCCACTAGATCAGTCTGCCCACTCTCAAGAAATGCAGTTTCCCATATAAAGCCCCTCTCAATCCAGCTCCACAAAACAGACAGAGCCGAGCTCTCGGCGTGCATCTGGCTCCGGTGCACGGCTGCCTCTGCGGGGGAGCAGGGAGCACACAGGCAGCAGGAATGCCAGCAATGCCTGCTATGCGCGTCCGGCGTGCCCCCCAGGTCGGGGGACATCCCACCAGGATGCTGCAGCCCAGCCAGCCCCAGCAGTGCTCCCATGTCCTTTGGCAGCACGTGGGGGCTCCCAGGGTGTCCTCCCCAGGGCCCCCGCTGCTGCATAGGGTGCCCATGCACTTCTGCACGAGTCTCTCTGGTGCATCACATCTGCAAGTTCATGTCTTTCTGACAACTTGCATCTGTCCCATGTTATGCTGCACCGAGGCAGCTCAAGTACACGTTTCAAACACATCATTCATCACAAGAAGTCATTATTTTATCTTAATCGGCATTCCTTCCATCATCCAGAGCTTCATCTGCACATTATCTAGGCTATGCTTAAGTTTGTCCATATAGGTCAACAAGGGATGTTTTGTTTTGTTTTGATCTGTTCTTAAACATGGGGGGTTACTGAAGTTCTCAAAGCCGTTCTCTCTGTGCCTGTCCTCTCACGCTGATGTAGAGCTGTGAAACCTTGAGGCTGAGCTGCTGATTTCAGAAGCTGGATCCCAGGTGTCTTTTCCCAGGACAACGTTGGTTCCAGGGAACTTGAAGGAAGGAAGAGAAAACAGCTGCCCATGAGCCTTGCAGAGCTCCCGATGGTGTAACATATCCTCAACCCAGCTCAGAACGAAGGTGAGCAAACCTAACGCTAACAAAACACCTCCCAGCCACTGGGCAGGCAGGGCAGCGTGCAGAAGTGTATGCAGGAAAAGCCCACAGGCTATTTACGTACCAAAATTTGAAACTAAAAATCTGTGCCACAATGCCAGACCCCTCTAAGAGAGGCTGGAGGCTTCCCAGCCACACGTTCTGCAGGAGGGGAGCAGAGGAAGAGCCGCTCCGGTGGCTGCTGGCCAGGCATTATGTGACCGGAGAGCCCAGCATCCTGGTTGTCCCTATTTTGGAAACACTGATGATTTCAGAGCCAGATGACATCCCCTGATCTGCTCGCCACCAAGTGAGCCTGCTGCTGGCTGGCCTGCAGCTCACCCATGTGCTGCTGGTTACTTGAACTCAGAGCTTCCATTTGCACATAGCCATTTACAGGCCACGGACCTGCTGGCATCCAGCATCCAAAACGTCACACAGCAATGCTCTTAGGCCAGCAGAAGAAAACAAATGTACCTCTCCTACAAGCCATATGCTGCACCCCTCTGATTGTAGTGGTGCCAGCGATCCTGCACCCTGCACCAGGCACTCATCTCAGTGCGGGAGCAGGGGAAGATTGCAGCTGTGGGAAGGGGAGGGCTGTGACCCTCACCCCAAGGGGAAGGAAGGAAGGAGCTCAGTCGTAGCACTCACCCGGATCCGCCGCATGGCTGTCACGATCTCCACCCTGCTGTTTGGCCGTGGTACATCCAAGCTGCCTATGTACTGCATGGAGAGAAATAGCGGGTTAGCCCTGTTTGCATGTCACTGACAGCTCCGGAACCTCACAGCCTCGCATTGCCCTGCTGCACCCACGCACAGCCCAGCATTTTGCCCACCATACCCAAAGTGCTGCAAGCAACAACATCTCCTCCCACCCTCCCAGCCCTCTCCCTCCCCACAAAGAGCAGTTGCCCTAAATTTCCCAGCCTCACTTTCTGCCTGCTCCTGCCTTGTAGCATGGCTTGCAGACAGCGGTCACATTTCCCCTCCTGTGTCACCTTTTGCTTCTTTAGCCGGTCCTCATGCGAGCATCCTTTCTGTTTGACAGAGTAAGAGGCTTTCTTATAGGAAAACCCTATAATAGCTTGAATGACTAAAATGGGGCAGTCCTTTGTATGCTGCACATGGCTCAGAAGCCTGTTGGATGCTGCACAGCTCAAGTTTCCTACCATAGAAAGGGAAACAAGGATCTATACCCATTGTCTCATTCTTCATAGCATTCCCGCTTGCAAGAAAGAGCCAGATTAATCTCGTTAACAAATCAAGATGAAGAAGTGTGAACTGTACAAAACCCTCAGTGCCCCCAACCAGCGGCAGCAGGCTTTGCCCCTACCACTGCTGCACAGAGCCCATCTGGGTGCAGACCACGAGCTCCCCTCAGCACGTGCTGAGCCCACCTTCAGCCCCGCAGGGATCCCATGGGCAGGCAGATGGTGACAGTGCAGGACCTGGCAGCTGATGCCATGAGGACACGCAAAGAGAGGGGATATAAAAATAAACATCAAACAGCTGGCTTGCTCATCATGTGCCGTGGCAGTGCAGGACAGCCTTACGCAACCAGGAATTAAGCCCCACGATGCAGCCACAGGCAGAGGCAGCACTCACTTTCTAAACCCCAGCAGCTAAAGCCTGACTGCAAAAGTAGCAATTACAGCCCCTAAACAGATTCTTCCCGTCCAGAATCAAGGGTTTATGTTTTATTATGAGAGGTATCTTTGCCATGAATTTACTTCCCTTTTTTTATGTCAAGCCTGGAGAGCATCAGTAGGAACTCTTGGCCACCAAACAACCCCACAGGGTGCACTTTGCTCAAAACCAGAGCATCCTGCCCACATCCCACACCCTGCTGCTGGCAGCAAGGACCTTAAGCCCACAGCACCTCAGCACATGGCTCACAGCCTTGAAACCGTCCACCTCTCCTTCACTCTGGAAACAGACAAAGCCTCGCAGTGTGATGAGTATCTCCCCAAAAATGCAGCCGGTGAGGTCAGCCTTACAGGGTGAAGGAGTGAGGATGGCGTGAGAAAGCACTGTGCTTATCAGCACCCCCAGCCCTCCCACCCATAGCTCTGAGCTTTGCTTGAGGAAGAGGTGTGGGAACATCCAGAGCTGCTGCTGGGAGCAGGGCCGCCCTGTGTAGCTTCCCCATCCCTTGGGAGGACAGGCAGCATGCCCAGAGGCCCTTGCCAGCTCAGAGAAATACCAGCTCTCCCTGGGCAGGAGGAAAATAAACACGAGAAATCTGGGAAATACATTTTGCAATGTTTGCACAAATTATTTAGCTTCTGTGTTCTCTTGGTGTTTTTTCATTTCCTTGAGGTTGTTCAACGCTCTCCTGCCCCCTCAAAAGCAAATTCCCTTGAGAAGGTGATCTGCCTGAAAAAAAAACACAGGGATGCCTCCCAAGCGGTGTCCGTGGGATCAGGAAAGCCTTCATGAAGAGCAAGCATGTCAGCACCCCGCAGCCCTGCATCGTGCAAAGGTCAGGGCTGAATCATCCCACTGGGAAAGCCCAAAGCAGCCGCCTGGAGCCTCGCCAGCCCCAAGAGCTGCCCTGAGATAAGGAGCCAGCAGCGGGGGCAGAGCTGCTGGTGTGGGAGCTGGAGGCAACACCAGTCCCAAATTCTGCCTGGATTCCCAAGCTACTCTGCTAGCTCCCATAAGAAGCAGCACAGCATTCTTCTGCTGTGCCACTGTCATAGACACTGTAGCATGGGAGTGAAAAGTCAAGGCAGAGATTGCACTGGGGGGTCAGGGCAGGCGAGGGGAAGCACACCCCAAAGCTTGGGGCAGCATAATGGGGAAACCCATAGCTGTGATTCCATCATTGCTGCCTGTACATATGTCTGCAGGAGCCTTGTCCTGCTGGAACTGCTTTCCCAGAGCAGCCCAGGGGGATACATCCCACCCCCTGTTCTGCCCTGTGAGGGGAGAGGCTGGCTCATAACCAGCAGGGCAGAACTGAGCTGACAGGAATGGAAAAGTTGATGTGCCAGCTGACTTCAATGGAAAAGCCTCCTCTTCCTGGCCCTGACCAGTCATGTGCCCAGGAGCCTGCAGCCTGCCAGTCCGCATCAACTGGGGGTAGGGCTGGTGGGACAGCATCATGCCAGAGGGTGATGAACACACTGTACTGTCTCCTTCAAAAAGACCCAGAGGAGAGGTTTGGGAACTCCTTTATCACAATGATACACTGGCAGAGAGGAAGCAGTGCCAGGCTCTGGGAGGATGAACTCCCAACAGGATGGGAAACCACTGCCTGTGCTCCATCCTTGTGCACACACTGTGCTCCAAGTTCTGCTGCACAGCCACAGAGCTGCCCCAGGGCCCCTCTCTGCAGTTCTGCCAAGTCCCAGCAGAGAGCTTTGCTGGGAGCTCCAGTGAGCAGCCTCCAAACTGACTTAACAAGTATGGCAAAAATATGCCACTGCTGCAGAGGAGAACTTCTGTGGTGCTCGGCAAGGTTATTTATAGCCTGCAGCGAGCAATCCCGCGCTGCAGCTTTGCTGCTGGTGAGCAGACCTTGCTGAGCGCCGTGTTCAAGAGCTGCCAGCACCAACACCCCCAAGCACTGCTGCCAAACCCCTCCCAGACACCTGGAGGTATGAGCTTCAAGCAACCTGTTTCCAACTCCCAGCACTGCCCGGCTGCCAACAAGCCCAAGCAGGGGATGGAGAAATGCCTACAAAGGCAGCCTGCAGCAAGGCACAGAGATGGATGGCCCAAGTTGGAGGTGCCTGTATCTCTCCTGCTTCAAACTCTGACATTTGCTTGCACTGGCACAGCCCTGTGAGGGGCAGGCAGGCAAGTCAGCTGGATCTGGCAGGATCCGCAGGAAGGAACACGCTGGATCCGAGCAAAGTCTCTTCCATGTCCTGTCTCCAAACATAGACAGCGGCAGATGCTCGGTTCATTCTCAGTTTCCCACGCACGAAAGTGGAGAAAAGTACTGACAAACATGACAGAAAATGCATGGTTGCCAAGAACCTCTAAGGGGAGTACAGAATTAAAAAAAAGCCCACCCAAACCAACCTGCAGGCAACAGCAGCAGCAATCCTCCAACCCACTCTCATTTATCTGCTCACAGGCCTGCTGGCAGGGCACGTCCTGGTGGCTCTGCATGGGCACCCCAGGCATCTCCTTCTCCAACACCTGAGCTGCTCTTGGATTTCATCCTCCAGTTTTCCCTTTGGGAAAACAAAGCAGGCTCGTGTGCCCTTCAGCCTGCCCCAACTGGAGGAGCCGTGATGGGAGGAGGTGGACAGAAGGTGTCTTTATTCTCTAAATACTTATTTATTTAAACAGGAAACCATTGCACAAGTGGGGATTCATGCCAGCTCCCCTGCGACACGCTGCAGCTCGCAGCTCTTTCATCCAAGCGCTTCAGCACACCCAAGAGGCCCAGCTCTTGATTTAATCCAACAGTTCTGACCACAATGGGCAGAAAGTGAAGCCAGCTCCTCCAATTCCCACCAGCTTGATCGAGGCACTTCAAAGATGCGGAGACTTGCAGTGCCAAGAAAGGTGGCCAGCAAAAACAGATCTAAAAGTGCGAACTGCATTACTACTCCCTGAGAAGATGGAGCGTAATTCTCCAGTTATTGGGTTTATCTCCATAAAATGGATTACTGTAAGGCTTGGAGAGTGCCCTGCTTGGAGAGCATCCCTATGCCAGAGTATGTGACTGCAAACAGCTCTGGTGGCGGCACCCTCAGCCACACCACATACTCTCATCACCCCGTGCTTGGAAAGGGCCAAATCTGCACATCCCATCTGCAACAAGAACAAAGGTGGTGGGCATGGGACCAACACTGGATATCAGGGAGAAGAGGAGGAGGAGCAAGGCGCAGCTCAAGGCAGAGGCCAGGCTGCTCACAATGCCCCATAGCCCCCAGGGCTGCCCCACCCACAAAAACACATAATCCTGCCCAGGGCTTGCAGGGATGGATTTCTCCTTTTGGTGTTGCTCTGCTCCAAACCCTAGCCTCCCGTTTCCCCACCCAACAGTGGGATGTGTGCTCTGCACCTCTCTCCAATGAGAGCTGTGTGAGTTTCAGTGCCCAGGATTCATGGGGATAAAAGGAACTAAAAGAGTGTAAGCATTTAATTAATCTCCACCAATCTAATAAAAGGATGGAGTAATTGCCTAAGCCATCTGCATTCTGCATCTGGCATTGGGAGCTGCTGGAGAAATACACAAATTCAAGAGTAAGGCTTCATCCAGCTCGTGCTTGCCATGAATGTGTGCCACAGGATACAAAATAAGAGAAAGGAGCTAACAAAGACTCATATGCACCGCCCCAGAACCCCACAGAGAAGAGACGAGCAGTGAGCAGACCACAGGCGATAAAGCCACATCCTCCTCTTCACCCAAAACCTCTGCTCCCACCCTAAGCCAGACAGGGAAGAGGCAGAGCAGCCAAGAAGCTGTAAAGTGATTGAGAAGGGAGCTGCTGTGCAGCAGGTGCTGGCAATAACACTGCAACCAGCTGCAATAACCCAGGAGAAAAGGATGAAAAACCCAGTCGTTCCCAGGAGCAGTTCCAAAGCAGGTTGTAACTCTGTTCCATAGACAACTGCACCGTGCTGCTCTCTGCAGACCTTGCCAGCCGTGAGCAGAGAGAACATGCAGCCCCTGTGCCCAGCAGCAGGACAGGGAGTTGTCCTCAAGGCACCATGCAGAACTGGATGCCATGGCTCCGATCTGTCTCCTGCCAGCACCTCTGGGCAATGGGATACAAGGGACGGGTGCTGCTCAGAAACTCTTCTAGACTGTTTTTTTTTTTCCAATCCAGACTCACTGGAATAGCTCACTGATGTGACAACTGTAACTCCATGAATAGCAATGGAGACAGGGATTTAATGGCTTTGCTTTCCAAATTCCACTGCTATCTCCCCCCAGCTACCTGCCCGCGGATGGGCAAGGCAGACAAATGCTCAGCACTCTTGGGCTGCAAGCACCAGAGCCGTGGGACACCACAATGCAGTACGAGCCTGAGGTCCCAGCAGGAAAAAAAAAAAAAACACCACCACCAGAGCTTCCTGCCAAACACACTAGCGAGAATGATTTATATTTGCAAGGGGAAACAGCAAGTGTTTGCTTGGGACCAGCACTGACCTCTCCCAGAGCTCAACACATGACACGCAGTCCCTCCACCCATTCACCCCAAGTTGGGGAGAGCCGGGGTAAGGGGCTCCCGACCTCACCTGTGCCCCAGGACTGATGCTCCTATGTGATGCTAAGGAAGGGTGAAGGAGCAGGTCACCGCCTGACCCACCCGGCCACCCTGTGGGATAGTCGGAAAGACTCACTCAACTCTCGGCAGCCGAGTCTGGGGGAAAGGGCTCCCAGGGGCAAGCGGAGAAAAGAAAGAAAATCACGGGAGAACGGGGGAGCGGGGAGCACCGGGAGACGCGCGCTAGCTGCCCACCTTGGCCTCGAAGCAGATGCCGTGCTGGAAGGCGTCCTCGTTGTGCAGGGGGATGCGGAGGTCGTGCCGGTCGTCCACCAGGTTGTACTTGGACTTGGCGGGCATGGCGGCCCCGCGGTGGCCGGGCAGCCCCGCAGCGCGCCCGGCGCCGCCGCGCAACCTCCGCCCCGCACCGCCGGCCGCCCCCGGGGCGGGATTGCGCCGCCGCGCAGCGCCGAGGAAGGGAGGAGCGGGGGGCGCGGAGCGAGGCGCAGCCCCGCTGCCCCAGGGAGGGAGGGGCCGGGAGGATTTCAAAGAAATAAATAATTGAATCAAAATAAAAAAGCACCCGAAAGGGGAGCTGACGGAGGCACCGCTGACATCTAGTGCGCGGCCCCGGCTCTGCACCCCAGCGCTGCGGAGGGATTTTTATAAGGGTGGAGAGCACGGGAGTTCTCCAGGTAGGGAGCTGAGCCCTGGGATGCTGGGTGCTTGGAGCTACCCTGAACGCTCCGGCCCTGGAGATTAGTGGCCATGTGGAACCCTACCCCTTGCAAATACCAAAAGTCATGGAAACCAGGTAACTAGAAGTGGTATGATCTTGTCTTAGGCTTTGCAACCTGGCCACACCAAACCTTGTAAAAGCCCTCAAACACTACACATCAGTCCCACCTAGCTGAAGACACCCCAGTGCTGCTTTCTCCTCACACAGGAGCTCACCTGCGTGGCACTGAGCACGAGCCGGGGCCCTAACCTCAGCCATCAAGGCATGAGGCTCTGTCCCCAATCCAGCCTTGCATAGCAGATCCAGGGCTGTTCTCAGTGCAAATCAGCACGGTAAAACTTTCCTTGTTTAGAGCTGCGCTGTTTCAGCCACATTTGAAAGTGTTTTGCTTCCTTCCATTGGAGCGGACTTTCCGGAACCAGCAGCAGCCAGAGGCAGGGCCAGGCACCAGGGAGATAAGAGCTGCCTGTGCTCGGCAGTGCCACGAGGTGTGTGGGAATGCTTGTTTTGTCTCCAGCATTTTGACCTCTTGCTCCTGTTAGGGGGACAGCCACACAGCCGAAAGTCTAAAGCTAGAATCTGGGGCAAGCAGAAGGCAGTATTGGGTAGACAGCACTGAGGCTGGGTCTGTGCCTCAGCCTTCGGTGCTCTGGGCTCTGGCTGAAGCTGTTCCACCTCTCAGGAAGGTTCAGCTGACAGCACTGCAATCCCAGGTGCTGGGAATCACCCAGTCACTTAAGAGGCCTCCTGAGGATTCCAGCCCTGTGCAGGCCCAGCACAGCTGCGTTAGCTGCAGCAGTGCCCAGAACAAGCCTGCAGCTGAAGGATGCACTTCTCAGCCTTTGGGCTTCCCGTGCCAGTAAGCCACAACGTGTAACAAAGCTGCTCTTCTGCAGCCCAAATGCCTGCCTGCAGCACTCTGCAGAGACTTGTGTGACATTTCACTGAGCTCCGCTTTCCTCGTAAGCTTATATCATAACAGTGACACCTGGAAGAGACAATGTCCAACCCTGGACCCGCCACCAGCCCACACTGGGAGCACCTGGCCAGGCCCCGCTCCAACACACCAGACTCGGTGCCCCTCCAGATCCCCCCAGTGAGCATGGAGGGCACCAAACCCTCACACTGTGTTTGTTCTGCACACCCAGAGCCCATTCCCTCCCTTCCCAAAGCAGCAATTACACCCCACAGCCACACACACAAGCGGTGCAACCGGTTGTTCGCTTGTTGTTTCAGCCCTGTATGCTTCCGCCCCGTCGAGGCCGGGCACTTTGCCCGCACTTGCACAATGGGTGGCAGGGACAAAGGTCCCCAGTGCCACACGGGAGGGCGGCAGTAGGCTGGCGTCACACAGGGCAGGGACACAAACGCACCAACGGCACGGTGGGAAGGAATCCGCCATCCAAACAAATAGGGTTGCTTAAACGAGCTCAGGCGCTTGGGGTTGGCCGGGACAGAGCGCTGCGGGCTGCTCAGAGTCCCTACGTGGGCACCGGGGTGGCACCGGGGTCCCGTCCCGGGCACAGGCAGCACCTGCCCGCTAGGATGGCGATTCCTGGCCCTGCCCTGCCACCTCCCGGCTGCGAAGAGCAACGCCAGAGCGTGCACCGACCCCGAGTCCCAGCCCGCAGCTCTGCCTTTGCGCTTCGAACGGAGCATCCCTGCGGTCGCACTGTGTCTCTGCCACCTGCACGGCGCAGCGGGGAGAAGCGCTGAGCAGGGCGGCACTGAGAGCAGCCCGTTTTCTGTCTAATAAAACCGGGTGATTAACATCTAAATTACAACGATTGGAAAGGAAGCCAAAAGTTCAGGAAGGGAGGAAGGCAAGTATGCTAGAATTAAGGCCAGGAACTTGCTGGCGTTTGGTGACATTTTGTTCTGGGAAGCTGGCAGCGCTCTCTCACATCAGCCAAACATGCACGTGTGTATTTATTTTAGAGGTGTAACCAGGAACAGCTTCAGGGGTGTTTTTAAAGCCACAGATCCGCCGTTGATATCCACCAGAGTGGGAGCAAACTGTTAACAGAACAGCCTTTCAATTCACAGTTATCCCTGGTTTCTGGAACCCCCACAAACCACATCCTCAGCACAACCAGTTACAATGACTACTGGCAGATGTATCAATGTGTGTATTAACAGCTATGCACCTGCAAATCAGTGCTTACCCCTCAACACACAGCACTTCTTATCTCACAGCAGGCATAGCAACAGCCCCACATTGGACTAGATGGTCTCCGGAGGTCCCTTCTAAGCCCTACCCCACAATTCTGAGCCAGCCCTTTCCCAGCTCCCAGACAGGGCTGGAAGCACCTGCAGCAAGGCAGCATGGGCTGGGCACAGCCATCTGACACCACTTACCCCCCTGCACCCAACCACCACACTTAAGTTCCCATCTCCTTACATCACCACCTCTGCAGGTGCACTGAGGGAGTGGGACGAGCTGCACCTGTCACAGCAGGGAGCAAGGAGGAGCCATCACTGTGGGTGCTCTCCCCCATGAGTGGCTAATTGGATCTACTTTTAATATGGCTATAATTTGCCAAGGCTTATTTGCTGTATAATCAGACACATGGCTCCTTTCTTTAATTGCCTTGTAAATTACCAGAATGATTAATTTCAACACGAGCCTGTATACGAGTCCCTGACATATAGGGACTGGGGAGGATGGCTCACTGAGGACTGGGACAGCCTCACCCCACCTACCAGTGAAGCCTGAAGGGCAGGGTGTGAGCTCGTGTCCCCCCATAAGGGAACATATGGCTCTTGGATCCCACCCTGGTTTTCCCTTCCTACTCCTCCTTGGCCCAACCTGCTCAGCCCAGCTACAGTGTTGAGCGAGGAATTAAAGAGGACTTTGTTTCCAAACAATTGCAAATGCATAGCTTGAGAATCTGTAATTGAAACTCAGATCCTACTCCTGTTGCCGATGATGGATGACTTTTCCCTACTGCTCTGAGAGCCCTCGCAGAGCGCACGGCAGTTGCCGGCCTGACTCATGGCTCACTTCTCTATGTGATGGAAGTGAGCAGCCCGGCACTCATTACTGAGCTCTCATTAGGAACTTCTCCCGTTTTACCTCTGCCTTATTACTGGGGCTCTTGGCTCTACCTTCCAACTAAAAATCTTCTCCAGATGTCAGCAGCCTGCAGGGATATGGAGGGATGGGGCATGCGAGGGGCTAAAAATACACGTTCTCCCAAGAGAGAATCTTGCTGATTCAACTCTTTCCCATTCTCTTCCCATTCTCCTCGGGAGCCCATTCACTGAGCAGATGTTGCTTTTCTTTGTGTGATCAGCTTGAAAGCAACAGAAAACCATCCCATCCTCTAACAACTATTTGAGCACTGGACTGTACTGCTACAAGGTGCCCCAGCAGCCAGAACAGATGCTGAAATCACCTCCCTAAGCAAAGCACACACAGTGCTACTTATGTTTTTGTATAGTAAAGGAGCTGGGGCAGGGCCCCTTTTCTGGTTGTCCTGTTCATTCCTTTCTCTTACATAACTGCAGCTTCCTCCTTCTTTGGGAATGCTTATTTCTGGCCACACTTTTGTGTGCCATTGGTGCAGGGACAGCGGTGCCACCGTGCCATGCAGAGCTGTCCCAAGGCCGCCAGTCATGTTCTCCTCCTGGCCCTTTTACTTTCACCACCAGGAAAACACTTCATTCCCTTTATTTCAAATAAGATGCAGTCAACATGCTTTTGTACCTCCAATTTACCCCCCGTGTGCCTGCTGAGGACAGCAAGGTCAGGGCAGAGCCCAATGTCCCTTCAGCTCTGTGTCACAGAAATAGGATTTTGCACAGTCAGCATCTCCTCAGCTCTTGCTGAAACCACTCTGCCATTGCAAAGCTGGTTAACAGAGTGCGTCCACAGTATATAATTAATTTAATAAACCCTGATGATAAAATTAGAGGCTGCTTAATTCCTCATCCCCCACCGTGGCATGTAGGTGAAGCAGTTCACGTAGCCGCCACGACACAGCCCTGTACCCAGCAGCACACAGCAGCTATCACACAAGGGCCGAATTTCCAACAGAAAAACTTGGGTTTGGGCTGAAAAACGTAGGTGAGGAGGCAAGAACAGCTGGAACCCCGTGGTTGTGTAGCTCCCATGCTCCCCGTGCCTTGGCTGCAGGGACATGCGGAGCCGGCATGCAGTCCTGCTGCGGCTATCCTGCCATAGATGGCAGCAGCCGGCCGGGTTCGTGCTGGCTATGAGCTGCAAATCTCTCCAATTGCTCCAGATGCTGAGAGGGAAGGAAACGAGTGATGCTGAGAGCTTTTCCCTGGTGTCAGTAGGGCTCTCAGCATCAGAGGGCTGGGAGCTGCAGCTGGTCGATGCAGAGATGGCCCAAGCATGAAAAAGATGCTGTCCCCCTGCTTGCCAAGCAAGCATCTGACCCAGAGGGGTTATTTACCATGGGGTCAGCATGTGGGCATGGGTCTGCCACAGGGACAGGCCATGGGCACAGGGCACCCCAGCTCATGATGCTCTCTAATGACAGCTGGGCTGCTCTCTGCACACAGATGGGTGGTCGGTCAGCCAGGATCTCAGGGCTTGAGGGAGGAATCAGGTGAGTTTCTTCAGCCACTAACCCACAATCCCTTCTGTCCCTAAAATGTAAAAGAAATCTCCAGAGAAAAACAAATGCCAGAGAGCATCAATTCTGCCACTTGCACAAGGCTTTTGGTAGTGGAAAAGTAGTTTTTATGAGGAGGAAAGGACCTTCTGGGTGCCCAGCAGCCCCAGATTGCACCCCTCGCCTGTGCTTTAACAGTTCACCTGTTACAGCTGTTTACAATTGTTAGATGTGAGCACAAAAATAAAATACAATAAATGAGAGAACGGCTGAGACTTTTTGCAGTTCTGAAGTTGTAATAATCCGTGGTGCTGCATGGCCAGGAGATAATCCCATGACATATTCCAAACCCACCCAGATGGAGTTATTTAGTGTGCCTTCACCGGGGATGGAGATGGAAATGAAGTTTAATAAGTCTCCTGAACTCATTCTTTACTACCCGAGGAGACAACCGAAAGGCATTTAATTTCCTGCAACCCAAGAGCATAAACTGTGCTCAGACACTTTATAAAACCCGTCAGGCATCTTTCTGAAAGATTAAATAAGTAGGGCAGCATCTTCAACAAGCAAACAGAGGCTTCACCAGCAGTGTGTGCCCCATGCCCTGCCCCTGCCCATCCCTGGGGGTGCAAAATCAGGGTTCCTGGGGTCGGATGGGGAGGAATTATGGAGAAAACAGCACTGTGAAAGGATTCATCCATCCCCCATTCCCCCCTGCTATATAACAGTGCTCCAGAGATGCTCTTCAAAGCGCTCTGTCTCAAGGAGCTCCCGTTCATCTTGCTTTCTTTGGCACTCTGCTGCACATACCGCCTATTGCTATTATTAATGCTGTCATTATTATTACATATCACTTTGTTAATTGCCTGCTAAATTTGGGGTAGCTTGGAAAAAGGACACAAAGAGAGACATGTAATTTGAAATGCTAAGGAGAGCAAAAGTAAAGACAAAGAAAACACAGCACATCTAGCAGAATTATTGAAGAGGTGATGAGGACATTCTTAACTTTAATTATTTCGAATCAACTCATTTTGTAGAGTGTGTAGGTTTATGAATCAGATGAAACGTAAATTGATTCATAATCTCCCTTAATTTTCTGCTCTTTGGAGAATTTAAATCCATATTAACATAACCTGGATCAGGCAGTTACTAAGTAACAGGAGAAAAGTAGCATGGGTGAAGCTGGCAGACAGGCAATGTGATGCACTCAGCCTGTGCTTGGACTCACCACTGCAGCCCCAGCATGTCCCCAATCCTTGGATGCTGCAAGCTGGGGGCTGTGAGCTGGGGGCAGAGGGCAGGGCTGAGCTGATGCTGCTTCAGGGAATGCATGCAATTCTAGGGCTGGTTTTCCTCCCCTGTGCTCCAAGGCGGGGAGGTGAGGAGTGCCCCTGGCTTGTCACTTGGAGAAATCCTTTTTCTTCTTTTCTCTTCAGGATAATGCTTCCCTCAGGCTTGCATTATTGGGTTTCTCTCCACGGCTGCTTTTTGCAAGTACTTTTCCTTCCAGCGTTTTTTACTTTTTGACATTCTCCTCATTATTTGCTCTCTTGAAATCGTCCTCTGGTACTTGTTTTCTGCTGCCCAGAATTTCTCATTAAGGGAAATGTGTGAGTCAATCACACGCAGTGCGGGGAAGAACCAAGGGCTTTGCTGTCAGCCCAGCACTTAAGGGCTGCATAAGAGTCTGAAGGCTTCTCAGAACACACTCCTTGCTGTCAGGTTCTGCACAGTATGGATGGAAGGCAAGATGGGAAGCCCTGGGCACCCCCAGCCTTAAGGTACAACCTTCGTGCCCAGGCTCAGCCCAGTTTCTGCCTTCCCCCAGTGTTGTTGGGCTGCCACTCACTAAATCCCAGTGCTAGGAGTAAGCCTGCTTTCACCTGAGGGGTGTTCAAAGAAGCTTTGGGTGAATTGCTCAAGAAACATGCAGCTGTAGTACATAGGGACGTGGTCATGGAGCAATATTGGTGGTAGGTGGATGGTTGGACTGGATGATCATAGAAGTCTTTTCCAGTCTGAATTATTCTATGGATCTACAATATTGCCAGCACGGGGAGACTGTCATTCCCCTGCAAGAGCAAAGGGCAGCAGAGGTGCCCATGGGAGTTCCAGATAATATATTAACCATCACAAAGGATCTATGTGAATTCCTTGTTGTAAACCAAAGGGCATGAATGGACCTTCTGTACTGATAGCCTTGGAGGGAGCAAATCCTTGAGATCACACCTGCTATGAGCGGAACTCCACAGCAGCACCAGGAGTTCCCCTTATCACTCTGTGTGGCAGAGGTAGGGCTTAGCCATGAGACAGGAGTCTAGCCCTTTTTGCCACCATATTCCGTACCTTGATTAGGTCAGCAGATCACAATGATATTAATCCAATAAAAGAAAACCAGCCATGGGATTCAGTTCAGGAGATGAGGCTTCAATGGCTTATTTCCATGTCCTTGAGCTGAAGTGCAAAGACAATGCCAGTTTTGTCTGTTTAACATCTTAATTTTAAAAAAGTATCTTTTTAATTGCTTTTCTCCACGTGCGATTCCTTTATCGTGTTTGCAGAGATAAGCTAAAACTGACACGGAAGGGAGCTGAAAGGTTTGCAGTGCTGGTGATGGGAGAGCTCGGCGTGTGCCTGTACCCATGGAGGTGATGGGGACAAGCAATTTAAGCTCTGCACATCTTCAGGGATCATACCTGCACCAGAGGCATGAAGCAGACAGACCTCCTTCCCTGCTTTTGTGAAGGGCTTCTGCGCAGTTTCTTCTTCTGTCTTTGGTTCTTCATCCCTACCTTGGCTCCAAGGATTTGCCCATCCATCCATTTGCCCATTTTGGACACCCTGCTCACATGTTGCTGGGCATATTGAGGGCTTAGGAGGATGACACAAGATTTCATAGAGTTTGAAAGAGACCTCTCAGAACCCCAAGTGCAATCCCAACCCAGCCCCCCCCATGCCAACTGGCCACGTCCCTCAGTGCCACACCTGCACACCTCCAAGGACAGTGACCCCACCACCTCCCTGAGCATTCATGCTGTACACAGTAAATGTGTGTGTGCTGCAGCCCTGGGAGCTCCTCACACATCTCAGCACCTCCTGGATAGCCAACAGCACTTACACACAAAGTGCTCACTGCATTTCCAGGAAATTTGCTGAATTGTCAGTGCTGGACGTTGTGATGTCTTTATCGGCCACTGCAAAGAGCTCTTTAATGGAGCACATCATCACCTCCCCGCATAGGTACTTAAAGTCTGCGATCAAGTTTCTCTCAGCCGGCTCTATAATAAGCTAAACGGGCTGAGCTCCCTAAACCACCGCTGCTGTAAGGATGGTGAAAGAGCTTATTGTCACAGAGATAGGGATCAGAGAGCAGGGCTGAGCAGAAGTGATGCTAGCCTGGCTGCTTACACAAAGTGGCACTCGGCACTGGGCTGCCCGCTGCTCCCATCCCATTCTCTCCTCCTTTGCCTTAATGTTTCGTTCCATTCTATTCTCAGGGTTACACAGTTTTTTCTACAATCAGGGGCCTGGGACAGTCATTAGCGTGTGAAATGAGGAATGCATGCATCAGTAACTATGGCAACGCCGGGAGAACACCAGCCTCCTTCAAACACCAGGAATTAAGCTACATGGAAATGTTGAAGTCGGAGAGATCCTGTCAGCTGATAGCTTAACACGCATTAAAAAAATAAAAGTAAGGTCTGATTTGGCACACGGGGTGCCTCTGCCAGCTCTCTGAGCCTGGGGACCAACAAGACAAGTGCAGGATGCCCCTGCTCTCCTCCCCCTGCTTTTGACTTCCATAGAGATCAGGCTTTTCTAGGAACAGGATGATGCTGTATTGCAGCTCACAGCACAGCGATGCTCTGCAGCATGGGGTTCAGACAAGGGATGCCTGGAGCAGCATCCATAATTAATGCTGGAGGAACAACACTGCCAGCTTGGGCTGCCTCCCTGCTAAACACTCTGCTGTTATCGGCTGCAGCTGTGCTTCCAGCTGTGGGCCCGTGCATGCACAGGTAGGGTCTGCATGGTGGGCATGAGGAGAGCAAGAATATGGCTTGTAAGAATGGCCTGGAGTTCCAAGCAATCCAGCTGTAACTCATGTATTTCAGCTGAAAAATAATTGGGAAATTGCTTTGGGATGAAAACAAAGATTAATTTTGAACCCTTGAGATGCAGTGCCCATGGCCTCTTCATTCTGCACATCAGAAGGATGGCACTGTGCACACGGAGTGTGATTGAAAAGGCACTTAGCATGAGCCTGAAACCTTGACCCAAATCCAAATTAAATGCTTTTCTGGCAAAAGAGGCTTATTTTAGATGGGTTCTTACCCTCACCAAGAGTACCTTGTCCCCTGCAAATTATCTGCAAGCTGGAGGCCTGTACATTTATTATGCAGATAGTAAAAGCAGCTTTTCCAAATGGCATGGAAATACTTTCCCTATTTTGTGCTCTTAGAGAGACAAAATGCATTTCCTTTCCACAAACATCCTGCAAGGATAAGCTGATATTCTTCAGCATTCACAAATGAAAGGGCCATAAATACTGAAACAGCAAACTGGCTTGAAACATTTGCGGTCCCACTGCAGACACGTTCCATGCCATTCATCCCGTTTGTTGAGGATGTTGCATGGGTCAGCTTGGGAGACTCTCAAGTCCTACCCTGGATGTCTTCAAGTTGGATATTAGGAAATATTACTTCTCTATAAGAGCAGTCAGGCACTGGAACAGGCTGCCCATGAGTCACTGTGCCTGGAGGTGTTAAAGAAGTGTGGAGAAGTGGTACTAAGGGACATGGCTTAGTGTGGAATTATTTTTGGTGGGGAGTTGGACAGTTGGACTAGATGGTCTTAGAGATCTTTTCCAGTCTTGGTGATTCTATGATTCATCCTCTCTTCCCAGGCTCTCTAAGGCTCAGGCAACTTGTGTCTTACAGCCACTGCTGGTGCCAAAGAGCACCTCTCCTCTACCAACACCATCCTTCACTCTCCTGCATCCCTTCCATCCCACATCCCCTCCATCCCACATCCCTCCATCCCACATCCCTCCATCCCATCCCTCCATCCCTCTCACCCAGGCCACACTGCACACCTGAGCTGCCCCCATCTCTTCCCGCAGCAGGCTGGAGAGGTAAGTGTGGCTGGCAGGATTCTCTCCCTTTCAGGAGAAAATGATAAAAGATAAATTCTCCTTGGCCTGGCACCGGCTGCCTTTGAAGGCAGCTCTTTCCTGTTTCACAGTCTCCTTTGATGCTGCTGCTTTGATTTGTGCTGCAGAGGCTTTATGGAGCCCTGGCACTCCCTTGGACAGGAGAGATGGGTGTTTCAGTGCCTGTGGTACCCAGCCCTGCATCCCCGAAGGATCAGCTCTGGATTCAGGCCAGTGCTTAATGCTGTGCTTTGCTCATCTGAAGCCTTCCCCATGGGAAAGCAGAGCAGAGCTGCAATGGGGCCAGGACAGATTCTAGTTCTGGTGCGGTGCCACCAGAATTACATCCATCAGTGATGCCATCCTATTTCCAAGTACTCTGAGATCTCTCTGTGAGCTTATTTTCAGTCTGTGCACTGCACACATCTGTGCTGCGTGTGTATTAATCAGACTGATGGGTGACACCGAGGCAGGCGCCTGTGTGTGAGTGTATTATGCCAACACATTTACTTGTATCAATCAAGCCTTTAAGTAGATGGGAACACACCAGCACCAATTTGATGGCACTGAGTTCCCATTAAGATGAGCAGACTGGGATTCACGCTGCTTTGCATCCCCAGCAGCTTCCTCCACAAGACATGGGCTGCACAGCAGCTCTGTGAGGCTGTGCCATGCCAGGGCTGTCTGCCTGCATTTTCCTCACTGCTGTGCCACAAACCCCCAAACGCTTTCCATCACCTCCCTCACCCTGGCAATTACCGCCTGCCAAAGGAGCAGTGCTTCCACACAGGGCACCTCGGGGCAGAGCAGCTGTGAGCACACAGGCTGTGAGCTCTGCAGCACCAGCACCTCTGCCTGCCCATCGGGGTGGGCTGCGCTCTGTGTTTCCCTGTAGCAGAGCTCCCAGTGCCCCCGTAACACTCAGGAGAGCAAAGCGTAATGAAGGGAGGGACGTGCTGCAGATGGCACTGTTGGGAGCCGGGCTTCCCTCCCTGCCATGCTCTCATTGCTGGGGGCACAGTCACGTTGGTCTGGTGACGGATGGAATTAGCTCCAGTGTGAAAGGGGAAATACAAAGCCGTTCACCAACGAGACAGCTGCAGAGGCGCGGGGCCCGGGGCAACGATGCTCTGCACCTTGTTCTGCTCTTGCGCTTTTCACGAGCAGCTCCATTTTAATTAGCTGGGACGCGGTTCTAAGTCAACTCTAAATGATACTATCAAACTAATAGCGTGCGATCACACGGCAGCCTCAGCTGGGCTGGGATCTGCCGCTGGCTGCCATGGGAACTGTGAATTTCGCAGCGCCGCTTCGTATATCCCCACGGGAAAGAAGGAAATGTGGCAAATCCCAACATTCCCCATGCTTTGTGGAGCTCCGAGGACATGCTTTCTCCTAAGAGCCATCCAATGGGGCTGAATCAGGCAGTGTGTGCCATGCTGGTTCTGTTCCCAGAACAAAGCCCCTCTGTTCCCAGCACAGGAAACGGTGCCATTGGATATGGCCATGCCATAGCTTCTGCCCCACCACAATGCACCTCTGTGCAACCTGGGGCAGGAGAGCCCTGTGCCAGCCGTGGCACTGGGGGCTGCCCCCTCCTGCCCATGCTCTGCAGGCAAAGGATCGAGCATGAAATCCCAAACCCCCATTGAGATCTCCTCCAATCAGCCCCCGCTGCTCTGAGTTTTTTTACACGGGACTAATTTTTTAATCAGCGCAATGTAGGACATGATCAGAGGCAATCAAAGGCTGGCAGGCTAATTAGTGTCAATCAGCGTGGTTTATGGGTATTGGCCCTATCAATCAAACCCCACATTGTGTGTCAATGAGATCGCTTTCGCTTCTCAAAGCTAACACTGTACAGAGCTTTCCCTTCCCGCGATGCTCACCAAAATAGCACAAGCCCTTCAGGAGGCAGATAAAGGACATATTGCAAAGTTCCATCGGCTCTGACAATTAAAGAGCAAGGCTGTGCTGGTCCCACTTGGCACTGCAGCAGATTAAGCACCGAGCTGCATGCTGTGCTCTGAGTGCCTGCCTGGAGCATCCCGGTCCCTGGGTGCTGTGCTGCTGGGAATGTGCTTTGCAAGCACCCAGCAGGGCTCACCCCAAATCCCAATGCTTTCCTGTGGCTCGTGGGTTCATTGCTGCATTTGGCTTTCCCTGAGCTTTTTGCATTAAATGGCCCAAATCCAGCTACCGTAATGCCTCAAGCAAGTCAAGGCTTTCAGCTAGCTGCCTTTAAGGTAATTACTGTAGAACTTCATTATTTTTGCCATACACTTGGCTTTGATTTGTGGGCATCGTAAAAGGGAATGTGAGATAGAAGCATGCTCCATCAGGCAGAGACCCCGGGAAGAGGTGCAGGGGGAAAAGAGGCTCTTGCAAGGCACAGCCAGCTGCTGGCTTATCCCATCAGAGCCAAGCAGAGGTGGCACAGGCACCAGGGTACCCCTGCACTGTGCTCCTGGCAGAAAATGTTTGTTTCATTGGCTGCTCTGTGCCTGGGATCTGCTGCTCCTTGCTGTGTGGATCAGGGCCTTGTCCTGTAGGCATCATGGGCTCCCTGCCTCTGAAAGAGACAGGAATATTCGGCAGCCTCATCAAATATGTTTCAGCTGGCAGGGCTCTAAGTGGTCACTATTCCGTTTAGATCTTTGATTGGTGAGCTCGTAATATTAAATTTCAGAGCTGTATAATTTTATTCTTCCTGAGCAGCAGGCAGTGCTGTGCCACAGCCATGGGACGCAGCTGCCCAAAGGAGCACAGTGCTCTGAGTTCAGCTCTGGCTATGGAAATTTATTGGCTTCCCTTTCCATTGCTGCAGTTCATCAACAGCCCCAGCATGCAGATCACAGCCATGTGAGGGAGCAGAGCCCGCTGTTATCTTCCCACTGCAAACCCGAATACTGATGCTACGGGGGTAGAACCTTTGCCCAGTTATTGCTTGAAGAGACACATTTTTTCTAAGCAAATGCTTAATTGCTCCTCATTGGACACTGGTCACGGGACATTAGGCATCCATAAAAGAAGACTCTTAAAATATGGGCTGAATCATCTTTCTAGCTCAGCGTGCTGGTTATGGCTGCAGAACAGCTTTACTACACTGTGGTTTTATTTTTCCATTTGCTTCCCAGGTTGGCACTGTGGCTGATACTCCCTCCATGGCCACATCTCTGCTTTCTTCCCCAACCCACACTGCAGCAAAATGCCCCATCAGTTCACACAGCTCTTCAGGAGCAGAAGTTCCCTGCCTATCCTCCCTCCCACCCCTGGCTCCCATCCCCCTGTGATCAATCACACCAGGACTACACTCACATTAGCAGGGTGCTTCTCTGCTCATGCACGGTGCTCATGTCCTTGGGCACAGCAGCAGGGCCAGCCCATCCATCACCTCCCTTCACTTTGGGATGTCCCTGCGTGTGAGGCACCACTGCCGTGTCCTAGCCCTGCGCTCAGGTGGGCAGTGTGGCCACAGGACCATGCACTGTTCCTCCCGGGGCTGTCCTCTTCCCAGGAGGAGGTCAGGAGGACAGAAAGCTTTATGGGGATTTATCCTTTACTTAAAGCCCGGGGCTCTCCCATTATAACTCACTGCCTATTGCCCGTTCCACTGTGCCCTGCTACGTGCAGGCAGAATGTTATGCAGTGCCAGCCTTGCTGGGGAGATTAATGAGAGATAATTCCTTACACAGAGGTTTATTGAGTTCCCCGAGTACATTCACCAGCTGTGAAGTGAAACATCTGAGAACCATTCCTGCATACTAAGCGCTGCCTGGCAGCAGTGCAGGGAGGCACACAGAGACTGGTTCTGCCGGCAGGGCTCTGCTGGACATGGTGTCCGTGCCCAGAACATGCCCACAGCCCCACACCAACACGGGGGCACATTTCATAGAATGGCTTCATATGGACGGGACCAAGAACAGCGAGCTCCAACCCTCTGCTGTGGGCTGCCTGCCCCACATATGGGCTGCTCAGGGCTCCTCCAACCTGGCCTTGAATGCCTCTATGGATGGGGCACATCTGCTGGGAAGAGCAGCACATTAGATGCTGTAGCACCAGGGATGCTCACCTGGGCACGCTGCGATCCCAACTCGTCCCTCTGACTGCTCCTTGTCTTCAAGGACGAAGGCAGCAACCAGTACAGCTTGTCAGGGTCTTCTTAAATGCTTCCTGCAATGTTATGGTCATAATGTTTCCTCGGGCTGCTGTGATCAATACATATGAGACGCTGAACATGTCAAAACCACATAAAACATTTATTAAGGTGAAATTAAATGAGCACGTGTGAATCAGTAACCTAAACGGATGTTATCCTTCAAGGATGCCAGACCTGAAACCAGGCACGCGTGAAACCCCAAGGCATGCAGAGCTGTGCTTTGGGGTGGGAAGCTGTCCTCCTTCCCCACCTCTGCTTGGTGCCACCTGCTCTCACACACCGCTTCTCAGCCTTCCCCAAGGCACTGCCCACGAGCACCTGCAGGTTTCCTCTGCTCAGACCAGTGGAAAAGCTGCAAATAAAGGCTCATAAATCAATTACCCGAGTGACAGAATGTTATTAGATGCTTGGGAGTTAATTGTACAGATGCTGATTGCACGTATTTTAATGGCACCAGTAGAGATGTAATATATAATTCCATAGGTATTCCAGAATAATTTAGCAATTTAATTAATTTCTGCTAATGCCTTCTGAATCACCTGCACTCTTCCTCCTGGGGGACAGGTGGCAGAAACTTTTCTACCCAGTTAATCTACTGCAAACTCAGGGCTGTTGGCAACGAAACTGCTTTATTTATCCATGGATTTATTCCCAGCAGAGAAGCCCCCACCACAAAGTCCCCCCAAGGCAATGGGGTGCCTGAAGAGAGCTCGACAGCAACACGACCAGCTGTTCCTAAATGTGGAAAGCTGAAATGGGGCTGTGCGAAATGCTTTGGACAGATGATGATGGATTGAGAAGATGGAGGCTAAAATGAGTTGTAGATTTAGGTCAAATTCAAGGAGCACAGCCAGGAGGAAATGTGGAAGGAAAATGTAAACAGCAGCAGGCATTTTATTCCAATCTCCTCCAAATGAGATGGGTGGTTTAGAAAAAATATCTACTTCTCTGTGTTTGCAATGCCGTTTAACTGCCTGTATCCCCTTTTCCTCCCATCCCAAGCCAAAGGATCCAAGAGCTGCCTGAGCCCTTGGGACACTGCTGCAGCTGGGCAATCATTGGCTTTTGGGGACCAGGACAGAATGACACGAGATTTGGGCCACATACAAGCTGCCCTTCCCCAAGTGGCAGAAAAGAGACCACAAGAAGCCATCATTCTCAATGGGCTTTTATTGTCCCGCTGGCCCTCATTTCCCACCCCATACCCAGGGACTGAGCCCCTCATCACCACTTGGGCAGAGGAGACCTGGGAATGTCCCTGTGGTCCAACAGACAGTCTGAAGACACTCCCAGTTTTCCACTGCCTTCCCAAGCATTTCTTTCTTTTTTTTTTAATTTGAAATATTTTATTTTAAAAATATAGTAGCTGTGGAAAGCAGCCCTCTTTACAAACGCTTGATGCCAGAATGAAACGCATCATTGCCATCCTCCTCGGTGCCCACATGTGCTGGCATGGGAGGGGCCCAAGGGCAAGAGCGAAACAGAGAGACCCTTCCAAAAATAGAAATATTGTGCTGAGTCGTTTCAAGTGAATGAAATCCATAAAACACCAGCATGAGGTTGGCTCCAGCTTGGCACGTATTGCTCCTGGCAGAGCTGGGATGGGGCTGTCCTCTCTGCCACCTGCCGTGTGACCCGGGGAGATGTTATAAACAACCAACTGTAAATGTGATCATTGGGATATGAGACATCTACGGTCACAGGATTGATTGGTTCAGACACCCCACCCTCCCCCAGCTCAAACACCCATGGCCCTGTCCCCACACCATAAGAAGGTCTCCGGTAACAAAATCTTCATTCCAGACTTGGGGTCCAGGTGAGGTGCTCCAGGAGTAGGAAGGGACACTGCAACCTCAACGGCCTTTGCTTGGGAGGGGAGAGGCTGGCAGGAGGGAGAGAGAAGATTAGCTTTTTTGGGTCCTTTACAAGTTCATTTGGTTTGACTGGAGGACTCCTAGGGTTATACCTGAGATGAAGACGTCTAGGGGACACTCCATAGCTCAATTACAACGTGGTTGGTGTTTTGTGCCTAGAAGAGCCCTCACTGCTGGGATTTGTCCCTCATGCTCAACCTATGCAGCCAGAGAGAAGCAGCACCTCTCCTCCACTCAGCACAGAGTATCGGAACCAAGGCCCTGAGCCACCGCCCATCATGTGTCCAGGATCTCGCTGGTGGGTGATGGCTCATGAGGGATGCCCTGCGTGCTGTGGATGGTCTGGTTGTGGGACAGGGAGTTCTGCTGGAGCTCCAGGGCGATGGCATTCTGGGGGAACTCTTTCACCTGCCTCTTGTACTCCAGGAAGGTGCACGCCTTGGTGGCAATGGCGATTATGTTCTTGCCAATAAAGATGGTAGAAACCCTGCTGTCCTGGAACAGGACCATATTGATGGCCCGGATGAAAATGGTGACAATATTAATGGTGACCAGGCTGAGGACAGGGTAGAGCATCATTTTCTGCGGAGCGATGTGCTCCCCTTGCATGCTGATCTCGCTGAGGGACACACAAGGCAGGATCAGGAGCAGGATGTAGCAGTAGAAGAACATGAGCCCCTCCGCCCAAATTGGCAGGCCGGTCCTGTGCGGCTCCCACAGGTTGGCCTGGATGTCCAAGATGTCCAGCAGGTCGAGAGCCACCCAGAAGAGGCGTCCCCGCAAGTCCTCTTTCTTCCGAAAGGTCCGTATGTACTCCATACTGTCCAAAGCCACCAGCACCAGGTAGAGCCCCGGCACGCAGATGGAGAGCAGTAGCGTCAGAGCCTTCCTGGCCACTGTCTCCAGGTTCTTCTTGTCCGCTTTGTAGTTCTGAAAGATGAAATACAGTTTGATCTCCAGCACAAAGATGTACAGGAACCACAGGATCATGGCATAGCCCCGCTTGGCCGTCTTCACCTCCGCGCCCACCCACACCGCAACGTAGCGCAGCACGATGAGGAAGCAGATGTCCCCCACCAGCACGATGATGCAGACCCCGATCTTGCGAGGGCCCTGGTTCTGCTCCACCAGGTAGGCGTCCATGAAGGCCATGCTGGTCATGATGACGATGGTGGTCAGGCAGACATGGCGCTTGTCGGGTGGTGGCAGCACCATGGTGAGAGCCTCACGCCAGCACTAGGGGAGCAGGCCTGCCAGCAAGGTGCGAGCAGACATCAGTGTGGGCACCACGGGATGCTGTGTCCCCACTCAAGGAGCAGGCTGTGGAGGAGCAGCAGGTCAGCTGGCAGCCCCGCTCTTCAGGGCTCTGTCCTGAGCCCCTGGCCAGCCAAGCAGCCCCAGGCACCGTCCTCTGCCAGCAGTCAGGGCTCACTTAGTGTCCCTGCTCTGTGTTCCTGTTGTCACCAAACTCTCCAGCCCCATTTGGCAATACACTTGCTGGCTCCTGGCCCCAAAGCCTCTCGCAGATCCTTGGAAGCGTTGTAGGAAATGAGGCAGCAGGGAGAAGTGGGCGGTAGAGAAGGAAGAGGAGGCAGTCCTGGACTGAGGGCGTCCCTGTGCACTCACAGGGAGCCACCTCCACGCCGATCCTCATGGGGCTGTGCCATGCCTGTGTCAAACACCACAAGCTCCTGCTGCCTGTGGCTGTGCAAGTCTCGCTCCATGCCGTCTTTCTGGAAAAGATGGCAGAGAACAGGCATTAGAGACCCTCTGTGCCATGGGACAAAAGCCCCCCAGACCCCCAATGGGAGTCAGGCACCCACCCAAGCACCCTACCAGGGGCATACACCCAACACCATGGCCCGTGCATACCTTAACACTAAGTGGCTTTTTCATAATATAATAAGGGTTGGAAAAGACCTACAACATCACCTAGTCCAACCATGCCCACTATGGCCCTCAGTGCCACATCTCCATGGTTACTGAACACCTCCAGGGAAGGTGACTCCACCACCTCCCTGGGCAGCCCATTCCAGTCCATCACCACTCTTTCGGAGAAGAAATTTTTCCTAACATTCAACCTGAACCTCCCTTGGCACAACTTGAAGCCATTACTTCTCATCCTATCACCATTATCTTGGAGAAGAGAGCAACCCCACCTTGCTACAACCACCTTTCAGGTAGCGAAGAAAGAAGCCTCAGAAAGCCAAGCCTAAGAAATTTCAAGACATCAAAGCCTTGCTCTTCTGTGCATGAAGAAGCTGCATATGTTGGTGGAGCCTTTCCCAGCTGGGACAACTGGTGTGCAAAACTCATGTCTCAGGTAGGAACTGCTCAGGACCAAGGCAAGGAACCTAATGGGAAAGATGCGTGCCCATGCACACAGCTTCCCAGCATGGCAGGCACTGCACCCCAAGCAGCCCTGCATTCACCAGCACGGCACCTCGCAGGCACCGCTTGTTCATTCCGTTTGTTCCTCCTTTGGCTTTCAGGTAAAAAAAAAAAATATATAGTCACTGCTGCAACTGCTTTGAGACTTCTGCCAAGTTTTACAGGGGATTTACAGCCAAGGATGGATAATTCCAGATAAATTAGGTCTTTCAAAAGGGAATGGTGTTTTTTTTCTCTCCCCTTTCAGCATTTATTCCTTCCAAGGATTGTGGTTAGTGGAGGGCAGTGGTTCTCACACCAGCACGGGTGCTGCAAGTGCTGTGCACAAGAGCCACTGTTCTCCCCACCTCCATCCAGCCCTGCCTGTATGAAAACAGGGAGGTCTCCACACTGAGTGATGCACGACTGTCCTACCAGGAGGGGGAAGCACAAGTCCCCTCGGAGGACTATTACAACAAACAGGTGGATCTTAAACAATCATTTTAAACAGTCATTAGTTGGGAAGTCCCACTTCATAATTTTTAAATGACGTTTCGAAGCCGCTTGAGAAACGTGCTGGATAAACAAGAAAATGAGTTTGTCAGACAGCCACAAGAGCACATCGGAGGCAAATATTTGTTTAGACAAGTATTCCCAATACTTTCCTCCCAATGAATTCCTGTAAATAAATGTGGGGAGGCACCACGCAGGCCCTGTGTCCTTGGGCGTCCCCCAGCACAGAGCCCCCCCAGGGTCAGGCTGCTGCCACACACCATCCTCACTGATGCCTGCAGGCACCTCCTGAACCCAGCTCTACCTTGAAAATTAGCTTAAATTATTGAAGTGATTTGAAGCCTTTTTTTTGAATAAAAAGAGGAGTGAGTGAGGCAAAGGCACATCGCGCTTTCCAGGTAGTTAGGATGCCGCATTGCTTAAAGCTTCATTTGCACTTTAATTGCATTGATTTATTCCAGCTTTCCTGGATGTAAATCTGGAGGTGCCCTGCAGAGTTGTTGCTGCCTCCCTCCTGCCTGCAGCTCCTCCTCTCTTTGCCCAGAGCTCACCCCTTGAAGTGCCATCACATCCCCATCAGCGCATCCGGGGTCCCCCTCTGTAACTGCCATGGGATGCTCACATCCCAGAGTCACCGTGCAGCCAGCAGCCCCAGGGATCTGCATCCTCCCAGGCATCTCAAGAGCATCCTGTGCAGGAAATGAGATTGAAGAAGAATTTTTCCGGGCCCTGCCCACTAATTGTATCTGAAGGAGGAAATAGCCCTCTTGCTAATGATTACATGTAATCTGCCGTGTGGGCACAGCAAAATGGGAAGAGAGCTGCAGACTGTTCCCAGAAGAAGCAGATCAGTGAGGCTGGCAGAGGAACCAGCCCCTGCCCACAGCAGTGGGCAAATCCACGCTGCGCTGCTGCCCCTAGTGCTTGTGCCCCCCCAGGGCTGTGTCTGCTCACAGCACCCAGCTGGGTGAGGTTAGACAGACGCAGGGGAAAAAAGACCTTGCAGACATTTCAGATGCTTAAATACAGTGTTCAGAGAAAGTAAATGAGTCATTTGGACTGGAATAAAAATGTAAAAATTATAATGCTCTGCTCCAACGCTATCAAAACAATTTCCCAATAAAACATGTGGCTCCAGTAGCAGAATTGCTCAGTGTTTCCAAGGCAGGTGCACTTGTAAGACCTCATTCTGATTAGCACCAAACCCCAGACCTCACAGCGCCCAAATCCCCTCAGTACCCACAGCGTGGTGCTGCTACCATGAGAACACCCTGCCCTGGGCTGGAGAGGCAAAGCACCACACACAGGCTGTGTGATGATCAGAGAAACGGGACCCTTCCACCCACACCTGGGAGATGTGGGTGGGAGCTGCAGACAGCTCCACACTCAGCTGGTAATTCCCTGGTGATACAGCCCAAATCCAGTTGGCCACTGTGCTCCATCCACACAGTGCTTCAGTCTGCTCAGCACTACCAGCAGGCACAGACCTGAGTGCCAGCCCAAGGCAGAGCAGGGGTATCAAGAGCACACAGCTTGCAGCTGAGTTCAGTAGTTCAGGGCTGCTCTTTTGTACACGAGTCACTGCCAGGTCCTCAGATAACCTCATATTATTGATATTAGGGGAAAGAAAACCAAGATACCAGTGAGGAGCTTTTGTAGAGCTGCTTTCCCCTCTGCCTAGGCAGTGCTGGTTGGAGGCACACAGCTGTGTTGTCCCTCCCCAGGCTGCAAGGAGTGAGATGCAGAGCACTGGGCAGGCAGCCTGCTGCCGACAGCCTGCCCTCTAATTGAGAGCAATGGTTATGCTCCCAATTAACACGAGGCGGCTGCAGAACAGGAGAATCACAGAGTCATGAAGATTCAAAGAGACCTCAAAGAACACCAAGTCCAACCACCAGCCCACCCCCACTGTGCCATTAAACCACATCCCTCAGTGCCACATCTCTGCTATTCCTGAACAGCCCCAAGGGATGGTGACCCCACCACCACCCTGGGCAGACTGCATCAGTGCCCAATGACTCCTTCTGGAAAGAGGTTTATCTAAAATCCAACCTGAACCTCCACCATGCCAGATGACTTGCACAATCAAGAGAACTGTGCCTCGCTGCACACTCCGTGAATTAATTTTGGCAATAGGAGCCCAGTGTTAATTATCGATGGCAGCAGCTCCTCGCCATCAGGTTCAGCAACACAGCTCCCATGGCACGTCTTCCTGCAGACAGTGATGAATGTGGCAGTCCCAGACCAGAGCTGAGTCACTCACGGGGTGGGTAGTGACACAGAGCACCCCATGAGGCAACACTGGCATCCACAGCTCCAACTCCGCCTGGGAGATAAACACTGCACCCACCTCGATGCACTGCAAGAAACATAATGCCAGCCCCAAGGTCAGCAGGGAGACATTGCTCTTCCTCTGTTTTCAGCCTTCCTCCTACTCACCATCTAATAAATCCAATAACATCCGTCTTGCTGGTGTCTAATTCAATCCCAGCACCCAGAGAGCAGACTTCTATCACTCAGAGCTGACCGGCTATATCCTTGGCATATGAGCCCAGCCACAAGGCTCTGCAGGTAGCTCCAGGAGAGACCAATTACTTGGGATCAGCATTCACCCTCCCCATCCATTGCACACTTATAGGTTTTCCCTGGGTCATGCCTAATGGAATTATTGAGATGCTTGAACAGTGTGGTCAGAAGCAGCTGATGGCTCCCAGGCTGAGCTCCGGGCAGAGCGAGGAGCCCTGTACTCCATCTGGAGACCAGGTTCAATAAGCTGGGCTCTCACTCCTGTCCTAAAGGCAAAGGATTTCTGAGACTGTATAGCAGCCATCTGCAGGCCCAGCTCTCCAAGCACACTTTGGGATCGCCATGCTGGGTCACGTTCAACACAGTGGGAATTTGTGTTCCCAAAGCTCCCTCTCTGGCAGAGATGTTTGGATTCAGCCATTCATTTCCATAAGCCGTTGCTTTTTCAGGCTTTCTTTGGTAATAAAATTCTTCCCCCATGAAAAAAAAAAAAAAGAACTGAAAATGCATTGTTGTCAAGGGAAAGCTCTACTGAGGACAAGCAGTGGAAGGGGCTGCCCACCCAGCT
The DNA here is from genome assembly GCF_019232065.1 of Centrocercus urophasianus. Taxonomy (NCBI): domain Eukaryota; kingdom Metazoa; phylum Chordata; class Aves; order Galliformes; family Phasianidae; genus Centrocercus; species Centrocercus urophasianus. The sequence continues at coordinate 6,593,684 of NW_024884733.1, read as the reverse complement.
GCAAGCAGCGCCCGCACCCTGGGGGATACGGCAATTTGCTGTGCGGGAGCTCACTGCCAAGGAGATGAAATATTTACGGCTCCTCGCTCCTGCTCTCTGTCTCAGGCCGCGGTGCCTGATTTGTTACAAATTTACATGCATGTTTAAAGACATCTTTCCAGCGCTCCCGAGGACAAAAGGTTTATTTCCCTGCGTAGTGCTTTGCCATCCCTTCTCCTCGGTGCCCGCGTTTGTCCCCGTCCTCAGTGCTCATTTTCCTCCTAGTAATGATGATCATTATACAAAGAAAAATGGGTCATTGACAGCGGTTGCTCCCCAAATGAAAGGCTCTGTCATTAACATTCCAAACCTGGCTTCCAGCCTCAGAAACAGCTCTGGGTATCCACACATCTCTGATGATGCAAAGCCCATTCCCCCGGTGCTGCGATCTCAGCACAGTGTTCCCAGCCTCTGGGATCACCCTCAGGGGCCCAATGGGACGCGTCCCCTTGGAAAGGCAATGCTATTTCTGTGCAAAATTGTTGTGCACACAGCTGTAAGGCAATGCTAATCTGTTTCAAAGCTTAACAGGCTGCTGAAAGATGTTATTTAGGGACGGGGAACTACTAACGCCCCACTGTGATATGGGAGGCCTAGGGGATGCTCAGAGGATGAGGGACGAAGACAGATCCAACATGGCCAATTTGGGAACTGTTTTTAGAAAGGGAAACCCAACTCAAGTTGCCAACTTGAGTTGCCTCATCTCTTTTGAGCATCTTTTTTGCATTTTATATCATAGCGTGTGTGGGAAGCTCTTGCTGCTGACCATAACCCCCTGAAGGCACTGCCATTCACTCATCACACAAGTCATTGCCAGCCCAGCCCTGCCCTGCAGCTGCCAAACACCACAGCTTCAAGCCCTGGAGCTGCAGGAATTGGAATCCAGGAGGGGGGTGGGATGTGGGGCACCTCCAGGGCAGGGCAGCATCGTCCCTCATCTCCAAGAGATAAGTTCGTTTCAGTCCAGCAGTTTGGCTGGAAATCCAATACAAATTATTTCTCTTTGCCCACCATATAATTATCTGCAGTGGGGTTTTTGAGCAAAATAAAGAACTGTGAAGAATGGCTCGGAGCCAATCTGAAATGCTTTGTTCAGCCTGAAAAAGCTGTCCTTTCTCCTGGGGGCTGTTTTACCCTTCTCCTCCTTCCACCCCTCTGCTGCTAAACCTTAGATTGACTTCAAAACAGCACAGTGCTCAGGCTTCTCAGGAAGAATAAAAATGACAAGCAGCACACCGGGTGCATGCAGCCTATGCTGCAGTCTGCTCCCCCCAAAAACACTGCCCTAGGCCCTGGCACAGTTTGTTGCCCTTCTCTGGACATGCTCCAGGGCCTCAATATTTTTCCTGTAGCGAAGATCCCAAGATTGAACGTAGCACCCAAGGTGCAGTCTCACCAGAGCTGAGAACAGAGGGACAACCAACTCCTGCAGGCTGCACTACTTCTGATACAAGCCAGGATGCCACTGGCCTTCTTGGTCAGTCACCTGGGCACACTGCTGGCTCACATTCAGTCAGATGTCAGCCAGCACCCCCAGGTCCTTTTCCACTGCACAGCTTGCCAGACAGTTTGGTTTACAGAAAAAAAAATATCCCCCTTGTGTAAATCAAACAGTGCACCACGAGAGACCAGATGCAGCTGCATGGACCTGCCACCACCAGCTTGTCCACAGTGCTTTGATCCCCTTTCCCACGGAGCACGGGCTCTTCCATCCCATGCATACATGGCTTAGCCTGCAGTCCTGCACCGAGCATTCTCAGAAGGAGGCAGAAAGAGGAAGGAGGGACAGAGCCTCTTACAAGAACCACATGCACATCTGTCCCACACCATTCCACAGAATTCACGCATCCTGGCTCCTGTTAGACAGCATCAGCAGCAGGTGAGATAATAGATGGACTGCTAGAAGTGATGATGGATGCTGACATCCCATCGAGCAGGGACCGGCACGCTGCCCACAAGCACCCAGCAGCCCACTGCACTATGCTGGCAGCTGCTGCCTCTGGCTCCACACCCCCTGTGTACACATAGAAGGAGAATGGGGTGGGTAATTTAATCTTATCCCACTAGAAGCACAGCAACAAGCAAGCCTGCTCATCCTTTGCTCTATGTTTAGCCCAAGAGTGTATTAAAAACCTGAGCTGGATGTTCACCAGCCCTGCTTAGCTAAATTGCAAAATAAGGGAAATTCTCCACCATCAACCAGGACAGATCCAGCCTCTTCCCAATCCCCCTCCACTGTAAATTCACAAATAGTGATGGATAAAGCAGTCCCTGTCCACTTATAAATAGTTTATAAAAGGTTTGCAAACTGTTTCTGGATGCTTTAATGAGTAATTAATCAATTGCTGTGGGCCCAACAGGTCACGGATTACTTACAGCCATCAATCACTGCTCATGAGCTCATCAGCATCACAAGTCCAGCAGTGCATCTTAACACATCCACAGAGAGTTAATAAATAATGAATGAACTATGCAAGTTCCTTCAATTGAGAGTTGCAGGAGGCCACCAAAGATGGCCTTCGTGGGAAGGTGAAGGAAGCACCACAAGCCAACATCTGCAAGAACCAGAGAAGTGAGCAGGGAGCACTGCCAGGAGCTGCACTGCAGCAGCACAAGGCAGTGAGGACACGGTGCTTGGCCTCCTCATGGCAGTGCTTTATTATCATTAACAGGGATTATAAAAGCAATTAAGTGTAAAAATAGGTAATGAACCACTGCCTGTTGCATCCCAAAGTTATGAAAATCCCTCATAAAATGATCACCCTAGCATAGAGTTGGACCTCAACAATTTTAAAACATAAGATGGAGAACCTTGCTTACATGTAATGTTGTAATGTTCATAAGGCATTCAGATTCATCACTGCAGGCTCTCTCGTTGTTCTTTAGGTCTCTACAAGCACAGAGGCAACCACACTCTGATGTTTTACACTGAAGACAAACAACAAGAGAACTTGAACAGAACCTGCTCGTGGCTCACCTAAGCACTTGGGGCTCCCGAGACTGGTTGTTCATGAGTGGCTTCACCACGTTGGCAATATTTTGCACAGCAATCCAAAACAAAGCTTTGCTTGCTGGCTTCTGAGCCTCGAAGATGGGCTTGGCTCATGGTTAAAACCTTGTTCTGCAGCCACGAGTGCAAGACACTTCCCACAAGCTTCCAGTGCTAGCCAAAATCCTCAGTGAAGCAACTAGCTCTATGCTACTTTTCCCAGAGCACTTGAAAAACCTGAGCACATCCTGAATCCCTCGGGGCATTCCATAGAAAGCTCTGGTTCTCCCCCAGCCTCTCTGTGGGTACAAGAACACGTGTGCAGTGTTGGGACCCCTGGCACAGTGCATCCCAAGGCTCTGCTCCCTACCAAGGTGGATCAGTGCCTGCCCAGCACTCCTGTGCTGACCTCAGCTCCGCTGGCAGCCCACCTTAGGGCCACTCTTTGGCATCCACCAGCAGCTGCTGCCCAAGGAAATAGCCTCAATTATAATGGTACTATTAATATTAATGCGTTAATATTGCAGGGCATGACGGTACCCACGCAAGAAAGAGAAGGATTGCTGGCGTGCAGAGTGCTGGCTGAGAGGGCAAGTGGGACAAAAAAAAAAATCATAAGAAGAGCGTGTACTCAAATATCTAGTTTTGTATATATATAAATATAAATACATACGCAGTTATGCTAAGCCAGGGAGACACAAAGTGGATCCGCTACAGTCCTGACATCCTAAAATTAGGTTTTATGTAAAATAAGCACTCGTTTCATGTAGGGTGGTTGGTATTAAGATTTATTTTCATCCTGACTTGTATTACTGCCTGATATGATTGGGCACAGCCCAGGGCACATGAATACGGTTGCCATTCATAACATATACACAGATTCATGACCTAGCTAGCAAGCTGAATTGCCTCGCAACCTTTTTTCCGCTGCAGAAAGCTTAATAAGCATGTGAGTCCCAGAGCAGAAGAGACTCAATGCATTTGCTGTGCAAGAAGAGCTCTTGAATGGAGTTGTAAGAGCCAGGAGCAGCTCTCACTGAGCATCTCCAACCCTCAGAGAGAGTTCAGCTCCAATAGAAGACGGGAGAGAAACAGATGGCCCCAGAGGAGGAAAAATATCACGGGGCTCTGCCAGTCCCTGTCCCCACAACCCCGTGGCCCCACATCACCCCACGTTTTCACTGAACCAGGCATGGCGTTTCCCCACAGCTTTCCACATCGACCTTCACAGCTGCCATGGTGATGAGCACCATGGAGAAGCCCATAAATATCACGGATGTGCCACACTCTGGCCCTTTTATGGGCTCTACTCTTTTCCATTTACTTATATGCAAGACATTTTACAGGACAACTCAATTAAGCCTGACAGCTGGTTGACAGAGAATTCCACCCAGCGACGGCTCACAGACATTTTGTATTAAGCATAGTGACATGATGCAGTAGACCACTACAAGCCACTGGTGGCACATTGCACTTGGCCAATTTGAAAGCTTTCATCCAACACTTCACCTGATTTCCAGTAGCGCCCCACTATCACCCAGTGCTTCCACCGTCCCAGTGTAACTCCCAGCAAGGCAGTGCATGCCCCAGAGGAAAGAAACTCCATCCCCAGAGGTCATCCCCAAGGTCAGGTTGGATGGAGCCCTGGACAGCCTGATCTGGTGGGTGGCAACCAGTCCACGGGTTGGGTGAACTTTAAGGTCCCTTCCATCCTCAGGCATTCTGCAATTCTAAGGGCATAAGGAACAACGCAACCCCCTTCCTCACAAGCAAACAATTATTGCTCTCCAGCTTCTGGCTGTACAGTCTAGCTTGCAGGCCCGGTACCTCCTTTCTGATCTTTGATTTTGAATGATCTAACAGTACTGAGGAAGGCAGGTGCCACTTAAAATCACATTCATTCACTTGAAAACCTCAGTTTCCCACAATTTTTCAAACTGAGGCAGTTTTGATCAGCTCCAGTTTGATGTTGAGCTGACATCTGAACCTGGTCTAGAAGGTAATGAACATCAATGAGTCCCCATAACGTCAGCTATGCCACCAGAGCTCAATGCATGTTTGACCTCAGATTTGTAAGTCCAGAGCCCAGAGTAATAGTGCCAGCTCTTCCCTTTCTTTCATCATTTTCTCCTTTGATGGCTGCTCCATTTCCCTTTGCTATTTCTTTTCCCTGAATAGCTTTATTTTGCCTATACCAAAGGCTGCCTCACTGCTTCGCCAAGCTCTTCTGCAACTACAAATCCTGCACCAGCTCTGAGCAGAAAGATGAGCTCAGAGTAATGCTGCTCTCTCCTCATGACTTTGAGGCACAGTCAGCGTGGGGCTTTGGGGGTCACCACCACAGCCCCTTGCACAGGGGATGGGGACTCACCACCCTGTGCAGCATGTCTCATGGGTGCCCTATTCAGAAGAATTCCAGCAAGACTCATCTGGGAGCTGGATATTTTGCAAAGGGATTAAAACAAAGCTTTAAAACAAACCAGGAGCCAGAGAGCCTGCAAATAAATGAACTGCATGGAAGCTGCCCAGGAAAAGGCTCTGGTGTAGCAATAAAAATCTTTGTTAGCACAACTGAGTATGGTGGCAGCAGGCTTGCAAGCCCAAGAGCAGGCATGCAGCCTCACAGCGCAGAAAGGGGGAAAGAGCAGGCAGATGGGATCTTGCTCACAGAGGGAGAGGCAGCAGGAGCATAAATCCAGCTCCGAAGGAGAATCAAAGTGCTGCGGCCCACAGCAGGGATCAGCTGCTTAGATGGAGGATTCACCTAGCCTTGGTGTAAGAGGGGGCTCCCACACCACCAGCAGATCAGCAGGGGTGCTTTTAGTGTACGCAAGTCCAGAGAGTGCACCCAGCTGTCCACACTTCAATAACGCAGGAACTCACAATCTTTAATAATAAAGTTGCTATCAGTCTACACTTGAAGCTCACAATGCTAATGAAGGGCAAGGGCTGGAGGGAGGTGTGGAAAAGCTCACATAAATCTGCTGCTGCTGCAAAAATTAACCTGCAGGAAAGCAGGATGCCAGCCCAGGGCAGGGCAGGCTGAGCTGCTTGCTAATTGCCACAGGCTCTAGGAGCCTCCTGCTTGTTCTCTATAACAGCACTGTGCGTGAAAGTGGGCTCAGTGCAACACTGCTCTCTCCCCATGAATTCAAGGCACAGTCTGCAATGGGCTGTAGGAGCCACTACCAAAGCCCTTTACAAACTGCCTCAGTCCCATCCTCTGTTTGCAGCCAGATTTTTATATTCTATATTTATTTCCTGAGGGCCTTCATTTGGGCTCATCATCCCCAAAGGGATCGATAGGACTGCAGCTGCTGCCCCAGTATCTGCAGCCAACTCACCGAGAGGCAGCGGGGCTGTGGGATGGAGGTAGGACTGGCAGCCAGGACTGCAGGCAGGCAGGAATGTGGGCAGGCAGCCCAGCTCCTGCGGGAGCCAAGGGATCATAGGGGCCACCTTCAGAGTCAGCACAGTGCCTTTGGAGCCACCTCGACCCATCCCAGTGCCCAGAGCCAGGCCTGACCCTCAAACACATCCCACCTTGATATGCTCCCTAGGCTCCAACAAAGCCCTGGGGGAGAACAAGCACTGCCCTCTGTCAGGGGCATTTCATACAGTGATGGATTCTGCATCTCGTTATTAACCTCTTACAAAAGCTCGGCGCTATCTTCCATAGAAGCAATATTAGGTTAAGCAGCTGTTGATAACTTATCTCCCATTATCAGCAACTTCATTCAAGGCCCATATTTACTCACATACTGGAGACGTTGCTGTATTCCCAATAGCATTCTTTATGGAATCAGATGAGAACAGCTTTTAGTATATCCTCAGTGCTTCAGAGGCCCATATTACCCAGGCACATTCCCATGCCATGCAGGAGAAGCCCTAGTTGCATTGCTGGCACAGGACAGCCCCAGACATTGGAGGGTTCTGTTCCATGCACAGAGAGAATTCAAAGAAATCACCACAGCAAAGCAAGCTGAAAGTGAGCATCAAGCCCTATAGCAACTGATAGCAATCAGGTAATCAGCTATTTAAAACAGCTGTGACTCATTCATTAGTGCACTTGGAAGTGCTAACAGGCATGCCCTTAAAATCAAGTAGGGCAGCTAACTGCCTTTCTATGCTCCTTTTTCTTTTTTTTCTTCCTTTGGTCTGTCTGTCAAGCACCACCTGCACACCTCATAATTTTTCTGCTATATCTCAAAGTGGACAAACGCTGGTTTTATTTCTAACTTTGCAGTTATTCTCCCTGACTTTCAATAGCAAACCAATGACGGGGCCACCAGCACGCTCCTCACGTGCCATCAAGTCACGCAAGCCACACTGCTCTTGCATTTATACAGATTGGTGGCTTGCACTTGGCTCCAGCCATCAGCCCAGCGCCCTGTGGAGCCCTGTGATTATGCTCCATCCCCGTGCAGGCTGGGCAGAACCCCATCACCAGCATGGGATGAGCCATGGTACGCTCCTGCTGTGGCCAGCAGCATGTCATCAGCTTCCTTTGAGGTGCTTTGCCAAGGAGCCTCACCTCTTCTTTATGCCTTTTTCTGCTATCATGACAGTGCTGCAGAGCCTTAAGCACAGACCAAGACCCCACTGTGCTGCATGTGGTGGAAGCAAAGATCAGAGAGAATCTGCATCTTAAGAAATGAGATCCCTGCAGCCTCGCTTCTCCCTGCACCATTTGCCAAGTGTGGAAGTCCTGCAGCTCAAGCACAGCACGGAGACACGAAGCACAGTGTTTGGCTCTCAATATCCCTCAGCACAGTGGCACAGGCTGCCCTGACCCTAGCCCTGCCTGCAGGTGGGAGCAGGGCCAGCACAACCCTTCCAGCTCTATGCACTGTGATGACAAATGGCACCTCGGTGGCCCCCGTGCTGCTGTGTTGTGCCGCTGCAGCTTTGGAGTCGTTGAACTGAACCCTGATCTGTAAGCAAGTGACAGCCCCAGGAACAGCCAAGGGCTGCCGAGAGACCACAGTTAATGTTCAGCCTGTGCCACAAGCAGTGGGGACATTGTAAGCACATCCCCTGACTCAGTGCCCAGCTGTGGTGAGCTTACAGCCCTCAGCATTGTCACATCCATCACCAGGAATCTCCCAGTTCCCTGGAAATGCAGCGACAAGCTCTCCAGGGCTGGTTTCAGCAGTTTTATTCCTAGGTAACAGCCCTCTCCATCCTTTATAGCTTTGTCTAGACACACAGTGAGCAAATGCTATAACCACCAATTGGAAGAGCTCTGCTACCCCCCTGTTCCTGCATTTCGCATCTGTGTGCTGGGCACATGGGGCATTCAGTACCAGATAGCTGGCTGTGCCCCATCCCTGGAGGTGCTGGAAGGGCCCTGGGCACTCAGATGTGGTGGGGGGCTGCCAGCCAACAGTAGGGGTTGGAACTCAGAGCCTTCCAACCCAATCACTCTGCAACTCCACAACTCTAAGCCTTGCAGGGCTGCAGCCTTGGTACCTGGACGTGCTCATAGTGGCCCAGCTGCCAGGAGGAGTGGTGATTCCATCTCCTGATGCAGCTTGTTGTCAATTGTTTTGCAGTTCCTGTGTATATTCATGTGCTGCACAGCATTCAGAGTGCTTTGAGATGAAAGGTGCTTTCACCAGCACTTGTTTCCTATTATAGGCCCTGGTTTGACACTCCCCCACCCTCTCATCTAACTTTCCATACAAAGCACTTCTCACTTTTTCATCTTTGTTCTATGAGCCCTCACCAGGAGAAAAAATAAAAAGGAAGAAAACATATTTATTTCCTTTTGGAGAGCCTGAGATTAATCAGACCCAGTGGTGTGGGGAGGCTCTATTAGAGGTGATTCCTTAACAAAGAAGCATGCACCAACTCTGCATTCTCCATTCCTTAAAAAAGGCTGGTGCCTGAGGAAAGACAGCCTTTGGTTTGTGCTGTTAACAAGCCCAGTGAATGTTTTAATTAAGTTGGATGGGAATTTGCAGAGTTATTTGATATGAAGATGTGAGCCTATAAGAGCCGCCTTTGATGCTTGAGTTGTGTGATAAACACTGGGTGAGTCCTGCAGGGCTGTAGTCCTTCAGCACTGCCAACAGCTGCTGCTGGAGCACACCGAGCCCCACTCCATGCTTCCCACTGCTAGGAGGGGGCCAAGGGGAAACGCACACCTGGCTGGGGCGATGCTGCCCTCTGCACTCCCTGGACACGGACATCCCACCCCAAGTGCTGGAGCACACCTGTCAGGAGTGCCCCAGTGCTGTGGGATGGCTCGGCTGCGCCCTGCAGCTCCACGAGACAGGCAGGGAAAACCAACTGTGGGAAATGCAAATGCCTTCCGCCGGGATGCTGCAGGGAGAGATGAAAGCCAACTCCATTTGCATTAGTTCCGTAACTCTGGATGTTTTCCCTTTCCCGTTTAGACTGGAATTCACATACACACACACACACACACACTTCTGCCACAGAGCTACCCAGCTGCCAGCTGCTCCTCCCGGGAGTTCTGCAGAAATCCCCACTCCCAACACAGAGCTCAGCGAGCCCACGGTCGTGCCGTGTTCCATCCACAGCCCCTGTGCAGCCTTGCAGGGGGTTGGCAAAGAGCAAAGCAGCGACGCCGTGGCCCACAGGCACAGGGGCTGCGCTTTGCGTGGCACGCAGCAAAACGTCGGCAGCAATCAGTCAGCTTGTTAAGGCAGAGAAACAGCGAGAGGAAAACATTTGCTCCCTGGGTCTGCGTGGGAAATGATGCAGCAGTGCTCCCCCAGGTGGGTGCGGGCTGCACGCTGCTCTCCTGGGGACACCCCATCTCTGCCAGGGCTGCGTCTTCCTGGGTCCCCTCTGTGCTCCTCCATCAAATAGGAGGTGCTGCAGCCAAAGGAAGGCACAGACTGTTACATACGTGCTGCCTTCAGAGCTACAGAGGTAAGCGGGACAGGGCTTGGGCTCCTAGCCCTGCTGCTGTCTCAGCCGGAGGTGATTTTCTACAAAACCTGGCTCAAGCAGGCAGCCTTCATTCCGACAGCAAACACTTTGCATTGGGAAGCACGGAAATACGTTCAGCCCATTCTACAATTGGTTGCAGCAAAACCTGTAGAGAAACCTCAACTCCCGCTTATTCCATTCTCCATCAGCAACAGCCAGGAGAGAATTTCTGGGGGAGGATTTTGCACGCAGCGATGAGCATCTTGAATTCCTGCAGATAACACCGGGCACCCTCCACACCCACCGAATACCCAAAGGACAGAGAACGTGCCACCTGCAGGGGTGGCTTTGGGGAGGGGGGCACAGCATCCCCCCCCACACACACATACACAGTGCTGAGCTGTGCAGCACAGGGGGTTCAGGCAGACACAGAGGGGCTGGCACTGGCAGTGGGCACAACGGTGGGCTCAGGAGCATCTGACAGCTCCCAAGGATATCTCAGAGTCCTCCTCACATAACGCCAAAGGTGCTGCCAGGATTTTGCACTGCCTGGACACAAGACACAGCCTCATGGACACTATGGAGAACATAGAAATTTTAGCTCCTCCTGAATATGTTCCTCCCTCTTCTCCCACGGTCTGAAGGGGTTCTGGCTCCTCTCTGCCCATACAACACTGCACACGGCTAAAGAGGCATACCCACTGCGGGACATACAAGCCCTGGTGCCATCTGCCCTATGGCAAGTGTGACAATGGTACATCCATCATAAGGATGCTGGATCCCAACCTCCTTCAGACAAGCAGCAGTCAATGGGATCCCCAGGTGATGTGCCAGGCTCATCACAACCTCCACACGGCTCCAGAAGAGCTGTAGACCTATGCTCTGTTCCCACACAAAGTCACAGCTCAGCTGCACAGCCTGGCTGCCTGATGGAGGGTGACAGCCTGCTGCCAAGTAGGGAGCAGGGGGGACTGCACATGGGGATCCAGCGGTGCCCGAGTGAATGTACCCAGGAGAAGCAGATGCACAGCCCAAGCACCTGCTCCTGGGGGTTGGCTTGGGCAGAGGAAGGCGGCAGCAAACAGCCCCTCAGGGAAGCACTGAACCCAAGGCTGTGCCGCTCTCCCAGCCTCGCTTTCTCGGCCATACAGGAAAGGATTCCCAACACAGGGACCCGGAGCATCCTTCCCAGCCAGGACAGCATCCCTCCCTGTTCCAACTGCTAAAAGAGCTGGAAGGAGTCCGAATTCTCCGGAGAGGGCAGGGATGGAGCATGCCGCATCCCCCGGCTGGGGCCTATCGGAAAACATTCGCTCCGTGGGGCGAAACGCCCCAAGCAGCTCCGGACATGCCCTCGGGGGCACCGTGCTCTCGCAGCGCCCTGGGCTGAAGGCAGCTCCGCGGACCTAAGTTTGCTCCAAAAGCACCGGAGGCTTCTGCCTCCCTGCTCCTGCTACTCAGCCTGCTTCATCCAGAGCCCACGCCTGGAGGCGAGGGGAAGGCTGCGGGAGACAACGGGGGAAGACCCATCGTCGCAGCACCCGGTGTCGGCGGGGATGCCCGGAGCCGCGCCGAACCGCGGAGCCACCCGTTGCGGTGCCTTACCTGCGGGCAGCCTGCTGTCCGCGCAAATCCGGCTGCGGCTCAGGGCGGGCGGGCGGCTGCCCCCGCTCCTCCCGGGGGCCGCTCAGCCCCGCCGCCGCCCGGGGGC